>NC_064866.1:26711481-27051481 GCF_024139225.1 Suncus etruscus | reverse complement strand
CTTTTTATCGCAAACGACAACAGAATAGACAATCTACAACAAGCTATAAAGTGGAGAGCATTTGCACTAGTATGCTGGGGGGAAAGGGTGGGAGATATGAGATGCATGCTGGAAACGGGGCTGGAGGGAGGACAGCCCCTCATTCGTTGTCACTATGTACCATAAATAATGCTGTGAAAAATAAAAAAAATAAAATGAAATGAAAAATAAAAAGAATATAGGGAATTAAAAATAAAATAAAGATTTTATTGCATTAAAAATAAGGGTCAGTGTGATAGTACTGCTGGTAAGGAGCTTGTCTTTCATGCAGCCAACCAGACTTTGATCCCCAACCTCCCATTTGGTCCCCTGAGCACTCCCAAGAGTGATTCCTGAGTGCAGAGCCAGAAGTAAGCCAGGTGTTGCCCCCAAACAAAAACAATAAAACATGAAAAAGTTAGGTCATAAGAATCAGGCAAGAAATCAAGACAATCTATTATGTGTTCTTTCAAAAACTATGTTTGAGCAAAAGGACATGTTTCCTTTCTGAACTGTCCCAAAACTTGTGGAAATAGCATCTGTAAACATTTTCTTCAATCAGATAAAGAAATGGCTGGCTCCTTTAGTCAACAGATTGAAGGCTAGATTCATCAACTTCATATTCAACCATCCATGACAAACCCTCTATCTTTCAAATTTGATCCCTCATGTAGTTTTTCTTTGCCGACCCTTCACTGAATTTTCTACCAATCCCTATCCAGGCAATATTCCCCAAGGCCTCCATACAGATCTCTTTTGGGGAAACTCACAAATGCTTTCTACCCTTTATCTGTCATCCAACCTCATCATTTTGGCATGTAAAAGGGAACAAATTTTAGACACAGAACACTTGAGCTCAAATCTCACTTCAAGAGAAAGAGGAATTTCATGAAGTTTACTGTGTGTTATGGTATTTTCACAAATATGATGACCAAAAAGGAACTCAAAAGAAACAAAGGAAGTTTTCCAGTAAAGATATTAAGTGCTAAGGGCAAAGAACATGCACAGGCCATTCTGAGGGTATAAAGAGAAAGCCCAAAGGAATACATGCCTTGCATGTACAAGGCTCTGAGTTTGATGCCTAGCATCATATGGCTCCCTGAGCACTGCGAGGTGTGACCATGGTAGTAACAAACTAGAGCAGATTGCACTGCAGGCTCTGAGGAGCAGGAACAAGGCTGGGATTAGAATAGCAGGGAGTAACTCCTCGGCTCCCATTGGGGAGGCTCCCCAGAAAAAGATTTATTTGAAGTTAGAGGAGAAGGCTGCAGAATGTTATAGTCTTGCAATAGGGTGAAATGAGCCAAAGCCACAGTTGGAATGTGAGAAAATAGTGCCAAGAGCATTAAAAGCTGTACTGTGAAGGCGTTGTCTTGGTTCTTCTTAAAATAATGAAAATGCTATCCTAATGAGGAAAAACTCATGAGAACTAAGTAAATTAAAACCAAATGCACTGCAACACAGACTAGCTAGCTAGCTCTACCTCAAAGGGAGGTCTACAGCTGAGATGCATGCAACGGTCACAGAAATTACCAGGCTGCCTGTAGAAAGGCAGCACTCTGGACTCAGGCTGGGAGAGTTCATGACTGACAGAGCTGCTGTGATAGTTCCCACTAATTCTATCATAGCCATTATATATCCCAGGTTTACATACTATGGCAGGTCTGATGATGGCAAGTAATCCATTTCTTTTTTTGTTTGTTTTGTTTTGCTTTTGAGTCACACCTGGTGAGGCTCAGGAGCTACTCCTGGCTCTGCACTCAGAAATCACTCCTGGCAGGCTTGGGGAACCATATGGGATGCCAAGAATTGAATCCAGGTCTGTCCCAGGTTGCAAGGCAAACACCCTACTGCTGTGCTATTGCTCTGGCCCCAAGTGATCCATTTCTTACATGGACCAAAACCCCAGGAGGTGTGAATAGGTGAATTAAATAGATTACAATGAGGTTGTTCTTTTTTTCCTTTAGTTTTGTTTTATCTGGGCTATACCCATAGATGCTCAGGGATAACTCCTAGCTCTGCCCTCAGAAATTACTCCTGATGGTGCTCAGGGGATCATATAGGATGCTGGAGATTAAATTTAGGTAAACTGCATGCAAGGCAAGTGCCCTATTCACTGTATTACTATTCCAACCCAAAGGCTATATTTTTAAAAACATATTACTTTATGGGACCCTGAACTGGTCTCAAATAAAAAAGTAGCCATTGAAGATAAAAATTTAAAGTCTTTAAGTTTAGATTACTGGCACCAGAGAATTCCCAGAAATTAATATTAAAACCAGATGTTCAGCTATAAATGGTGAATAAGGAAATCCACAACATTTCAACTGGAAAAAAGAACATCTCTTGAGTGAGTTTATTGTCAATGCATGCTTGGGATGACTCACTCAAACTACGTGACACAAACAAGTAAAGTCCAAAATCAAGTCTATGGGTAGTAAGTGGTTCCTTATTTCATGAAGGGGCATAAATTGGTTTCTATATCACAAGTACTTGAAAATAATATTTGAAGAGGAAATGCCTGAGAATTTTTACTGAAATCAATATAGTCTTGAGAGAAAATCCCTTTTAGAATAGAAAGATGAACTTTCAATCATGTGGGGCTTTTTTTGTTTTTTGTTTTTTTGGTTTTTTTTGGTTTTGGTTTTTCGGGCCACACCCATTTGATGCTCAGGGGTTACTCCTGGCTAAGTGCTCAGAAATTGCCCCTGGCTTGGGAGACCATATGGGACGCCGGGGGATTGAACCGTGGTCGTGATCTTTCTTTGGCTAGCGCTTGCAAGGCAGACACCTTACCTCTAGTGCCACCTCACCGGCCCCTGGTGGTTTTTTTTTTAATACTATACCCCTCTTTTCTTTTATAGTACTCAATGCCCCAGCCTATAATTATGATCAAGTAACCTATCCTAGAAATAAGTGCATTAAAATATAGTTGTTTGTTTCTTTTACTTAACTCCCCTTTTCCTCATTAACAAATTTCCCCAAAGAGAAATTACACTTCATACCTTTCTTGCTTCCTGTTTACTCCACAACCCCCAGGTTTCTGCATTTAAGATTGTAATGAAAAAAAAAAAGAAAAAGAAAAAAAATATTTAATGAAGCTTTTTATCTTAAGTTTAGTAAGAAAAAAAATCTAACCCCATCAAAAATGGGGAGAAGCTATGAAAAGACAATTCCTTAAAGAAGAACGACAAATGGCCAAAAGACACATGAAAAAATGCGCCACATCACTAATCATCAGGGAGATGCAAAGCAAAACAACAATGAAGTACCATCTCATGCCACAGAGACTGGCACACAGAACAAAGAACAAGAACAATCAGTGCTGGTGGGGATGTGGGGAGAAAGGAACTCTCATTCACTGCTGGTGGGAATGCCAACTAGTCCAGTCTTTATGGAAAACAATATGGAGATTCCTCAAAAAGCTGGAAATTGAGCTCCCATATGATCCAGCTATACTACTCTTAGGGATATACTCCAGGAACACAAAAACACAATACAGGGGCCAGCACGGTGGCGCTAGAGGTAAGGTGTCTTCCTTGCCAGCGCTAGCCTCGGATGAAACTCGGTTCGATCCCCTAGTGTCCCATATTGTCCCCCAAGCCAGGAGTGACTTCAGAGCGCATAGCCAGGAGTAACCCCTGAGCGTCACCGAGTGTGGCCCAAAAACCAAGCAAACAAACAAACAAACAAAAACCTACAATACAAAAATGCCTTCTGCATACCTATATTCATTGTAGCACTATTTACAATAGCCAGAATCTGGAAACAACCCAGATGCCCAACAACAGGTGAGTGGCTAAAGAAACTGTGGTACACACACACACACAATAGAATACTATGTAGGCATCAGGAAAAATGAAGTAATAAAATTTTCCTATACATGGATGGACATGGAAACAATTACGCTGAGTGAAATAAGTCAGAGGGAGAGAGATAGACACAGAATAGTCGCACTCATTTGTGGGATTTAAGAAAAATAAAAAACATTATTGTATAACAACACCCAGAGACAATAGAGATGATGGGTGGAAGGACTGGTCCATGATATGAAGCTTACCACAAAGAGTGGTGAATTCAATTAGAGAAATAACTACACTAACAACTATCATGACAATGGGAGTAATTGAGAGAAATAGAATGCCTGTCTTGAATACAGGTAGTAGTGGGGGAAGAGGGAGATGGAGGGCATTGGTGGTGGGAAGGTTGCATTGGTGAAGGCGGGTGTTCTTTTTAATAACTGAAACCCAACTGACAAGCATGTTTGTAATCATGGTACTTAAAGATATTATTTAAAAAGTTCACCAATAAACAGCCGTATGCAAAAACAGGAATAACAACAAGAAAACCCAAAACCTGGTCCACTAACATCATACATCTCAAAACCCTCAAAATGTATTAAAAACTGGAACATAAGAGCACAAACTGTAAAACCTTTGCAGAATTCAATAGATTCTGAATTTTGTAAGTAATTTCCCAGAGAAGTAGGAAGTCAGGTGAAGAATAATATTCATAAAAGCTGAGAGTGAAGAAGTTTCAAGAAATAAATGATTCTGGACAGAGTACAAAGGCAACACCAGAAAAAAATCTCGAGCACCTTAGGCAATTAGAGATGGTTGGTATTACTAGAAAGGTCATCATATATTGAGGCTGGGTGGAGTGAGGGTGGGATGCTGGAAATTAGAGCAGAGAGAGGAAGAGGGATTTTTCAGAGGCAGATGAGAATTATGCTGTCATTAAATTTAAATCAGAACTGTGTTCAAACTGAGAACGTCAGGTTAAGGATAAAAAACAGGTCCAGAGCAATAAATTAAGGCATTTGTCTTGCACATGGTTGTCCCAGGTCTGATCCCAGAACACGCTCAAAATGATTCCTGAGTGCAGAGCCAGGAATAAACCCTGAGTATCACCAGGTGTGGCTCCCCAAAAAGAGGGAGAGAAAGAATACAGGGGTGCATAGTTCCTGAGCACCATTGAGGGCAGCCCCAAAAGAAAAAATATTGGTAAAATTTTTCTTAAAAATATTTCCTTTTGGACCGTAGCGGTGGCACAAGCAGTCAGGCATTTGCTTTACACATGCCAAACTAGGATGGACCACAGTTCGATCCTCCAGCATCCCATACGGTCCCCCAAGCCAGTGTGATTTCTGAGTGCATAGCCAGGAGTAACCCCTGAGGGGTCACTGGGTGTGACTCAAACCTCCCCCCAAAAGATTAATTTTTAGCCCCTAGGAGCCAGAGAGATAGCACAGAGGCTGAACCCAGGTTTGATCCTAGCACCTCAAACTCCACCTCTGCCTTCCAGTGCACATTACATGTAAGGAGAAATCCCCAAGAGACTCTGAGCATCACCAGGTTGGCCCTGGAAGGAGTTCCTAGCACCAAAGGGCCCACGCAGATTCATATTCTAAAAATATAGCACTGAATCTAGACAGTTAAGTGAACTGTTGATACTGTTGGCTAAGGATTACTGGGAGTGGTTCCTAGGACCCCTAAAAATTGTTTCATGATATTGAAAATGAAAGCAGTATGTGACAGAGATAGAGAGAGGTACAGGTAAGAAAGGGAGGTCATACCTTTCTAGAAGGGAAGGGCAGCAGTTGACCTAATCTTAAACTCATACATGTGACAACTGGAAGCTGTCTAAGGTTACCTGGCCCCAAACAAGACATAAAGTTCTTTTATAGGCAGGAGAGAAACTGGGGAAATTGATGGTGAGAAATAAACATGTGAAGAAAGGGATGGGTGTTGGAACACCATATGACTGAACTCAACCACCAACAACTTTTTAATTCTGTATCTCATCTTGAATCAATAAAAAAAACTAGAAAAATATTTTATATCCATACTCGGTATCTTGAAGTTCTTTAGTCCTGTAATCCACAGTAGAAGACTATTATGGAAACCTTGGTGGCCTCAACAAGGGACGACCCTAGATTTCTAGTCTGCTCAGTCCTATTGTTAAATTCTCCCATGCCTTTTGCAACAGTGGTCCCAGGATTGAACACATGCTCACTTTCTCTACCTCATGACTTAACAGTAAGTATCTAATAGAAATCTGGCTCTCAAGAAAATACAATTGCACCAGAGTCCTGTATAGTAGACAGTGGTTTTGTTTCCTTCTGAGCATTTCTTACTTCTCACTAACCCTGGGAGAGATCAATCCTACTGTCAAGCTTGAAACATAAAAGACTGAGGCACACTATATCTGCTTATGTCATGTATTATCTTCCTTAGCTTATGTCAAACTTAAGTACTTGTTTTCCACATTTCACCACCACAACACCTGCAGGCACACACACTGCTTACTTTAAGATCATTCAAATAACCTGAGATATAAGCCCCATTCTCTTCCCTCTGCCTATTTGCATGTTATTTTTAAATTAATTAATTTCCAGATTTGGCGGCCATGTCTAGTATGGGGTTCCTGGGGTTGAACCTGGGTTGGTCATATGTGCAAGTGATCTGCCCTCTACACTATCTCTCTAGCCCCTGAAAGCTATTTTAGCGACATCTTGGCACATGTCCAGCATGTGCATCCTAGCACGTCTGCATGTCCATCCTAGCACATGTCCTTTAGTCTTGTCTTGTGTACTGAAGGAACTTCAACTTTAATATCCAGCTGAGTCACCTACGCCACCAAATCTGTCCCAACCACAGACCTTCAACAGATACCTGACCTCATACTCAGCAGAGGCCTTCATCTTTCTATATTTTTATTCCTGGCCTGTTTTATAAATGTGAAATTCATAATAAACTCCTCTACTAGTTTTCTCACCAACACTCTTTAATTCCTGAGTCCTCCTTGGGCTTCTTAAATAGCTGAAATTTTCTAAACTCAATTCAATCCTACAGTCCACTTATTCTTTTTTTTTTTTTTTGTGGGGGGTTGGGTCACACTCGACAGCGCTCAGGGGTTACTCCTGGCTCTATGCTCAGAAATCACTCCTGGCAGGCTCTGGGGACCATATGGGATGCCGGGATCTGAACCGATGACCTTCTGTATGAAAGGCAAATGCCTTACCTCCATGCTATGTCGCCAGCCCCAGTCCATTTATTCTTATCTTCAACCTATGAGCACTGCTGGAGAAAAAAAACATGAATATGCTGACACACTAATATTAAGGTTTTAAATTTAAGTTGGGGTTTTAGGTCCTTAGTTCAGTGCCCTTCCTATTCCTTACAGAAACTTTTCTATTATACTACCACAGAAAGACTGATTTAATTCTTTATGTTATAGCTGTCATGAAAAGACTGATTTACAAAAAGCCACCTACCTTTTGTCACTATGCTTATGTCCCTCCCTCCACTTTCCTTGGCTATTCCTGAGAAAATGAAGATTGCCAGTTTAGAAATCTCTTAGATTCTAGTTCTAAGATGATCTGCTAACAGTGAGTTAGTAATAGTGCCCTGAATTGGACTCGCTGGATCCTACATCATCAAAGCAAGTCAGAAGTTTTTAAATGATCTGCCATTCCTCTGTATCAGAGGTAACACTCTCCACTCTGCTACATAACACAACACAGCACACAGACAGAAAAATTCACACATACATCTGGCTCTTCACTTTGTATCCCACACAAGCATTCCACTTCCTTCTCTGGTGAAACTTTTTTCAAGATCTTGCCAAGGAATTCTGTTCTGTGGCATTTTTCTCATCCACACTCGCCCCCTCTTTACCTTTGCCTGTATTTTGGCTGATGTAATCTTTACACAGCACATACATTTTATGGGTGATTCAAAGAATATGGGCAAAATGATTTAGAAATCAAAAATATAGGTATGAAGAGGTGTAATCACTGTGAGGGAAGAAGTCATTCTTTCATTCAATAACTATGTTCTATTCAATAACTATGTTGAGGACACAGTGAATGCTAGAAAAAAAAATAGTAGGTGGAGGACTGGAGAGATAACATGAAGGTAGGACATTTGCCTTGCAAGCAGAAGGATGGTGGTTCGAATCCCAGCATCCCATATGGTCCCCAGACCTGCCAGGAGTAACCCCTGAGCACTGCTGGGTATGACCCCAAAACAAAACAAAGAAACAAACAAAATAGTAGGTGGACAGTAGACTGGACAGATATGTGGACACAGAGCTCATGGTGTATTTGATCTACATTTAAAAAAATGGATTTGCTGAGAGAAAGTGAAAAACAAAAAGGAGAAAGAAATGTACACATTTGGATTCTTAAGCTAACTCATTTTAATTAAAATATACAGTATAGGAAGAGCAATATTAGAAAATAAAATAAAAAGTTTAATCACACAATCTTGGGAGTTACCAACGGCCTTAAGAATCATCTAGGTCAATGTTCTTTGGCCTTTTTACACCTGCATCTGGTCCACTCACCTTTAGCTATTACAAGGTGGCAGATCTGTAGGCTGGCACTAATGTAGGTCATCTGCACTTCTGAGGTAAAGATATGCTTGGCACATGTAAATAAGGCAGTAAGGTAGTTCAACTGTACCCTTCTAAATGATAGAGTTTGTCTCTTAATATTGTACTGACTCTCTTTAAAAGAAACCTACCTTAAAATGTCTCAAAAGGCAGGTACACTAGTAATTGGTATAGTGAAATTAAGTACATTGAAAGCCATCATGAGCTGTTCTATAAATCACAGGACCTCAATCAACAAAATATTTTTTTGCTTTGTTTTGTTTTGTTTTGTTTTGTTTTGTTTTGGTTTTTGGGCCACACCCGGTGATGCTTAGGGGTTACTCCTGCCTATGTGCTCAGAAATTGCTCCTGGCTCGGGGTAGCATATGGAATGCTGGAGATCGAACCGAGGTCTGTCGTGGGTCAGCCACATGCAAGGCAAACGCCCTATTGCTATGATATCGCTCTGGCCCCTCAAAAGATTTTTTTTTTAAACTCTCTTCTACAGGTCCTGGTTCTAGCATCCAATCCACCAAATCTCTATCAAGTTTCTCTTTCCAGGGCAGTCTTTTAGAATCTGTAGTTTTCTCTTTTTTTCTTTCTTAGTTTTTGGGCCACACTTGGTAGTGCTCAGGGTTTACTCCTCCTCTGTGCTCAGAAATTATTTCTGGCAGGTTCAGGCCCATATTGGTTGCTGGGGATCAAACCCAAGTGGAACCTATAAACACCCCATCTGCTGTGCTATCACTCTGTCCCAAATCTGTCTTTACACTGATAAAGGCCCTGGAATAAAATGGTACTGTGTTTTATTTTTGTTTGTTTGGCATCTAATTTCTCTTCTCTAAAAGAATTGTGTTCCAGCAGCTAACTGTTCTCTGATTTCTGTCCTATCTTTATTACAGTTGGCTCTTCTGCTGGGCAAATGAATACCTGGCAAAGCTCTCGTTTATTTGTTGTTTGTTTTGTTTTGTTTTAGTTGTTTGGGTCACACCCCTCAATGTTCAAGGCTTACTACTGACTTTGTACTCAAGGATCACCCCGACTTTGCCTCCTGCGGCCCCCAGGTAAATTGAGTTTGAGACCCCTGCATGGGATACCAGGGATCAATCCGTTGTTGGCGGCATGCAAGGCAAACACCCTACCTGCTGTTCTATAGCTCCGACCCCAAATCCATTTTTTTAAACTTAAAAAGACAATCACCTTGGGGCTGGAGTGACAGCGCAGCAGTAGAGTGTTTGACTTTCATGCAGCTGACACAAGACGGACCTGGGTTGGACCCCCAGCTTCCCATATGGTCCCAAGGCAGAAGCAATTTCTGAGTGCAGAGCTAGGAGTAATCCCTGAGTGTCAGCAGGTGTGGCCCAAAAGCCAAAAAATAAATAAATAAAAACAATCACTTTTTCCCTAAGTAGTCATCCCATTTCCCTGTTAGTCAAGATTTTTCAGAATTTCAATGTTCTTGCCTAGGTCTCGATTTGACAATGACCTCAAAATGTGACACACTAAAATGAACTTTAATTCTTTGTCATCAACTTATACACAGAACAAAATATACTTCCTTAGATAACTTCCTCATGTATTTAATCTGGAGATCTTTGTGCTTGACATCCTTAGTGAAACCATGACGAATCCTTTACCCATTTATATGTGTTCTTTCAATATCTATACACGGGTTATTGTGCACAGCTTATTTAATATTAACTTATTGGTGTAAAATAGCATTAGCAATATATTTATAAGAACAGGTTAAAAAAAAGAAAAAAGTAGATCTGGAGCAATAGCACAACGCTAGGGTGTTTGTCTTGCAAGTGCTGACCCAGAATGGACCTGTGTTCAATCCCTGGCATCCCAGATGGTCCTCCACGCCAAGAGCGATTTCTGAGTGCATAGCCAGGAGTAACCACTGAGCGTCACTGGATGTGGCCCAAAAGCAAAAAAGAAAAAAAGTATAATTACCCAATCATCAGAATAAATCTTGAGGATTTTATGACCGGAAAATTATACTTGGGGGAAAAAAGATGCATTCTTTCTTGGTCCATAACCTTGGGGCTAGGTCTAGCTACTTATTTGATGGTATCACATACAGGAACAAGGTTTTTTTACTTCTTTAATTAATAATTTTTAATTGAAAAGTTACACAGATGTTCATGATTTTTAGTTATACAATGTTCTAACACCTTCATCAATGCCCATTTCCTAACACCAGTGTCCCCAGTTTCCTTCTCGCCCCATCCCCACCCCAGCCTGCGTCTATGGCATTTTTCTTCTCCTTTTCTCTCTCTCTCTCCTCCCTTCTCTCCCCACCTTCTTCCTTTTAGGCACTATTCTTTGCAATATTGTTGCTGAAGGTATATCATGCATGTCACATTACCTCCTTTCAGCACCCAAGTTTGTTATTTAGGTTAGGGGTTGAGCCACACCCAAAGGCACTCAGGGGTTACTCTTGGCTCTGTACTCAGAAATCATTAATGGCAGGTTCAGGGGGCCATATGGGATTCTAGGATCCAACCCAGGTTGGCTGAGTGCAAGGCAAACACACTACCACTGCGCTATCACCCTGGCCCCCAGGAACTAGTTTGTTGTTGTTTTATTTTTTTTTTTTTGTGACTAGTTTTCAGAAGAATTCTGAATATATAGCAACTATTTTATTAAAACATAAAAATGAAGAAATATGTAAGATCTGAGAGGCAGTTTAAGGATAAAAGAGAAAATGCTGGTGGGCCAGAATGGCAGTAGAGGGGTTGAGGTGCTCATCTTCCACATGGTTAACTCCTATTTGATCCTGGGCACTTAGGTATGGTTCTCCAAGCACTGCAGTGAGCTGCCCTGGAGTAATCTCTAGAACCACTGGGTTCTAGCAGCACCATATTCCTTGGGCCTTTGCACTAAATCTCTGGCCCAGTTGGCTGAGTTGCAGGGAGAGGTCCCCAAAGTCTAGAGTGAGAGGGAGGGAGGAACGGAGGGAGGGAGGGAGGAACGGAGGGAAGGGAGGGAGGAAGGAAGGAAGGAAGGAAGGAAGGAAGGAAGGAAGGAAGGAAGGAGGAAGGAAGGAAGGAAGGAAGGAAGGAAGGAAAGGAGGGAGGGAGGAAGGGAGGGAGGGAGGGAGAGAAGGAGGGAGGGAAGGAGGGAAGGAGGGAGGGAAGGAGGGAAGGAGGGGAGAAAGAAAAGAAAAAGGAAAAGAAAAAAGAAGATACCCTGCAGCCACAGTGCTTTCCAGCTTCGCCTTTTATTAGCTTGTGTAATTTTCTGCAGCTCTTTGTACTTCTGTTTCCTTAGGTATAACATGAGAGTAATAAAAGTAGCAGTAATTGTACCTTCCTCCTAATGTTTTATATAAAATTTTTATATGTTTTAAATTTTATAATTTTGAGAAATATAAAGATGGCATATGAAGAACAATGCTCACTACAGGTTAGCTACCTACATTATCATATTATTACTATTATAACAGCTGAAATTAATGGCCTCATTTCTGATCAGATTATGAAGCAGTGACATGGTAAACTAACATTTCTGATACTTAGGTTTGTTTGTTTTATTTTTGATTTGGGCCCACACCTGGCAGCACTTAGGGGTTACTTCTGCTCTGTGCTCTAGGTAGGCTTGGGGGAGTATATGGGATGCTAAAGATCGAGCCCCAGTTGGCCATGTGCAAGGTGAATGCCCTACCTGCTGTGCTAACACTCTGGCCTTTGATACTTGTTACTTTTTACATTTGCTACCTGTTAGTGATTTCTTTCATCTTAACATGTCAATTTAAGGGACTGGAGAGATGGTATCATGGGTAGAACATCAGCCTTGCGTGTGATAGACCCAGTTCCTGAAGTGATTCCTGAGTTCAGAGCCAAGAATAAACCCTGAGCATTGCTGGGTGTGATCTCTCCTCAAAGTTGAATTAACTCACTAAAGATCAAATTTATAATAATATCAAAAGCCTCAAATATCTACATGTTCCTTGATTTAATTCCATTTTTAACTATTAGCTTTAATTAATCAGGCTGTGCATAAGAATGATCTACAAGGAAGATTACAGTAGTGTGTTTATGAAAGTTTTAATAAGAAGCTGGAAAGATAGTACAGTAGGTAGGATGCATGCCTTGTACACAGTTGACTTTGTTTAGTCCCTGGCAGTACAAATGGTTCCCCAAGCCATGTCGGGAGCAACCTCTGAGCATAGAGCCAAGTAAAGTTCTAAGCACTACTGGGTGTGGCTTAAAACCAAAACAAAAAACCAAACATAAAACTCCATAAAACTAACCAAACAAAAAAAAATTATTAAAAAGAAAGAAAAAAGACTATTAAAAATAAGGAAAAAATACTAAGAAAGAAAAGACCCTATTTCCAAAGGGTCTTGGTTTAATAGATGGTGAAAAGCCATACAATGGAATGAAATCCTTCTATTAAAAATAATTTAGTAATTAAATACTTAATATGAGAAGCTATATTAAGTGGAAAAACATAAGTGTAGTTTTATTCCTTTTTACCTTAAAAAGGGTTTAAATGAAAGTGTATGGGAAATGTATATATGTATATAGATGAACATGACTTATATTAGCAATAACTTTCAGGAGGTTAATTTTTATATATGTAGTTTTTTTAATGTTCTTTCTGTTTTCTTAAGTTTTCCACAGGAATCTACATTACTTTTGCAATAAGGAAAATTTTAGTAAGAAGAAGTACACTATGTGAAAGTAATTAAACTCTTGAAAACATTGGCTATAACTGGCCAAACAGAAGAAATCCCTTTAACTTGTTTACCAAGTAAATGATCCAAAATACAGATGTGATCATTAGTTTCCTCAACACTCCCAGAATTCCCATGTTATTTTGCCACAAGTTCATGTGAAATCTCAAAAGGGATCTTTTTGTTTGTTTTGGGGCCACACCCGGCTGCGCTCATCGGTTACTCCTGGCTCTACGCTCAAAAATCAATCCTGGCAGGCTAGGGGGACCATATGGGATACTGGGAATCGAACCCGGGTCCTTCCCAGGTTGGTTGTATGTAAAGCAAACGCTTTACCACTGTTCTCTCTCCAGCAGCTCAAAAGGAATCTTAGTAATTTCACAAAAAAAAAAAAAAGAGTGCTCTGCAAAGATTTAAATATTCTAATATTCTGATTTCATCTTGAAAAATATTTTGCCAGCAATAACTTGATTTCAGTTTACTAGAACCATTATGATCATCATTATGACGATCGGACTAGCATGTAAAATCCAACCTTTTATCCCAACAGTTTTTTTCTAGTTTTAGTTTTTTGGTTTTTTTCTTTGGTTTTTGGGTCACACCTGGTGGTGCCCAGTGGTTACTCCTGGTTCTATGCTCAGAAAATCACTCCTGGCAGGTTCGGGGGACCATATGGGATATAGGAATTCGATCCCACTGTCTGTTTTGGGTTGGCTGCATACAAGGCAAACACCCTACTGCTGTGCTATTTCCCTGGCTCCAGTTTTTTTCTAGTTTTGAATATTATTTCTTACAACACTTCTACTGAACAAATCTTCTCAGGAGAAACAGACACGTTTAGAATATTTTTATTTTATAAAGTTTATTTACACTAATCATTTTTATAAGGTCAAACAGTATAAAGAAATTCTAGATAAAAATTTTAGAAATTAAATATGGCCAGAACCTTAAAAACCTATAAAATAAATGTCTCCCAGTGTTTTACCAGGCTGTCACCTCCTTGTATTATGCTAAACAAATAACATACTTCATTCAACAGAACAAAGCAGAGTTTATTCTCATCCTACCTCTGTCATGACACTGAGATCCTCAATGACATTATGACATTATGATTTCATCAGTCACTTACATGAGAAACCTCTGCAATCAGGTTATTTATAACAGCCTCCTAATTTGTCTTCTATTCTCACACCTTGAATCCTAAATAGCATAAACCCACTGGCCAGTTTAACTATCACTTTAATCATATTGCAACAATCTCAAATTGAATTTTCTCCTACTAGCAATGGAAAGCAAATTCTTTATAGAGGCCTTATCTCCTGCCAAGCAGGCTAATGTAGCACCAAGCTACACTCTCCGCCCACTCTTACTAGTCAATGCAAATTCCTTCTCCCAGCAAGTTCAGCTGAATATGCTAAAGTGGTTTCCAGTCACCATTATAGCTATAAATAACTCCTTTTTTTCCTTGGAGAGGAAGTACCCTACACCCAGCAGTGCTCAGGAATTATTTCTGGCACTGTTTTACTCAGGGATCACTCATAGCAGTGCTCTGGATTCAAAAGAGATGCGGATCGAAAAAGTGTTGGCTGTGTGCAAGGCAAGTAAGTGCTTTAGCCCCATGCCCTACAGCTCCAGCCCAAGACGCTTTGCTTTCAGAATTTCAACAAAACTGACATATTTCCTTACCCAATGATTAAGCACTAAATCATACTGTTTCCTACTGTCAAGCATTACACCTCTAGTTTCATTAAGTAGAGGTCAGTCCCTATGGGACTTTAATTTCTTTTTATACTTCTTATAGCTCTTGGCAGACTTGGCAAAGATGACAGTCCCTAGAAACCAAACAAGCACTGAAATAATATTTGGCAAATAATTATCTATCTTAATTTTGGTGCAAAGGCACATATACATATAATTTCTATGGTAATCTATATGCATTCATCTATCAAAATAAATATTACTTTATGTAGGTTCATGGGCTGCTTTGATAACACTTTTTTTTTGCAAGGAGAGATTAATTCATATTTTTTACTTTTTCTCACTTTTTTACTCATTATTTGTTTTTCTATTCTTTTTATTAATAATATATTTATTTAAGCACTATGATTACAGACATGTTTGTAGTTGAGTTTCAGTTATTAAAAAAGAACACACCCCTTCACCAGTGCAACATTGCCACCACCAATGCCCATCATCTTCCTCCATTCCAACCCCCTGACTTTATTCGAGACAGGCATTCTACTAGTTCTCTCACTCACTACCATTGTCATGATAATTGTTAGTGTATTTATTTCTCTAACCGAACTCACCACTCTTTGTGGTAAGCTTCATATCGTGGGCAGGTCCTTGCAGCCCTCATCTCTGTTGTCTCTGGGTGTTATAGTCCAGGTCATCTACTACAAGCCAATGGCAAATATTATTCTCAATAGATAAACTAAAAACCTTTCCTCTAAAATCTGGCACAAGACAAGGCTGTCCTCTCTCACCACTCCTATTCAACATTGTGCTGGAAGTTCTTGCCATAGCAATTAGGCAAGAAAAAGATATCAAGGGCATCCAGAGAGGAAAGGAAGAAGTCAAACTCTCACTCTTTGCAGATGACATGATACTACATTTCATATTTTAAATGGGAGAAATGCTCTAAAATTAATTATATCTGATTTAGAAGTGACAGCCAAAGTGTCTCTAAAAATTAAAGTCTAGCATTTAGAGACATTCTGACTGCACCCCAAAATGAAATTTTAGGAAATCTTGAAATGATTCACATCTTAAGGAATCACAGGTTCTCTTTGCTTGTAAGATTATCTTTCTCAAATCAACACATTTGTAATTTTTCTGGATAGAGAAATTACGAATAAGGTAAGTTGCTTAGGTTTCTCTTTAAATGCCAGCTGGGCGCCAAAGCACTCTTTGGTGCTTCGGTGACATAAACATATTAATACAGTATCACAACCGGGCAAAGAGAGTAAGAGCAATAGGCCTAACACATGCTTTGTGAGAGGTCCAGGCTCCATCCTGACAGGGCATATAGTTCTCTGAGCACTGTCAAGTTACTCCTGAGCACTGAGCCTTCTCAAACCATTGGTCTAACACCAGCAACCACTAAGTTTTATATCAGCAACCACTAAAGTTCAAAGGCACAAGTGGTATTTTATGATTCACTTTTCTTCTAGCTATATAATACTATATATCTTAACCTATTTACCTTGGTTAAATTCAAATTATCTGCATATTCTCTTGTATGATGCAAATAAAATTATTATATTCCTCTGCTTGTTAAAAATGTTAGGAAGTGGAGCCGGAGCGGTGGTGCAAGTGATAGGGCGTTTACCTTGCACTAACTAACCTAGGACAGATCACAGTTTGATCCCCCGGTGTCCCATATGGTATCCTAAGCCAGGAGCGATTTTTGAGTGCATAGCCAAGAGTAACCCCTGAGCGTCACCGGGTGTGGCCAAAAAATGTAAGAAGTGCCCTCTTTAGTTTGATATAAAATTTTCTCCTCTACTTAGCATCATACCTGTATCAGAATCTTTGAGCCACACCCAAAGTACTCTGGGGCTACCTCCTGGCTCTGTGCTTAAATATCACTTCTGGCAGACTCAGGGACCATTTGGGATACCAGGGATTAAACTCAGGTCGGCTATATGCAAGGCAAATGCCCTACCCGCTGTGCTATCTATCACTCAGACCTCTTAATCAGAATCCTGACACTCCATCCATCAATTGTAGAGATCCTGAGAAAGTTGGTCATATTTTTTTAGTCTCAGCTTATTCATTCACAAATGGAGCTCCCTACCTCACAGACTTCCTCTGTGAAAATTAACCAACGTATGTAATGGGCTCAGCCTACACTAGCTGCTCTGTAAATATTGCCTACACACTTTGAACTATTTAGGGTAAAGCAAGCCACATCAACAATATGAGGGAGGAAGTAGGTAGGAGAGAAGTCACCAGCAGGTGTCATCACTGCTCAGGAGAGCTGGTCAGCAGAGGGTAGATGCAACCCTGTTACTTGAACCTATGAGAGCTTCAAAAGTTTGAGCTTTTCAGTACCTAAAGAGGGGTGCAGTATTTGTTACAATGGTCACAGTGACAGTTAAAAATGACTGCTGGATAATATGGCTGAATATCCACTACTGCCTTCAACTTATATTTTAAAACTATTCTTGGGGGAGCAATATTTTTTTTTATTCTGAGATTCAACAGTGCTTCTTTACCCTCTGATTTGGCTTTTTATTAACAGTTCCTGGCTTTAATATTGCCAGTTGAAATACCACAACTTATTAACATGATTTTCTTTACATTAATAAGGATGATGGGTAACAGGAAAAATATTTTTAGTATTCAGGGTGCTAGCTCTCCATGCATTTGCCCTGGGTTCAATCCCTAGCACCCCATATGGTCTGCTGAGCCTGCCAGGAATAAGCTCTGAGCAACAACGGGTATGGCACCTCCCCAAATAAAGTATCATAAATATGGACAAAATAACCATTAACTGTTAACCCTTTTCTCCTAGTTCACAGGGACTTTTTATAAAGTACTTTTTATTTATTTTGAGGAAGCTGGTAGGATTTAAATTATCTTCAAGCATATAACATATTGAGGTCATGTTGGATTACAAGACTTTATATGTTTTAAGTATACAATTTCACACCACTTTAAAACAATCAACATCATCAAAATATTATCAAAGTATAATAACCATCACCAAAGTACTAGTATTCCCCTGGGAAAGTTCATTCTTTTAAAAAAAATTAGTGGCTGGGGGGGGGGGGACAGAGCGATAGCACAACGGTAGGGCATTGGCTTTGCACATTGCTGACCTAGGAAGGACCTCAGTTCAACCGGTTCCATATGGTCCCCCGAGCCAGGAGCAATTTCTGAGCGTATAGCCAGGAGTAACCCCTGAGCATCACCAAGTGTGGTCCCCCCAAAAATAAATAAAAATAAATAAAAAAAGATTAGTGGCTGGAGCGATAGTAGAGTCGCAGGGGTCCTCAAACTTTTTAAACAGGATCTGCCCCTCAGACCACTGGGGGGCTGGTCTATAGTTTGAAAAAAAAAAACAACTATGAACTATAGTTGTCCATGGGTCATAGTTTGAGGACCCTTGGTATAGTGGGGGGGGGCGCTTACACGTGACCAATCAGGGTTGAAAACCTGCACCCTAAATAGTACCCTGAGCACAGCCAGGAGTGATCCCTGAGCACAGCTGGGTATGACCTCAAAAAGAAAAACAAACAAAAACAGTTTAATTTTCTATTTTTCCTCCGATGACACAATCTTTAACTTTATTACCACACCGTGATGTACCAATTTGTTCATCATACAATCTTGTTCCATTTTCATAAAGAACACTGAAAGGGGTTGGAGAGTGGGGAAGGTGTTTGCCTTGCTTGCAGCAAACCAGACACATCATATCAGCACAAGTCCCCTGAGTATCCCCTAGTGCAGGTGTCGGCAACCTGCGGCTCCGGAGCCGCATGCGGCTCTTTTGAAGGCTTGCCGCGGCTCCGGAGCCGATGTCATAAAAAAAAAATACTGCTTTAATCTCAGCTCTAGTGCGGCCGGCCCACCACTGCTAGTGGGCCCCCACCACGTGTACAACTTCCCCAAATTAAAATACAATTTAAATTTCCTGTCCATCTAAGAATACCCAGAAATTACGCAAGGAGCCCTAATACTCCCCACTTCATTCTGCAGCTTGTCCAGGGAGGGCTCTGGGCCTGGGAGTTTCTGGGGGGGGGGGCCCTCTTTTCAACCCCCCAAAATACCCAGGAGGACAGGGAAGGCCTGGGTCTGGTTCCATGTCCTGTACACCAACACCCAGCAGGGTGACTGACTTCCAGATGAGTAATTCCAGGCTGACCTAGCCAGCTGAGCTGAGCTGGAGATTCAACCTGAGGGCGGTCCAGCCGGGCCAGCCCAGCCTGTCACCTGCAGGGCAGAATCCCAAAACCTGGGCAAAGAAGGTGGAGCCCTGGCAGTGCTCCTCTGAACTTGTAGGCTAATTAGAATTTGCTTTCTTTCTGTTCTGTGCTGAATTTATGCACAACCTAAGTCCCATATTTCATGTCACCAAGAAAGGACATGTCTTTTAGAGCGAACCAAGCACAAAACCTTGCCACACCAGCACTCCTTCCTTTCTTTATTTTTTTCTATTTATTTTTTTCTTTTTCTCTTTTTCCTTCTTTTTTTTCCCCCCTTTGTTTTCTTTCTTTTTCACTCTTGTGGTTATTATTTGGTGATTTATTTTGTTGCTGGGTGCTTTTTATTTTTTTGGTAGTTACTGTCTTTTTTTTTTAAACTGTTTTTTGTTGATTTTTTTTTGTTGTTGTTTTTCTTTTTTTGGCTTCTCCCAGCAGAACCACACTATTTGAATCATCTTATTCTGTCTCATAAATTGAGGGGGGAAATAAACATGAACGGTACCAGGACCAAACAGCCAGATGAACATTGAGTGAAAATAAAAAATGATCAGAACTTAAACACCAAACCCAAAGTCAACAACAACAGAATAGATACCTTATCTACAACAAACTATACACAGAAGGGAACAGTGACACTAGCAAAGGGGGAGGAAAGGAGAGCGATATGAGATCCATGATGAAAAAAGGGGTGGAGGGAGTTCAACCCTGGTTGTGGGCCCTTATTCATGGTCACTATGGACCTTAAATATTTCTGTGAAACATTTGTGATTCACTTTGGGTCACAATACAAATTATTAAAAAAAAAAAACAAAAAACTTTTACAATCTGATTACTGGTACTTTAATGTTGCATGTATTTCTATTGACAAACTACGATATGTGATGCAATTACTAAACATTCAAAATCCCACCCACCCACCCCAAAAAAGAGTGAACCAAGAGCAGCCTTTTCTGGGGGTGGCCTTGCCTCTAGCCTGGAGACTTTTAGGAAAGAATTTAGGAGCCAGAAGACACCGGGCAGCTAGGGGGAGAAAGAAGGGGGGAGCCCAGGAGGACAAACCCCACTTGCAAAGAAGGGGGTCCCGGAGGTGGGGTCCCCGAGGCCTAGGCGCCTAATGCAAGCGAGCCAGCCAGCCAAGGGGCTAAGAAAAGCAAGGTGTCACCTTACCTGGGGGACTCGGCCACGAAGCTGCCACCTTCCAGTAGCCTCATCTTGCAGAAGAGCACCCCGTTAACGAAGGGCACGGATGACAGCTCCGCGAGTTCGAAGTCCACCTTGAACTTGAACTTCTTCTTCTTCATCATCATGCTGGCCAGAAGCCGGGAGGGGTTGGGGGGGTGCGGCTCCCAAGTGGGGGTGCAAAGGCTGGCTGCGTGGCTTTAGCTCCATGCAACCCCAGGCACACCCAGCAGCACCCCCAGATCCAGTCTCAGCACCCCCATGACCCGGTTCGGGTGCAAAGCTCAGGAGGGATCAATTCGGGGCGCCCCAGGCCTGGGCCCACGCCCGTCTGCCTGCGGGGGAACTCTCGGGCTGCAGATCGCCGAGGAAAAGGGGGTACCCCGGGATGCAGAGCTCACCCCAGAAGCCGCCCCGGTTCTGGGAGCAACCGAACCGTCGGTACCGCTGGGTTTGGGGGATCCCCTCGAGCGCCTCCTGCTGTCGCAGCTGGTATTGCAGCACCCGGCGGAAGCTCAGGCCGGGTGGGGAAATTTGGGGCGCTGTGCCTGGACACGGACCCCCAGCAGGCATCTGGGGTTCACCTAAGACACTCTGGACTCAAAATGGGGTTTCCTTCCTCTCCGCCTCTCATGCACTTTTTTTTCGCTCCGCCTCCTTTTTCCTTTCTTTTTTTCTACAGCTCCCCCATGGCTCCTCCCTTCCTCCCTCCCCCTGCTGGAGTTTGAAAAGTCTTGGGTGCAAAATTCCCATGACAATATACTTAAGGAGTGGAGAAACCTGGGCCAAGGGAATTAATATTCCCTTTCTAATCTCCCCAATATTTACTGTGCCTATGCAAAAAATAAAATAAAATAAAATAAAAAAGCACAAATTTTTGTTAGTTTTTTAAAAAATTTTTTCTATGTTGAAACTTTATTACAAAATTATAAAGCAGAACTCTGTACAAAAATATATACATTGGGGTTTGTTTTAACACCCAAGTTAAGTCTATCTTAATTATAAGACACTTGAAGTAACATATTCACATCCAAAAGATTTCAACAAATTCATACAATATATATTCAGCACTAATTCCTGCAGAAGTTATAAATTTGGATCCAACTATTCTGATATAATGAGCCAGTCAGCTCTCTAATTTTATTTTTGTTTTGTTTTTGGGTCACACCTGGCAGCGCTCAGGGGTTACTCCTGGCTCTATGCTCAGAAATCGCCCCTGGCAGACACAGGGGACCATATGGGATGCCGGGATTGAACCACTGTCCTTCTGCATGAAAGGCAAGCTCCTTACCTCCATGCTATCTCTCTGGCCCCAAACTCTCTAATTTTATTTCTCAACTGAAATCTCAAAATTATGGAATAACTGTAAGGATCAGATGCTTCCATGGTAATTCTGATCAAAGATCCATAAGGGGCAGGAGGGAAATTTCAGATATTAGTTTTGTTTTTATTTCAGAATGGTGGTTATTGTTTGGTTGTTATCTTTATTGCTGTGGTGCTTTTCGGTATTGTTGGTGGGTTTGTTTTTTTTTTTTGTATTTTTGTTATGTTTTTCTTCCTTTTTCTTCCCTCTCTTCTCTTAAATTGATAGTTATAACCTCTAGATGGACTCCTCCCAGTTTTTGTTTGTTTGATTTTTGACCTTTTTTTCTTTTCTTTTCCTTCAAACAGGACCACATAACTTGAATCATCTTGTTCTGCCTCATAAATTGAGGGGGAAATAATGGAGGACACCAAGACCAAACAGGCGTATGAACACTGAGTAAAAATTTAAAAAATGATAGACTTAAACAACAAATCCAAAGCCAACAACCACAGAATTGATACCCAATCTACAACGAGCTAGACACAGAGAGAACCACGTATTCTAGCAGCCTGAGGTGGGGGGGGGGGTAAAGGAGGGGGATATAGGGCACATGCTGGAAAAACAGGGTGGAGGGAAGACAACACTGGTGGTGGGAATGCCCCTGATTCAATGTCACTATGTACCTAAAATATTACTGTGAAAGATTTGTAATTCACTTTGGTCAAAATAAAAATTATTAAAAAAAAAAAAAAGGTTTTCATCAACATCTTCTGGCTGTTTTTTTAGCTGAAAACCCTGAAACTAGCCTTTCCACCTACATACAAAAGTAGAGCTCCAAACCTCTGAGCCATCTCCCCTCTCACTAAAAATGATTTGGGGGGAGAGTTCCAATTGGTGCTCGGAGGCCCTGTGACTTTACTTGGCCAAATGGCCTAAAATATTTTTGTAATCACCTAAATTGTTAGTCAATTGGCCAAACCCACTGATAACAAAATAAAAACCACCGTTGCTTTTAAGACTTCAATAACTGAGTGAAGAAATACTACAGTGATAGTACAGTGGGTTAGGCATTTGCCTTGCACAGAGCTGACTAGGTTCAATCCCAGCATCCCATATAGTCCCCCAATAAAACTGGACACAGAGCATAGCTGGTTGTGGCCCCAAAACAAAACAAAACAAAACAAAATAAAGAATGAGTAGGATTGGGAGAAAAGGAACGTCTGAGGTGGAAAAATATAAAGACCCAGAGTCAGAGTTTAGGAATTTGGGGTAGGATTGGGGCACTCGTGATGGATTAATTTGTTGCCAAATAGGACAAAGGGTAAAAGCAGTGGAAGAATTAAGGGGGATCTGAGGTGAACAGCTTCAACAATGCTATGGAGAGATGAGGTCTGCAGTCAGGAGGAGGGCAGGGAAAGGAAGAGAAGAACAATCTGTGTGGAATTGTCTGTGTTTTATCTAGCAAGATAAGGGGAAAATAAAACTGGAGAGATAGTCCAGTGGGTGAGACACTTACCAAACTGACCCCAGTTTGAATATCTGACATCACATGTAGTTCCCTGAGCACTGTCACGCATGAACTCTGAGCACAGAGCCTGAGCACAGCTGGGTGTGGCCCCCAAACAAGCAAATGTGGGATAAAACGTTATGATTTATAGCATGCATCTGGGGTATAGAATATTTACTTATGATTGAAGTTAAAAGACATTAAGAATGAATTACTCCAGGGGCCAGAGCAGTGGCACAGTGATAAGGCATTTGCCTTGCACGCAGCTAACCTAGGACATTCCATATGGTCCCCCAAGCCAGGAGCGATTTCTGAGCGCATAGCCAGGAGTAACCACTGAGCATCACTGAATGTAGCTCAAAAATACCCCCCCCCCCCAAAAAAAACCCATAAAAGAATGAATTATTCTGAAGAACATTTAATGGGAACATAAAGGAATATGAGACCAAGACAGAAGAAAAGACCTTGACAAAAATGAAGCAAGATTATAATGGTCTGGGAAGTAAACAGAAGGGAGTCATAACAGTGGGTGAGCAAAAATAACACTCCCTCTCTGGTTTTGGTTAGTTAATAAATAGAGAAAAGACAGTGGTTAGAGAAGGAGTCGCTTTTTTTTTTTTCAATAGAATTTAGGAACTATTTGAGATTTATGAGAACCTAAATGTGCATTTTATTACGCCCTAGAAGTCTGAGGTACAGACCTGTCTTTTATTTTATTCCCTGCTGAAGACAGAAATAAGTAAGCACACAGTTGCTGTGTGATGAAATATTGCATCCTATCTACTTATGATGGAAACTAGAAACAGCTGTAGGAATGTGTACTAGTTTCTAGGCAGGAAGAATGACTGTGTGGAAGACTTTTATGGGGTGACTGGCACTCTTGCTGGTGTCTCATAAGAGTTGGGTTAGGAACTTGTTTCCAGGAAGAAGGTACAGTGAGCAGAAACTCAAAGCAAGAGACAATGTAGAGGAACAGACAAAGCTGCAAGAGGAAGTGAAAGCAGTTCAATCTGGTTGCAGTTTAGCTTGGGTGTGGTGATAGGAATATAATAGGGAGTCACCAAATTTTATTTTGATTTATTTTATTTTTTGGAGGGTTTATTATTATTATTATTATTATTATTATTTTTGAGCCATACCAGATGGTGCTGAGCATTTACTTAGGCTTTGAACTTAGAAATCACTCCTGGTGGGGCTCAGGGCACCATGGGGGGTGTCAGGGAATAAATTGGAGTGAGCCACCTGGCAAGGGAAATGCCTTAATCTGCTGTACTAGTTCTCTGACATTTATTTTTTGTGGGGGGTGTTTAGACCACACCTGGCTGTGCTCCTGATGGGCCTTGAGGGACCACACGTAGTGCTGGGAATTGAATCCAAATCCACTGTTTGCTAGGCAAATACCTTACACTGTCCCCTCATCAACCCCTTTGCCACTAGTTTATTTGGGGGGGGGGTGTCACACCTGGAAGTTCTCAGGGGTTACTCCTGGCTCTGCACTCAGAAATCGCTCCTGGCTCGGGGGACCATATGGGATGCTGGGGATCGAACCTGCATCCATCCTGCGTCAGCCACATGCAAGGCAAATACCCTACCACTGTACTACCACTCCGGTCCTGCCACTAGACTATTAAAGCAGAATAATGGTATATTTTCATTGCATGTTCATATGGATCTTAAGCTGCAGTAAAACCAGTGAAAGAGAGCACAATTATCTTTTTGACTCAAGTTGAATTATTAACCCCTACCTCCTGAGTGAGTCAAGGTCCAGGCATGAAAGTGATTAAAAGAATTTAAAGGAGCAAAGTTAGGAACCACCAGGAGATGAGATGAGATAGGAGTCTGATTTTTTTTTTTACCTCCTGTTTTGGGATCTGCTGGCAACATCAGAGAAAATGAATACTAAAAACCCTTTTAAAATGAGATTTGGGACATTAGTGGTGGGAACGTTGCACTGGTGAAGGGGGGTGTTCTTTACATGACTGAAATCATGCAACTACAATCATATTTGTAATCACGGTGTTTAAATAAAGATTAAAATAAAAGAAAAGAAAATGAATTTGGGAGGCCAGAAGAGTGCTAGAAAATTGCAGGATTCGAAATGCCTGCATCTTCCAAAACAAGTGATCTTGGTCCCTTGTCCCAACAGAAGAAAGGAGGCACCAATAGTCAAGACCCCCTCTCCCTGGGATCATAAGGGGGTGTTAGTCTTTAATCAAGGAATGTATATGTGAGACTCACCATAACACTGCACTGCCAAACTTTTTTTTTCACAGAATGCAAATGCTTCCCAACAATATGTCAGAAGATATTTCTCAAAACACTACCTGCCCAAATAGTCAGCCCAGGGAGGTTGAAAAGTAGAAATTGGGGCCTAGGTGAGTATATCAGACATGAGAGTATGGGAGGGGTTTTCTTTTTTTTTTTCTTTTTTTCTTTTTTTATTTTTTTATTTTTTTTTTTATGGGAGGGGTTTTCTTGTGCACACACAGGGATAGACGATACTTGTTTCACTTTGCAAGTGCAGAAAATGGCCTTCTTGGGCTTGGTGGAGTTCACTCAGGCACATGTCTCTAAGTATCTTGGAGAAAGTACAAAACCCCTATTAAATACTAGCAAAGCTGCATCTTCTAAGTCTGTAGAGGGACACTTGCGGAAATATGGTCTTCCATATTTCTGAGTATGTTCTGGTACATAAGAACAAAAAATGAAGTGTCTTTAAAAACATAAAAGGATTTTCTGTCTTACTTGGGGGTGACAGTATATACTAGTTGGTTTGTAATTGTTTCCTATAAGCCAGTTCTGTTGGTGGAATATCATTGCTTTTTATTTGAGATACTAAACCAACCAAAGACAGAGGACAAAGGTGAATGGAGGATGGAGTTCACAGAGGATGGTTTCAGGATGAAGAATGGTTAGGGCGAAGAGCAAGTTACCAAATATTCGATTGATGCAGCTTGATGCAGGCCGATTGATGTAGGTTTTCTTGTAGGGACTCAAAACCACTCTAGCTATCCCCCCCCATCCAATGAAGAGCTATCCCCCCCATCCAGTGTATCTCCCCATCCAATGAAAAGTTATCAAGCAAATACTTTTGTATGTATGAAAACATTGAAAATGCTGGAAGAATGCAAGTTAACAAGAGACTAGATTCAAAGTTAAGCATTTGTAATGTGCATTACTAATGATTTGGGGTTACCTGGCCCTCCTTTACTTCCTGGACAGTGGGACAATGGAGTAGCTCTGGTCAATATGAGAAGTAATATGTCACTTCCAGGATGAGAGATGAAAATCCCTTGAGCAGACCCTATATGGTCTCCTTTTTATCATGACTACCAAGAAGACCTTGGGTTAAGATGTAGTAGGTAGGGCTGAAGTGATAGCATAGCCTTGCATGCAACTGACATGGGTTTTATCCCTGACAGCCTAATTGACCTCTGAACCTTCCAGGAGTGATCCCTGATCACAGAACCATCACTGAGTGTTCCTGATCACAGAGCATCACTGAGTGTTCCTTTCCCCAAAAAAGATGTAGTGGCCAGAAAATTGAGGAACTCAGATCATTGAGTCAGCAAATGGTGAACAGCTATCTACATTGGCTTTAGAATGTTTGTGAGTGAGAAAGAAACTTTAATACAACTCATTAAGAAAAGGAGGTTTGGGAGGCCAGAGAGAGAGCATGGAGGTAGGGCATTTGCCTTGCATGCAGCAGGAGGGTGGTTCAAATCTCGGCATCCCATAGGGTCCCCCGAGCCTGCCAGGAGCGATTTCTGAGCTTAGAGCCAGGAGTAACCCCTAAGCGCTGCTGGGTGTGACCCAAAAATAAAAAAAAAAAGGAGGTTTTGAGAATGGCATGTTTCTTCTATACAATACAAGGCTTTCTTGTTCTGCCTAATGTCCAATGTAGCAAGGATAGGAAGCTGGCAACTGGGCATTGCCTCTGCCCCTACTACTCTGATGAGCCTATATGGAGTCTAGAGCTACACATATCTATCTCTTCACACCTTGCTGGCAAATGACCACAGGAACCAGAAGACCTATTTTTCTTAAGCACAGCTATTGGAATGACCAACTTTTGGTTTTTGGCTTGGTTTGTTTGGGGCCCATACCCAACAGTGCTCAGGCCTTACTCCTCCTTCTGCACTCATGGATCACTCCTGACTGGAGCTGGGGGACCTATGTGATGCAAAGGATCAAACTCAGGTGAGCTACATGCAATGCAAGCACCCTATCCACTGTACTATCACCCTGGTTTTTAGAATGACTTATTGAAGTGGAGGTACCAGATCCATGTGTATAACCCAATGTAGTTTCTCAATGGCAATGAGGTTTGCTAATCATCTCTGTATTTCTTCTATCTATCCTGTATCTGGAAAGTGATAAATCTCATCTAGAGAAACATCTACTACACAATCTTCTTTCTTCTTCCCTCTTTTCTGACATCTGCTGGTTAGATTTTGATTGCAAGGAAAATGTTGGAAGACAGAAGCTTTTGAAAGCCTGGATCCTGAAGGTGACTCTCTCTCTCTCTCTCTCTCTTTCTCTCTCTCTCTTTCTCTCTCTCTCTCTCTCTCTCTCTCTCTCTCTCTCTCTCTCTCCCTCTCTCTGATCTCTTCTCTCTGAGCAGGAATACTTTCTCTTAACTGTGATATGGTGATGTGGGATAGACATAAACTTGTACTGTGATTTTTTTTTGAGGTATGTGTATCACAATAGCTAACTTTATCTCAACTAATACAGAACCTGTCAATGAAACTGTGCTCTATCTTAAAACTCTAAAATTAGTCAGGCAATAGATACCCAGCAAAGGGGGCTGTTATAGGTTGGAATATAGAGACCTATTGCAAAAATTTGGTATTAGAGTCACTTGTAATAGTTTGGAAACAAAGAATATACTTTCACAGCTCATAGCTCCAGATAAGATTTAAAAGTGGAATGTTAATAAGTTATATATTACAGCCTGCCTTTAGCATGATACTAGAAAAATGAATTGTACTCATATGATAGTAAGCAGGTTCACAAGCATAAATTTAAAATATGGAAACAGAAACATGGAGTTTTGGAAAAAACTTCTGTATATTTCAAAGAAAAGGGTATAAGATTAAATAGCTTGGAGCAATGAAGGTCCATTAGCAGAGATGAGATTTAGGTGTGGCCTTCCCCTTATTAAAGGGGAATTATCTGGTGTCCTTTAAATAAGGAGGGAAGAAAGGCATTGAGGTGAAAGGAAAAAGAACTAAATTCGAGTGGAAAATTGTCTCTTCTTGGTGTTTCTGGCATATGGAACTGACCAGAGGCAAAGAGATCAGAAGACATCCTTCAGTTTTTGAACAACTCATGCAGAACACTGCATAAAAACTGTATTCACCATAAGAGACAGTTCCTAGCATCTACTTCAAATACATTTATAGCTGGTAAAGTCAGTGACACCAGAATTTAGAGAATTTATTTAGAGAGTGGAAGTAGGGTACAGCCTAGGAGTTTCCCTCTCTGATAATGTGGAACCATCATAATGGCTCCACTCAAAATGTTTTCCCCTGGCATTGACGCAGTGCCTTCCCTTTGCATTTTGTAGTTGTATTTACTGGAATGCATTTGCTTCATCATTATACATTGGGTGTGATCTGGAAAGGCATCTTACTAATTTATAGGTGACTTTCTCTTTTGGCACTGTGACATATTGAAGCAAATCATATTTTGTTGTGGAAGGTTGTTCTGTGCATTGTACAATATATAGCAGCATCTCTGGCCTTTATCCACATACCGGTAGCATCTCCTTCTTTTCGATTGTAAATGGACAATCAATAATGTCTCCAAACACTATCTAATGTTTCCTGGAGGGCAAAAATTATTCTCAGTTGTGAATTTACATGCCACAGGATGATGTAGATCTATAGTCAGATCTAGTTGAGAAGTCTCAGTATTACTTGGGGAGTGGGGTGGTGGAAATCCTTTGTACTTGATGAACTAACTGGGTGAGGTTTCCATGACTTGAGGATTGAGACACCTGCTGGGAGAAGGGCAAAATAGATGTCTTGGCAAGGTTATGATCACATGGTGTTTCTTCTCTTTGTGACTACCAATTCATTCTTCCAGTGTCCCTTGCAAGCAGATATTGATGCAAGATTGAATTATAGTGATTATAATATTATTATGATTTTTAGTTCTGGTCCATAAAAGCCACTGACATATGATCCTTTCACTTTTACTCCTTCTGATAACAGTAGCTGCTATCAAGATGGTCTGACAAGTAGGTGGTGGACTAGAGGGATTGACACCAATAGTTTATGGAAATGCTCCTCATTTATTTGCCCAGGCCACTGACTGGAAGATTGGTCAGTGGAGTGATTAAGAAATTAGGACCAATTGTTTATTTAAAAAATGTATGTATGTATGTATGTATGTATGTATGTATGTATGTATGTATATATATATATATATATATATATATATATATATATATATATATATATACTTTCATGATGCTGGGGATCTAGCCTGTCACGGAAATCTATTCCTAGACCTAAAAATTATTTTACAAAGTTGTAGTAAAATATATATAAAGTAAAATTTTCCATATTAATCATTTTAAGAGTACAAAACAGGGGTATTCAGTAATATACATTATTATGCCACAATTATCACTGTATATATGTATATATACAGAAACTTGTTTATCATCCCAAATTAAAATTCTGTTCCCTCTAGTTCCCATTCCCATTAGTTCTACTTAGGTACTAGTCACTCAGGTACTTCACTTAAGTAGAATGACAGAACATTTTGCCTTTTGTATATGGTTTATTTCACTTAAGCATTTCATTTTCAAAACCACTAAAACTAGGCTTCACTCCTCTGTGCAACACAATACAAAAATACCTTCTGCACACCTATCTTCATTGCAGCACTATTCACAATAGTCAGAATCTGGAAACAATCCAGATGCCCGATAACAGATGAGTAGGTAATGAAAATGTGGTACATATACACAATGGAATACTATGTAGCCACCAGGAAAAATGAAGTCATGAAATTTTCCTATATGTGGATAAACATGGTAACTATTATGCTGAGTGAAATAAGTGAGAGGAAGAGAGATAGGAGCCAGAGCAGTGGCAAGCAGTAGGGCGTTTGCCTTGAATGCACTAACCTAGGATAGACAGTGGTTTAATCCCCCAGCATCCCATATGGTCCCTGAAGCCAAGAGTGATTTCTGAGCACATAGCCAGGAGGAACCCCTGAGCATCACCAGTGTGGCTAAAAAAAAAAAAAAAAAAAAAAAAAGGAGAGAGACACAAACAGTCTCACTCATCTGTGGGATTTAAGAAAAATAAAAGACATTATTGTAATGATATCCAGAGACAATAGAGATGGGGCTGGAAGGACTGGTCCATGATAATGATATGAAGCTTACCATAAGAGTGATGAGTTCGGGGCCAGAGAGATAGCATGGAGGTAAAGCATTTGCCTTTCATGCAGAAGGATGGTGGTTCGAATCCCGGCATCCCATATGGTCCCCTGTGCCTGCCAGGGGATATTTCTGAGCCTAGAGTCAGGAGTAACCCCTGAGCGCTGCTGGGTGTGACCTCAAAACCAAAAAAAAAAAAAAAAAGAGTGATGAGTTCAGTTAGAGAAATAACTACACTAACAACTATGATGACAATGGTAGTGAGAGAAATAGAATGCCTATCTCAAATACATGCAGAGGAGGGGTAGTAGAGAGGTGGGGAACATTGGTGGTAGATAGGTTGCACTGGTGAAAGTGTGTATTCTTTTTTATAACTGAAACCCAACTACAAACATGTTTGTAATCATGGTACTTAAATAACAATATTAATTTAAAAAATAAAACTCTGGTGGTAGAAATGTTGCACTGGTGAAGGGGTTATTCTTTGTATGACTGAAACCCAACTACAATCATGTTTGTAATCATGGTGTTTAAATAAAGACATTTAAAAGAAGTATATAAAAAAATTAAAACCCAACACAATAATCTCCAAATAAAAGAAAAGCCCACTAAAACTGGATTGGAGTAATAGCACAGTGGGAAGGGTGCTTGTCTTGCACACAGCCAATCTGGGTTTGATCCCTGGCATCCAATAAGGTCCCCTAAACCTGTCAGGAATGATTCCTGAGTATAGAGCCAGGGATAATGCCTGAACACTGTCAGGTGAGGCCTAAAAACCAAAACCAAACAATCAAAAACACAAAAACTTGGAATATATGTTGTACCAAGAAATATGATTATACGTTGAACTGCAACAGAGTAGATTCTCAAAAATATTTGTTATATAAAATAATATTCAAGTATTTTCATTCATTTGAAACATTTGTTTAGGACATTATGTTGCATTTGATTTATAAATATAACTTGTCTGATAGCTGTATAAAGCACACCCAAACTTTCCATCTAAATACTCATTCAGAAAATATAATTGCATTAATCTACTGTGTTTGAAAGTCATATCCTAAGAATGTTAAATCAATTTTATATATTATATAAACTTTTGTATAAGTGAATTTTATATCAAATGAAACCAAATGAGATACTAGCTACAGAAGAATGGTTATAAGAGAGTGACTCAGTAGTTTGAATAACAATATTTTCTGGAAAGCAAAACTTTAAAACTTTCACATAAAAAAATATAGCTACAGAAGCACACCTTCTTTCTTTAATCCTAAACTGACAAAGGACATTATTGATAACCTGAAAATGACACAGGGACATTATTGATACCTAAATACTGATATTTAAAAATTGCATTCTAGTCTGGCTGAGAGAAAAATAAAGGCTTTCATGGAAAGCCAAATTGCCTTTAGGATTGCTAAAATCTGATTATCTTCACTGTCAGATCTTTTAAAACTATTTTCATACTGTGTGGGTAGATGGCAAATAGCCCTAATGACTTTTGAAAATAGATTCTAGATTAGATACTTTTCCATCAAATATCACATTGTTTATTCAACAACTTCTCAGGCCATAACTAGAGTGTACGAAAAGGTTTTTTGTTACTGCTATTGAACAAGATGAATAGCATTAAGTGCTCTACTCTGATTTCTATTGGGAGATCCTTATGCTCGCACTGTGCTTACCTTTTTCCTTGACTTGTCAGAGTAATATTAGGGTAGCTCTAGGAATGATCTTATACTTTCTTACTGCTTTCTTATTTTCACAATTATCACCATATATGCGTGTATACACATGTAGACATATATACATATATATGAACATATATATATATATATATATATGAACAATGTGATGTCTGATGGAAAAGTATCTAATCTAATATCTGTTTTTAAAACCCATTAGGGCTATTTGCCATCTACCCACAAAAGTATGAAAATTGTTCAAAAAAAAAAAAAAGATCTGGTAGTGAGTTTAATCATGTTTTAGCACTCCAAAGGGCTTTCCCTTTCCAGAAAACTCTATGTATTTCTTCAGTAAAAATCATTAATTTCATAAACAAACATTCTCAAAGTTATGGGAAGTATAGCTCTTTAAGATTGTTTTAAAAAATACTGATGTTCTCAAAAAGACCAAGACAATCTATTAAGGATTCAAACCAGAGCAACTTTAGATTCCTTCTCTGAGCAAATTTTAACTTGTTCATTTAGATTTATGGGCTACAGTGAAAGTGCAGAGGTAGGGCCCTTGTCTTGTATGATTTGATTTGATACTTAGCACCTCTGGGGTCCCCCAGAACTCCAAGAAGTGATCCCTGAGTACCACTGACTGCAACCCAAAAGCCTCTAAAAGAAAAAATAGATCTAGGTAATTTTTACATGCTAGTAGACAGAAGAGTGCTTTAAAGAAATCAAAACCCTGGGGGGAGGGGGTGAGAAATTCCTCCCTAGGCATCCAGAAACTACAGAGGCTTGGCTGGGCTCAGAACACTCCACATGCCAGGATTTCGTGGGCTTTTGACTGGTATGATGGGGGCTCTGGGCAGGACAGCTAGCCATAGGACCCCTGGGCTGACCACTTAGTCCAGGCGAGCATGATTTCCCCCACACCAGGCGGGTCTTCAGGGCCACGCCTGGTTAATCGGGCCCTGGGGGGAGGGGGTGAGAAATTCCTCCCTAGGCATCCAGAAACTACAGAGGCTTGGCTGGGCTCAGAACACTCCACATGCCAGGATTTCTTGGTGTGTTTGCCTGGTATGTTGGGGGCTCTGGGCAGGACAGCTAGCCATAGGACCCCTGGGCTGACCACTTAGTCCAGGCGAGCATGATTCCCCCCACACCAGGCGGGGGTCTTCAGGGCCACGCCTGGTTAATCGGGCCCTGGGGGGAGGGGGTGAGAAATTCCTCCCTAGGCATCCAGAAACTACAGAACTGCGCGGGGGCTCACGCCCCCGCGCGTACTTCATGTACTTCATGTATTCAGAATATTCCTTATTCTTATGTTATGTTTTCCGTATACAGAATGTTTATTTTGTATTCTCCCCTTTCCCATACCCGTACAAAGCTCTTTTTTACTCCTTAACTCTCTAACCCCCTCTCAAACATCACTAACCTAGTTTACTCTTTTTAACTTCAGTAGTGTACAATCCTAATCACAGTCCAAAGCTGTGCATTGTGTGTGACAACCCCAAACTGTTTTAAGATACATAAAATGGACACGTATTTCTTTAGAATATTTTGTGTTTTTTCTCTGACAGATATAATTCTTACTAAATGTTGTCTTATACAGTGATGATTCTAACCACTTTTTATCTTCTCTTTTTGAGCTGTTTAACAAGGAATTTTGGTGGAAGAGTCCCCCAGTTTAATGCTTATGATTGAACCATGTCATGGGAATCATTGTTATTGTTCTTATGGCCCCCATATGCGCCAATAACAGCATGTGGCATTGCTTCTTATTTGCATAGGCACATTAAAATAGGAAAATAGTATAAATACAAATAAGATCCTATCTAATAGAGATTGGAACACACAAATCTTGTAGTGCAAAGGGACCTTACACCCTGAACATTGACATAACGACCTGGCACAGACCTCAGAAGAAAGGACATATTCCATTCTCCCCTGAACCAGGAAAGCCATCCACGAAACATCCAGGCTGGTCTATAACATCACCTGGAAGCAATCCTCTACCAAGGAAGACCTACACTGCTCAGACTTCGACCTGCTCAAAAGAGACTTCCCTTAACACTGAGAAGACTTAACAACAACAATGACCTGCTTACAGGACAGGGCTCCCTGCATTGCCCTTTGATTGTGAGGTGAAAGGAGAGGATGCTCCACATCCTGACTTCAATGTAAGATATGCAGATTCCAGGATCTTTAATACAGAAACATGATACCAACAACAGAGACTGTGTGAAAAATAAAAGTGTGTTGGCACTACAGACAATGTCTTGGATTGGACGATCTAGCTTGCCTGGAGCCTAGACTTGGTCTTGTGCCAGGAAACTTCAGGGGTCTGGTCTCTTTGTACTTAGGCCAACGTTATTTCTTTCCATGTCCCTCATATTTTGGTGGGCCTATGCAAACAACAATTGCCACTCTAACACCATTTTTACTGTGCTCCTTTGACTCTAATCCTTAAAAAGAACTCACTTAAAATTTGAGGTTAACTTAAGCTAATATGCATGTATATGGAAATGTAAGAAAATACTATGCCTGTAATGTTTAAGGAGTTACGTAAGTTTTAGGGCTTTAGATTGCCATGTGTACTGTTAAGAAATATTATAATGTGTTACAATCTGGGGACTTGAGGGACAAAGTAATTGTACATGGATTCTGTCTTATTTATCTTAATGTTCTTTGGCTGAAATTTCAAAGTTAAGATATCAGCAAGGGGACTTCTGAGAATTATGTTATGGGTGATTGTCCTTCCACTGTAACTTTACCTTGTCCTCTTTCTTTGCACCCTTGTTCTCATAATTAAAAATAAAAATTAAAAAAAAAAGAAACCAAAACCAAAAAATGATTGATCCAAAATACATTCTATGAGCCTAGTTAAGTTGGCACAAGTCAAGAACATTTTGTTCAGCTACGAACCTGAATATCATTGTTTTCTTCTTTCAGTTCAAAGACAGCATAGTTAAAAAATTGGTGATATACATTTTTATATATAAAACAAGAAAACTAACTACCATTTATAATTAAAAATAAAATAGTTTTCTGTAGAAATCATAAGACAAAGGACCAAATCTCTCATAATATCACTGGCTCCAAACTATAGGAAAACTGTATAAATGAAAGTTATGACAATAAAAATGGACATAATTTAGAAGTTTTGGCTTTAATTTTAATTTTCTTTTTGATGGCTTTTTAGATTTAATAACAACCAAGTGACAATTTACCTTAATTCATTGTTAGGGAAATCAATGTCTGGTATCATTTAATACTAAGATGTGGCTTTCATGACTAATGAAATCAATGCATCTTAAATGTAATTTTGATTTATTTACTTTGTTTATTGGGCTACATACAACAATGTTCAGGAGTTATTTATAGCCTAGAGGTGCTTTGAGGATCATGAGGTGCTGGGGATCCAACCCAGGGCTTCTGCCTATGAAGCATATCCTCCAATCCTTTGAGCCATTTTTCTGGACACAATTACTAACTAAGTTTAAATAGCCATTTGTGACTAATGACTGACCTGAAGGACAGCAGAGGATCTATACTCATTCATTTAGCAAGTACTAGAGACCCCATGATGAGCAAATGGGATAAGGTGGGCTATCACAATGTTCAATTTTTGTTGTTGTTGTTGTTGTTAGTTGTTGTTGTTTTGGGCAGTGCTCATGGGGTTACTCCTGGCTCTGTGCTCAGAAATCATTCCTGTCAGGCTTGGGAGACCATATGGGTTGCTGGGGATAGAACCTTGCTCAGTCCTGGGTCAGGTGGCATGCAAAGCAAACGCCTTACTACTGATACTATCTATTGCTCCCAGCCCCTCACAATGTTAATTTTTAAAATAATTTTAAATTGAATTCCCATGTCATACATTTACAAAGGTGTTCATGGACTATGTTGTTCATCGGAGACCGGTCATACAATGTCCAACATCCATCCCTTCATCAGTGCACATTTCCCATCACCAATATCCCTCCTTCCCCCCACTTACCTCTATGACAGACGTTTTTTCTTTCTCTTTATCTCCCCACCCCTTTTATCTCTTTGCTATTACTTATTTAGTTTTATTAGCGATAGTTCAGTGAAAGAATACACAAACAAATATCTTGTTAAAGTGATGAAGCTAGAAGAAAAAGTACATGGAAGATTACTAATTTTTAAACTTCCAGATTTTCAAAGAAAAAATGCTTCTAGTGGAGATATTAGGGCATTGTGAAGAATGTAACATTGAGTTAATTGAAGAAAATGTAGAATCCTTGAAGAAAATGTTAGAAATCTCTGAATGTAAAGAAAAAAAGAAAGACTATTTCTGACTTGAATTAAGGCAGAGAGTCCAGAAAGCATGAGTTAGGAAGGAAAAAAATATTTTCTGAGCTGAAAAGTAGAGAAAACCATGTTGGAAATAAATGTGACCAGAACTTGGTGTTAAAAGCTAGGTTGGAGGGGCCGGGAAGGTAGCGCTAGAGGTAAGGTGTCTGCCTTGCAAGCGCTAGCATAGGACGGACAGCGGTTCGATCCCCCGGCGTCCCATATGGTCCCCCCCAAGCCAGGGGCGATTTCTGAGTGCATAGCCAGGAGTAACCCCTGAGCATCAAATGGGTGTGGCCCAAAAACAAACAAACAAAATAAAAACCAAAAAAATAAAACCAAAAAAAAAAAAAACCCAAAAAGCTAGGTCGGAGAGATAGCATGGAGGTAAAGTCTTTGCCTTGCATGCAGAAGGACGGTGGTTTGAATCCTGGCATCCCATATGGTCCCCCGAGCCTGCCAGGAGTGATTTCTGAGCGTAGAGCCACTAGTGGCCCCTGAGCACTGCAGGGTGTGTGGATTATGAGGCATTTGAGCAAGGGAAAGATAAATCAGAGTTGTTTATTATGAGAATTAATCTGACAGGTATTTGAACTATATTGGACCATAGAAAATCTATGTCAGTTAGAAGGCTGGTTATTTCAGCTATATAGGAAGCAGGTCGTGATTAAAGCAGGGCTTTAGAGAGGACACTGGAGATGTCATTGTAAAACAAAATCAATAGGCCCTGGAAACCTATTGTATATGGTGGTGGTATAGAGGAAGAACTAAAAAAATAAAAACATGGGGCCAGAGTGGTGGCGCAAGCAATAGAGCATTTTCCTTGCATGCAGCAAACCTAGGATGGACCTGGGTTAGATCCTCTGGCATCCCATATGGTCCCCCAAATCAGGAGTGATTTTTGAGCGCATAGCCAGGAGTAACCCCTGAGTGTCAATGGGTGTGTGCCCCCCAAAAATAAATAAATAAAAACATTCCAATATTATAAACTTCTTATGAGAGAGTGCAAATTTACTTCCATCAAATGTAGGATGAGGACTAGAGATTAATAGAGATTTGTTCTATCATAGAAAGATCATATTATGGATATATGTGAATATATTAAGTTTATTATTTATTTACTTATTTTGGTTTTGGGCTGCACTTAGGGGTACTCAGGGGTTACTCCTGGCTCTGTGCTCAGGAATCACTGATGGCTGGCTCTTGGGACCATATGAGATACCAGGAGTCAAATCCTGATCAGCTGCAAACTCCCTACCCTCTATACTATTATTCTGGCTCTTGTTAAGTTTATTTTAATTTGTACCAGTGATAAAAATGTGATGTATATTGAGGGACATCTCAGATTTTGTAATAAGATAATAAGTATGTAGATTATATATTCAAGCTTGTTTCCTTTATAACTCAAGTATGTTTATATACTAAGACTGATGAATTGGAGCAATACCTCTTTTAACCTTATTATGACCTTCTTGGTTAGCCAAGTGTCTGTGGTATATAGATTTTTAAACTGCATTCAAAATCTTTAGCTAAGGAGTTTCTTAAAATATCACAAAAGACCTTAAATAACAATACAAAAAAAATCAGTGCTTATCCAATGATGGATCTGGTTTAAGATTTTAGCTTACATATTTGTAAAGTGAAACTCAAAGAATTTCTACATTATATTTGACATGTTTAATATATTTTAACAAATGGCCCATAGACAATTGCTGTCAGGATTGATGAAGTAAAATATAGCCTCACAGTTGGAAAGCATAGTCATTATTTGAACAATATCACTAAGAAGAAATGTTCAGATCTCAGTAGGATTGTTTAAGAGTAAAATTTTTGATATTTAATCATCATCTTATCAGAAATTTCTAAATTGAGGGAGAGATAATATCTGTTATTGAGAAAATATTCATTTATAACAGACAATATTTTAAGAAGTATGTCATTTCATATCTGTAATTTCTAATTTTCAATTAGTATATTTCATGCATCTATCATGATTAATTTAGTGGTGTTTTCAACTTTATTCATTTAATTCACTTTTTGGGGAGTGACTTTCTAAGAGATGAGAAGTGGGCAGAATCTAGAGATGCCAATGCAAAGCATGTGCTTCAGATCTTTGAATCATCTCTTGAGCCCTAGACTTATTTCTTTAAATATATGTAACATATAACAAATATACATATATGTCTAAGTAACATCTTTATGTGTGGAACCGTGTGCATGTATGTGTGTGCATGCCAAATATAATGGTCTCACATGAATGTGATGAGTCTGGATTAGAGCAAGAGTGATGTTCCTATCTCCCAGAGAAAGAGTATCTTAAAAATATCCGAGAGAGAGAGAGAGAAAGAGAGAGAGAGAGAAAGAGAGAGAGAGAGAGAAAGAGAGAGAGAGAGAGAACACCTAACCCAGAAGCAGATGAATGAGGGTTGGAGGCAAGTGAAGAGGGCATCAGGAAGGGTGAGAGGGAACTGTTAACATTGGTGGCAGAAAACATGCACTGGGGAAGGTTGTTGTACATTATATGACTGTAACTCAATCATGAACAATTTTATCTGTAGGAAAAAAAAACCTGTATTATGAACAACCTTGTAACCATGAGTGCAGAGTCAGGAGTAACCCTTGAGCATCACCAATTGTGGTCCCATAAATCAAAACCAACAGAAACGTGTTCTAGATCAGTTAGGTACCCTTCAATCTGTTGTCCCACTATTTTAGAAAATGGTGAGGGGGGGAAGTAAACGCCATTTTTTAAAATTCAAGAACCAAGAATGATCTCAAGGGCTAATTCATCCTTCTATAAAATAAACATCTTCAGAAAAATGGCATTACAGTAACATTTCTAAAACTAACATTGTCATCTTTGGTGCCCTGTAAAGTTTGTCAGATGTTTAATAGACTAAAATACTCTACATAATAAATGTACCCACCCAGAACTGCTATCACACACACACACACACACACACACACACACACACACACACACACACACACACACCAAAGATCAAATTTATCTCTTAAAGTTTAAATATATTGAATGGATCAATTGACCTTTGTCATAGAAAGTTGTCTTTGTAGCTAAGGTAACAAAAGGATTCTTTCCTAAAGATCCACTATAGAGATAAACAAGCAATTTGTTCTCAGATATTCACTCTATTTTCTATCCAGCCTTTTAACACCATTAATATGGAGAACAAGAATTTCTCTTTTCCCCCATTTCTTTCCAAAAGCTGTTCATTACCCTTTGTAGATTTTTAAGGGTTGGAAGTACATTGGTTTGAGTTACTAGGTTTGACCTAGCAGTGGTCCTCAAACTATGGCCCGCGGGCCACATATCGTATTTGTATTTGTTTTGTTTCTTCATTGCAAAATAAGGTATATGCAGTGAGCATAAGAATTCGTTCATAAGTTTTGTTTTTACTATAGTCAGACCCTCCAATGGTCTGAGGGACACTGAACTGGCCCCCTGTTTAAAAAGTTTGAGGACCCCTGATAGGGGCACTTTTAATTTTAATCCTAGACTTTTATGGGAAATTATAAAAGTATCTCAGAGAACTTTGTGGAGATGCGCATACATCTCTTACTGTAACTTTCCTCCTTTTCTCCTTTTCCTCCTTTTCTCCTCTTCAAAAACACTCCTCAAGGGGACAGCGAGTCTGACAGGGATCTGAGTGAACAGGAAAAAGTTGGTTGTTCCTTTGAGACCTGGGGGTATCCACCCTCAGCTGGGGTTAATATTGTTCATAGTATTGCTGTTGGAATCAACGTTCTCTTTAGATAACACATAAATCTCCTGCTGCTTACTGACAGATATTTTGTTTGGCATGTTCCTTTTGCATTTGGCAAAGTCATCAAAAGGCAAAGCAGCCCATATGATCCAGAAAGGAGAAAATAAGATCAATAACTAAGATACTGGATGAATTCTAACAGCGGCCAGGTGGACAGGAGAGGAAGCCTTTGCTGTCACAGAGATTATTTTAATAATAAAGGAGCATTTTGAAATCCATACAAGTATATATCAGGAAGATACCGTGTTTTGAACCAAATGTTTAGTTATTTCACTTTATTGTACTTGTTCTTGCTGTGGTGACAATCAGTAACACCCACGGAAAATGCCTGCATCATTTTGGTCCTGATGGCAGAATGCTTTAGGGAATCTAAGGAATATCTGCCTCCGTGCTAACTAAAGGAAACTGAGAGCTGTTTGTTCTTTTACTTCGCTAAACTCTATTTTCCTCTTTTGAACTCTCACCAGAGTAACACATATCCATGGTAAAAAGAAAATAACCTTAAAAAATCACAGTTCTCTGCTCTACTCTCAGTCCCATTTTCCAGAGGCCATCATCCCTTCTGCATTTGGTAAACATTGATTTAAAAAAAATAATAACTGGGGGCCGGAGAGATAGCATGGAGGTAGAGCGTTTGCTTGCATGTAGAAGGACGGTGGTTCAAATCCCACATCCCATATGGTCCACTGAGCCTGCCAGGAGTAACTTCTGAGCGTAAAGCCAGGAGGAACCCCTGAGTGCTGCTGGGTGGGACCCAAAAACCAAAAAATAAAATAAAATAAATGACTGATCTTACTCTTTTGTGGTTTTTTTTTTTTTTTTAGCATTTTCTGAGAGATTATAATAGCAAGTGCTTGAGTATTTATACTTCAAGACCTTGCTTTCATATTTATAACAAACAAACTATATATATATATATACATTTTATATATAGATATACATATATATACATATAGTGATAGTAGCCACTTTAAAAAAAACTTTTTCTTTTCTTTTTTTTGTTTTTTTTTTTTTTTGGGGGGCCACACCCTGTGACGCTCTGGTTACTCTTTGCTATATGCTCAGAAATCACTCCTAGCTTGGGGGACCATATGGAATGCCAGGGGATCAAACCGCGGTCTGTCCTAGGCTAATGCTGCCAAGGCAGATGCCTTACTGCTCTGCACCACTGAGCCAGCCCCTTTTTCTTTTCTTTTTTGTATTCCAGTAATTACTTTTGAACTTTTAATTATATGCTGTTACTTCATCGCTAAATTTAAAATAAGTTAATAACCTATTATCTATTCACTGACTAAAATAAGAATATTCTTATTTATTCTGCCTAAAATAAGAATGTATATTTTCAAGGTTAAAGCTAATTTCATTCTTCTTTGTAACTTAACTTTCTTGTGTCACTTACATATTATTTAAAAGTTAACATCAATATGATTCAACTACTGTATTTCCTTTTTTTGACATTTTAATAACAAAATTTTATTCTAGATTGCTTATATATTTCTGTGTAGTATACTTGAGTCTTTAATTTTTTGTCTCATCAAACTTATATAATATCTTTTGATATGTAATTCAATCAATTTGATTATGTGTTGTTGTTGGGGCTCTGCAGTACTTGGGAATGATTATTTGGGAGAATCATACAAGGCAGGTCACATGGGACATGTATCTTAGCTCTTGAACTATCTCTCTGACCCCATGGGAATAACAATTTTAAATTAGATGGACATATTTGACTTTGATTAGGAGTAATGTCAAAGCTGGGAATGACTGATATGTGACTATTTTAGGAAGAGAATTTCGGATAGTGGGAATAATAATGGCCCCTAAACAATAGTGTTTTACTTCAAGGATTAGCAAGCATGGCTGAAAGAGAGTGAACAAGACCTGTATGGTAGGCAGTGAGATCACAGAGATAAGAGAATGAGAAGATTTAGGCCAGCTCATCACAATAAGGACTTTTCTGTTTTTATTCTGGATGCAATGCAAAGCATTGCAATATCTAGTACAGAGTCTGAATTAATTTAGAAAGATTTGTATAACTTCTGTGTTGCAATTAAGTGTAGGGAAGGTATTAGTAGAAACAAGAGATACTTTGCGGGGAGGCAATTGAAGTAATGGTGATGGTAGTTGTGAACAGGAATGCTCATGGAGTTGGTGAGAAAATGCCTTCTTGAGAATCTGTTCATATTTTGCATAAACTTTGTTGAAATTATTGGTTCTTTTCCTCATTTTATATTCTTCTGTTTACTATATTCTGTCAACTAAACTTTTGCATTTATATTTTCAAGGTTAAGGCAAATTTCATTCTTCATTGTAACTTGTCTTTCTTGTGTTATTTATATCTACTAAATTGGAACTATTTTTTTGGGGGGGCCACACTCGTTTGATGCCCAGGGGTTACTCCTGGCTAAGTGCTCAGAAATTGCCCCTGGCTTGGGGGGGACCATATGAGACGTGGGGGGATCGAACCCTGGTCCTTCCTTGGCTAGTGCTTGCAAGGCAGACACCTTACCTCTAGTGCCACCTCACCGGCCCCTAAATTGGAACTATTAAAGCTATCTTATAATTGTTCATTTAGAAAAAACAAAAAATTATATTTTCCTTTGTTCTGATTTAATTTAAATGAATCTAATTTTATGCTTTCAGAAATTGCTTCAAATTTTGCCATATTTGAGCTAGATTCCTATTTATATCACACATTAGAAAAAATATATTTCTTGTTTGTCTCTTCTGAAATTTCCAATTTCCTTTCTTTTATCCAGTTATCTTTCTCCAATGGCAACCCTTTTCTTCCTGATGGCATTACATTTGAGATCAATTTACTTCCTATTGCTTTAGATTGCCCAATAAACCTTGTGCACAATCTCACCCTAAAATTGCTTTCTGGGTTACTTCCATTCTTATGTATATTCCACATCTTTCTCTTTGTTAACTTGGACCTTATTTCTCTGGACTATTTCCCAGAGTTCTTAATCAGAAAAACAGATGATAGATTAAATTTCTGAGGAATTGTATACTGAACATCTTTGAATGTTGCAGGCAGAGAGACAGGAGTGGCCTGGTGATGGTGGATGTTAATAATGAATATTGTGAAAAAATTAATCCTAAAATTTACAAAGGTATGAAAGCCTTTGAGACACAGGCCCATTTGAGGAGACCAGAAAACCAATGGATGTAGAATTCTACGCCTGGAACCTAGCTGAACTCTTAGGAGAAACTCCACTGTAGAAAGAAAGGCCACACTAAGAATATTAAGGAGAAGATCATTAAAAGCTCCAAGCTCTTCCCCATGGCAGCCACCCTAGCAACAGACTTGGGGACAATTTTGTGAAAATTGTATATAAACTAACTTGGCAGAAGGAAAAGCTTTTCTCATTTAGGGGTAATGGCTGGCATCCCTGTCTGTGATGTGTATTTTCTTTCCTAATGGCATATTTGCTTGCATTTCTCCTTGAGATGTGGACTACCTTTCTCTGGCATACATTTCCCCACTTTAGGGTCATGGCCTTTAACTCCTACTTTGGTGTGTACTTTTTATTGTTCCCACTCTAGAGAGCCCATGTTCTCTCTTGAGAATATATCTATTTTTCCCTCACCTCATCTCCCAAATAAACAATTTTTACTTCACCATATTTCTCCTCCTGAAAGTCTTCTCTGTGAGGGAGACAGACCTGGTAAGTTTTAGGACTTTGTTTTTCTGTAAAGAGCAGTTTCTCCTTCCAGCCTGAATCCTATGGCTCCTTGAATAGTTGGGGGCCAGAGATCATCTCCCATAACTAGAGGGTAAAATAGGACCCAGATGTGGTCTGAGGACTTCCTAGAAGGACTGATGAGACTGTATCCAGCAAATTTTCATCACCAACTCTCCTCAGTTCTAAATATCCCAGGCTGTTCCCTGGGTGACTAAGGTGAGTGCAGAGGTAAGTGGTAAACTACCTTTTCCAAGCTGCTTCTTATCATACATCCCCTCACCCCATCCTTCACATAAGCCACCAGGGGATCCTACTCTTTCTGTGGGAGTCCCCTTTCCCACCCAAAGCACAGCTTCGTACTAGTATATAATTTGACAGACAACAGACTAACCATGTACAAACACTTTTCTCCCTCCAAACTGTGACTATTATTTTTCTATCTTCTAGCACAGAGAACTGATATTAAGAAGCTTGTTAAGGGCCGAGCAATATTACAGTGGGTAGGACATTTGCCTTGCACCCCATATGGTCCCTGAACCTTCCAGGAGAGATTTCTGAGCACAGAGCCAGGAGTAAGCCCTGAACATCACCAGTTGTGGCTCCCAAAACCAAAAAATAAACTTAGTATTGGTCCACTGTTCCTGAAAAAATAACTTGTTTTCTCTTCCTCCCTAATTACTTAAGCTCTTTTTTTAAGTTTTGGGCCACACTCAGCTGTGCTTCAAAGCTTCCTACTCTGACTTCTGACTCTTCTGATCTCTGACTCTATTCTGATTCTTCTTCTGACTTCTGACTCTGTTCTCAGGGACCCTTCTGGTAAGGCTTGGGGACCATATGTGGTATCAGGTGATACAGTGGAGTAGAGAGGTAGAACTCCAGGCCAAATAGTAATTGGTCATTTTAAACCTCACAATGAAAAGGTCTCCAGTCAAAATAGGTAATGGGATGGTTGGGGGTGAGAGATAGCAGAAGATAAAAAGAAATTCCCAGCCAGGCAACACTCTTTGTATCAACATCTATACTCAGACAGATGGCAAAACAGCAGGAATTTCAACCCCCCAACATGTGACTATGATTGGAGAAAAACCAAGGGAACAGTGTCCTAGAGGTATAGTTCTTTACACATTGTAGGGGAGTAGATAGGGAGGGACAGGATGTGACATCATATGAGTAAAAGGCCTGGATATCAAGGAGGCTCCCCTCAAGAATAAATCCACTTTTACACTGTCACAGGGATTGAATATGATGGATCAGCTGCATGGACAGCAAATGCCTTACCCACTGTACTAATAAAACCATGAATAGTTCAATATTTTTCACAGTCATTCACAATAGCAGAGATATGGAACAGCCTAAATGTATATGTCCTAGATGAATAGAAATAATGTATTTACACGTTCCTTCCGTCTGCATTTGATCAATTGCGTTTTGCACGTGTGTGGCACCTTTGAAACTTTCCCACGCGGGCCACCCACCCAGCTCCATTCTAGCCACCGATGCTTTGGCACTGTCAGTGGAACGACATTTTGGGGTGCTTGGAAAATTGCCTTGAAACCAGCCCTGATATCTTGGGTCGGAACAAAAAGATTTGAAGACATTCAGAGAGAGCAGTCCTTCCAGAACAGAAACTGCAGGATGAAGGCGAACGTTCATACTTTTAACGATTTTAAAAAGAAAGCATCCAAGCAGATGAATAAGACTGAGTGTAATAATGATGGGCCTGAGAATCAGGAAGGAGGTCTCGGGGCCCCTTCATCAGAAGATGGCAAGAACTCTCCTGTGAATAAGCAAAGAAAAAACTTAACCAAACGGAAGAAATCTTCCTGTCAGGAGAAAACCAGAGTGAAGCTTACAGATCACAGTCAAAATTCAGAAACATCCATCGAAGAGAATGAGGAAAATGGAAAGGGTCTCTCAAGTGCTTCACCTTCCCACGATCATGCCTCCACCAACACTCCCGAGTGTCAGGATTGTGGGCCTGAATCTAAGTGTTCTGCACACGTTGGTGATTCCAGCACAACCTCCTCGAGCAAGAATCCAGATGAAGGAGAGAATGTCTCCACTGAAGCCTCCCACCAGAGCAAGCCCATGAAAAAGAGGTCTAAAAATAAGGTCTGTCTCTGTGACCGATGTGGGAAATGCTTCCGCAGGGCTCTCGAACTCAAAATACATTATCGATCGCACATGTCAGAGAAGCCATACAACTGCAAGGAGTGTGGGAAGGGCTTCGTGAGGTCGTCTCATCTGACAGAGCATATGTACATCCACAGTGGGGAGAGGCCCCACATGTGTGATATCTGCGGTAAAGGCTTCTCCTGCGCCTCCAACCTCAAGAGACACCTGAAGACCCACAATGGCCAGCGGCCCTATGAATGTCACATATGTGAGAAAACCTTCATTCAGGCTATCAACCTCGACTACCACATAAAATCTCACACGGGCAAGAAGGCGCATCAGTGCCAGCAATGTGGGGAATGCTTCAGGCTTCCCGCCCAGCTGAGGTACCACCAGCAGAAGCACAGTGGAAAGAGACCCAATGAAAAGCAATTGGATCGGGAGAGGCCCCACAAGTGCACGGAATGTGGGAAAAGCTTCATCCAGTCCTGCAACCTCATCTCCCACATGAAAATTCACCCTGAAATAGAAATACCTAACTTTGCGTTGGTAAACTAGTTGGGAACTAGTTGTTCAGTTACTAGATGGTGCATGTGAGCCCACATTGGGAGAGATACTGAATGCAGGAAATGTTCTATGCATCCTCAAATTTGTTTTCTTTCTAGTACACACACATACCACTAATTTGGGGCGGGGGCATACTCAGTGGCACTCAGGCTCTTACTGCTGGCTCTGATTTCAGAAATTTATTCCTGGCAGACTTGGGGTACCCTTTAGGATGTCAGGAACTGAACCCAATCTGGGTTGGCTGTGTGCAAGGCAAATGCTCTATTGCTGTGCTATAGCACCAGCCCCCACAAGTTGTGAATTGTAAACCAACACTATCATCCGCTCTGTGCTGTGTAGATCCAGCCTTAACACCTTTGTGTGTGTGTGTGTGTGTGTGTGTGTGTGTGTGTTTAGGGGGGCCACACCCAGTGGTGCTTAGGGGTTATTACTCTTGGTTCTGCACTCAGGAATCACTCTTAATGGGTTCAGGAACTATATGGGATGCCAGGGAGCCACCCAGGCCAGCCACATACAAGGCAAATGCCCTCCCTGCTCCAGCCCCAGATGCTAAGACTTGGAATATACCTTACACACACACACACACACACACACACACACACACACACACACATATACCTATAAGTCTTCAAACTAGTCCTCAAATCTGATCTTGACTAAGAAAATCTACATGGGAAAGATGCCTTTTATGAGAGACAAACATCAGAAAGGTCTTACTCAGCCCTCACATCAGAATCCAGTAAAGAAATGGCTAGAGCCATAATACCTTGGGACATATGCCTTGCATGCAGCAGACCCAGGTTCAATCCCTGGTAACCCTGAGTGTTGTTGCTGTGTGACTCAAATAGTGTGAGATTGGGTAAATGTTTATTCAGTTCACAAGTGCACTCAATGAATGGGTAAGATTGTGGGAAAGCTTTTGATCCTTTTTACTCTATTTTATATGAACTTTATTAAATTGCTTCCCAAAATAAAAAAAAAGAAATAATGTATTTATATATTAGAGAAGAATTTATTAGATCATGAAAAAGTAGCAAATCCTGCCATCTGGGAGAATTTGGGTTTCAGCTATAAAAAAGAACACACCTCTTCACCAGTGCAACATTTCAAACAGCAATGCCCCCTAGCTCCCTTGATCCATGCTTTCTTTGAGTTCTCTGAGGATCCTCCATATTTCTTCTCTAAACTGAGAGGCTAAATAGGTGGTTGGCACTTTTCAGGTCATCAGAGCTGCCAACTTCATTCTTTATGCATCCTGTTGGCCTGCATTGTTTCCCCATTGTCATGCTTGGAGTGTGGTGTTTTCTGTGTGCTGTACTGGGGTTCTTTGGCTAGACGTTGTGTGAGGCAAGGAAGCAAAGCAGAGCACAAGGCAGAAATCAGGCCCCATCCTTTGGCTGGTGACAGCTCACCTTTCCTGATGTGTCTTCAGGAGATGTTCTCTTCTCAGGAGCTGTTATGGCTGGAGTGGTTTGTGCCTGCCTCACGAAGCACAGCTGGGAGCAGAACCTCCAAGGACATTGTTAAGGATAATAAGCAAAAGGCAAATACTTTGCTTTAAATAATTTCATTTACATTAGGTATTTAAAATAATCAAATCATTAGACAGAAATTAGAATGGTAGTTCCAGGGGCTAGTGGGTGATAAAAATTGGGGGTTGAATTTCAATCATTATAGTCAAGAAATTTGCAGTATGAAAGATGAAAAGGTTTTAGAGCTCTGCTAAACAACTTTATGCCATTTGTTAATAATATTGAATGTGCATGAAAAACTTGTTAAAAAAGTAGAGTTTATGTGATTTTTTTTTTCGGCCCACACCTGTTTGATGCTCAGGGGTTGGTTACTCCTGGCTAAGCGCTCAGAAATTGCCCCTGGCTTGGGGAGACCATATGGGACGCCGGGATTGAACCGCGGTCCTTCCTTGGCTAGCGCTTGCAAGGCAGACACCTTACCTCTAGCGCCACCTCACCGGCCCCCCTATGTGATATTTTTATAGTCACAAAATTAATTAAATAAAATCTCTTAATACTTGTTCTAAAATTTCATGATGTTATGTTATGTTTATAGATGATTATTTTGTTTGACACTCATTTACCTGTAACTCTTTTACTAGAAATACTTATCTCTTTCTTTAATTCTGGAGGTAAACAAGCAGAATAGATAGGAACTCCTGGCAATAGGTTTATGAGTTTAGATTTCAAGAAAAAAATCAAACTAAGGAAACCAAGATGTGACCTAAAGATATTACTCTATCACCAATCTTAACAGCCCCCAAAAGATGGTGTTTGGTTTGGTTCCTTTGTGGACACAGGAATTGAGACTGATAAGATTCTGACAGGCTCCTGTACTGGCCCAGAGAAGGCCAGAACCTCTCTCGGGAGCAGCTTCAGCAGAAACGAAAGACTGATAAGCATATGAAAGAGGATAAGAGTTCAAAGCTCTTGACAACTCATAGCAAGGAGTGATGGCATTTTGTGAAATACTCTGTAAAATCAACTTTACAGGACCAAGTGGCACACTTCTCCTTCTCGAGGGCCACCCATATCTCAATATGGGATGTGTAACTCCTTCCTTTTACTTTCTGGGGTTCCCTCAGCACTCTTTTCTGGAGAAAACTGCATTCTCTCTAGAAGCTGTTACTCTGTTTTCCTCACACTCTCTTCATATTCCATATTCATCTCCTGAAATTACTTTATGCTTGGTAGACAATGAAGTTAGATGGAGGTCAAAACTGACCTTACTTTTTCTGCAAAGAGCAATCATTTTTTTTGCTCCATCCTAAGTCCATGACTCTAGAACTCAGGCAGTAAGGATCTAGTTCTGTGCTTTGCAGATTAAATGAATCTCAAACTATACATTTGATGGCTGCCTGTTGGAGTAGAATTGTAGTAGTCAGGTGGTATAGACTTTACCAGTCCCAGATCTCTCCCAGGCATTTCCCTTGGGAGGACTGAGGTGGGTGAAATAAAAAGGAGCAACATTCTCTCCCAAAATTCACATTGCCCCAACTTGATTTGGGGGTACCAGTCAGGGCTTTATATTTGACATCAATTCTATCATTATGCCTTTTTATTCTTAAAATAATTTTTATTTTGACTACAGTGGATTACAAATCTTTCACAGTAATATTTTAGGTACATAGTGACATTGAATCAGGGGCATTCCCACCACTAATGTTTTCCTCCCTTCACCCCTGTTCCCAGCATGCATCTCATATCGCCCCTCCTTTGTCCCCTGCTAGTATAAATGGTCCCCTCTGTGTCTAGCTTGTTGTAGACTGGGTATCAATTCTGTTGTCATTGGCTTTGGATTTGGTGTGTAAGTCTAATCATTTTTTATTTCTACTCGATGTTCATATGACTGTTTGATCTTAGTACCCTCCATTTTTTCTCCCTCAATTTGTGAGGCAGAACAAGATGGTTCAAATTATTTGGTTCTGTTAGAAGGAAAGAAAAAGAAAAAAGAAAAAAATGGGGGGCAAAAATTAAACAAACAAAAAAACCTCAAAAACTGAGAGGAGTTCTTCTAGAGGCTACAAATATCAATTTATGAGAAGAAAGGGAAAAAAGGAAGAAAAGCATAATAAGAATAAAAAAAAAACCAAACCCAAAAAGCACCACAGCAATAAAGACAACAACCAAACAATAATCACAGTCCCGAGATAAAAACAAAACAAAGCACAAACAAACAAACAAAAATGGGCACTGTTGAGGCTGACATGATGTGGACTGGCATGGCTGTATAGATCAGACTACATTGATAGGCAGTACAGTCTTTATGTCTTTGTGTGGGCATATAGTTGGTATATAGTTTGTTGGTATATAGTTTTTGTAGTTCTATATGTATATAAATATTGATATTTGGGGGTGGGCCACACCCGGTGACCCTCAGGGGTTACTCCTGGCTATGTGATCAGAAATTGCTCTTGGCTTGGGGACCATATGGGATGCCTCAGGGATCGAACCACAGTCCAGTCCATCCTGGGTCAACCGCTTGCAAGGCAAACACCCCACTGCTCCAGCCCCTATATATTGATATTTTACTAATAACAGTATTCTTGCATCATTTGTTATGATTAGCAATGACAAATATAGAACCAGACATTGACCACATCTTTAGCCAAAAGCAGGCCCACATTTTTCATCAAAATACTCGTTAGTTTGTTGATTTAACTTTACTTGTTCTTCATTTTAACATGTATTTGTTCCCATTGTGATTTTTTACTTCAAAATAAAATATGTACAGTGTGCATAGGAATTTGTTTATAGCTTTTTTAAAATGATAGTCTGGCCCTCCAATGGTTTGAAGTCTGAAGGATCTATCTTTAGGATTGAGGAACGGAATCTCTTAAAGAATTAAACAAAGTTGTTTTTGAATTTGAAGAGATTCTTCTGGCGGGACAATAGAGATCTGTCAACCTGAAAATATATATAGGTATACATTTGCTTTTATGAAAGGGACTCTAAATGTAAAATGAGGTTTATTTTGGTAGGAATTTTCCTCCACAAAAGTCAGTGTATTCTATAACCATTCCTTCTAACTTGTATGTGGACCCCACTAAGCAGGAAATGCCAGTTCTAAGTGGACACCACATTTTAAAAATGAGCAACTGACAGTAGGGACTGAAAAATTAGCATAAGAGGGAAGTAGAGAAAATAGTTTCTTCTCATGCTAGAATCTCCAGAAAAATGAGGAAAAGAAAATTTTATCAGAAAATCAGTCAGATTTGATTCAATGCCACCTTCCATAGAAGTGGCAGGAAGAACTGACAGCGGAAATTAAAGTCAGTCCAAAAAAGTTTGGTGTTAATTTTAATGTTTGAAATCAGAAAGACTATCTGGTTAAGGATGGGTGGTTGAAAATGTGGGTAATGTGTCCACTTATATTTTTCTAAAGAGTAAGAGAATAAAAACATCAACTAAAAATCTTTTTGCAGGGGCTGGAGCGGTGGCGCAAGTGGTAGGGCATTAGGGCATTTTGCCTTGTACAAGCTAACGTGGGACGAACCGCGGTTCAATCCCCCGGCATGTCCCATGTGGTCCACCAAGCCAGGAGCGATTTCTGAGCACATAGCCAGGAGTAACCCCTGAGCATCACCGGGTGTGGCCCAAAAACCAAAACCAAAACCAAACCAAAACAAAACAAAAAAAAGAAATGTTTGCAGTTTACACTGAAAGTGAAATCACTCAGAGAAGTGGTTTCTGAGTGATTTTATGCATCACCCTGGCACTCTCTGGTCTGTAATCCACCCTTCCTAAAAATGTTCTCTTTTCTTATAAACTAACAAACAAACACCCTTCTTGTGATCATTCAGACAAAGAGCTAGCTGCTTTAAGGATATGAGTGTCTTATCTAATTTGCTATATTCTAATTCTAATTTGCACCTTCATGGTTCCAATATGACTACTGTTGGATACGAAATGAAGGCCAGGCTAACAGTCACCTCCCAGAAGAAGCATCAACTAAGCTATCAAGGACCACATACATTTTTCTGTTCTTTTAAATTTATTTTTTTTAGATCATCATGAGATACAGAGTTAAAAAGTTGTTGATAGTTGAGTTTCAATCATACAAAGTTCCAAAGTTTCAACATACAACTCTTCACTCTTCATTTTCTGTCTCCAGTTTCCTTTCCTGTTGTCACACTCCCACCCCCATCTAACTTTATGGCAGACACTATTCTCTGTCTATCTCTCCCCTCCCTCTTTATTTTCCCCTTCCTTCCCCCTTTTTCCTTTTTGGCATATCATGCATATCACTTTACTTTGTTTCAATTTTCAGTTCTTGGCCATAGAGATAATTTCCAATTATTATAGTCACAGTGGTCCTTTCTCTGTCTTCACTGTACTTCTCACCCAACATGTCTATTGTCTTTGGGTATTATTCTCATACTATTATCACAGATCAGTGAGATCATTTTATGTTTGTCCTCCTTCTGACTCATTTCACTCAGCATGATATTCTCTAGGTCAATCCATGTATAAGCAAATTTCATTTTTCCTAACAGCTGTGTAGTAGTCCATTATGTATTACTCTTTCTTTATCTGCTTGTCTATTCTTGGGCACCTGGGTTGTTTCTGAACTCTGGCTATTGTGAATAGAGCTGCAATGAACATAGGAGTGCAGATGCCTTTATTGCATTGTGTTTTTGGGTTCCTAGGGTATGTTCACAGGAGTTTTTGCTTCTGGGTTGAATTGAAACTCAATTTCTAGTTTTTTGAAGAAATTCCATATTATGTTTCATAAAGGCTGTACCAGTCTACATTTCTACCAGCAGTGAATTACTTACTCTCTTTTCTCCCCATATCCACATGAGCACTGGATATTCTTTTTAGTTGTTGTTGTTTGTTGATTTTTTTGTTGTGGGGCCACACTCGGTGGTGGCGGCGCTCCTGGGTTACTCCTGGCTCTGTGCTCGGAAATCGCACCTGGCAGGCATGGGGACCATATGGGATGCCGGGAATCGAACCACTGTCGGTCCTAGGTGGGCTGCTTGCAAGGCAAATGCTCTATCTCTGTGCTATCTCTCCTCTTGGGTTATTTTTGAGGTGTGCTAATCTCTCTGTGGTATAAGGTGATATTGTATTGTAGTTTTGGCATTTCCATTATGATTGAGGACGTGGTTCACCTTTTTCTTTTTTTTTTTTTTTTTTTTTTTGGTTTTTGGGCCACACCCGGTGACGCTCAGGGGTTACTCCTGGCTATGCGCTCAGAAGTCGCTCCTGGCTTGGGGGACCATATGGGACGCCGGGGGATCGAACCGCGGTCCGTCTCCTAGGCTAGCGCAGGTAAGGCTTACCTTACCTCCAGCGCCACCGCCCGGCCCCGTGGTTCACCTTTTTCATGTGCCTTTTGACCACCTGTATTTCTTCTTTGAGAAATCTTTTCTCTCCATATTTTGACGGGATTAGATGTTGGAGCTCACATTTTTTTGCTGCGTAGTTGAGTAGTGCTTTAGAAATAGTCATATACATTGGATTGCTTTCATTTTAGGTTAAGAATTTCAGGCCCTGGAATTTTTCTGGGAGAATATTTAACCTTCTAAGAGGCAAGAATGGGGAATTGTATACCTGAGTAACTGGCAGCCAGCCTTTGTAGCATTCCTCATTCTTTCTCGTTCATTTATAAAAAATTTCAGGACACGAAACTTTTCTGAGGTGGTTGGGGTGGTGCCAGGAGTCAAATTAGCTGGTTTTGTATGTATTCCAAAATGCAATTAAATGCAGTGAAAGCACCCCATGTAAGATAAACATGAAGTTCATCCCCTCACTTTCCTGGCACACTGAGTGAGGGTGCTGCTATCTCCATCTGAAGTTTTCAAAACTTTGGCTCTGGAGATTTCTTTTCTATATGGAAATCCTTGCCTGTTCGGTGTTGCTTATCCTCCCTCACCTAGCATATGTTTCTAGTAGTTTTTTCCCCCATGTCCATATATTTGTTTTGATATCATGCACCGGCAACTCTGGTTATTCTTATCAGCCTGGATTTTGTTTCTGTCACCATTAGATCTCAGAAAGTAGTGAGTTATAGAAAATATTTTTTTCTCTTATTTTTGTGGGGGGCCATCTCAATGATGATCTGGGCTTACACCTGAGGGGAAAATTTTGCTTGGTAGGGTTTACTGTATTGAACTTAAACTCCTAATACTGTTTCATGAGGAAAATTCTAAATTTTCAGGAAAACTGAAGGACCACTCAAGTATTTGGTCGAGTTACATATATTGTTTTTTAAGTGTAATTTTGCTGTTTTCTCACTTATTTTAAAAAATATACTTAGATCTTTCAGAATATTTGTTCTCAGGTTTACCCTTAGTAAGAATCAATTGGCAAAGCCTACTATTCTGTACATACTAAAAGACAGGATGTTGGGGAAGGAGGTATGCCTTTGAAGTGGATTTTGTTTCCATTACTCTTTCGTTATTTTAGCTCTATCTTTAATAGAAACTGAAACAATTATTGGTTTTGTGCTGCTAAGTCCTTCCCAAAACTGCCTTGGGTGAGTTATGTTTTGTGTTACTGGCCTCCACTTGAACAAAATGATTGAAAAAAACAGTCCTTCCTGTTGTTGCAATTGCTTTTAGAATTTTTAAAGGACCTTATCTTCTCCCTTCATCACAGTGAGTCATTTCTTAAACTACACTGTACTACAACAAAACCCTCCCCACCCCCATCCCCCAAAAGAAAACAACCCCATGGGTTCTCTAGAGGAGCGGATTTATTTCCTCCTTTGTATTTACTTTTATCTTTTGTATTTTGCACTCTCTGGTCTTTCTATTCTGTTTTATTTGAATTTTTTTTGTTTTGTTTTGGTTTGTTTTTTTGGGAGCCATACCCTGGTGATGCACTGGGCTTACTCCTGGCTCTTTGTACAGAGATCAGTCCTGGAGGTGCTTAGGGGACCTACGACATGTTAGAGATCACGCAGTGTTGAGGGCTGCTGTACTATTTCTCTAGCCCTTTCTATTCTGTTCTAAAATGTGCTAATGACTCTTAGATAAAGTGAGTTCAGATGACTAATGCGAATTCTGTTGACAAAAGACTCCCCTAGACACAACCATGTCTAGTTAAGTTGTCTGCTGTCTGCTGCAAGGTATGGAGCCAGAAAATGACTCCTTTGTAATTGGTTATAATTCAGTGTAAGATATACATACACATTACAATAATTGGTCTATTTTTTACTCCTTTCCTAAATGAAGACAAATTAATTATATTTTGCTGGTAGGTGTGGTACAGTAGCAGTAGAAGCTATTCATATTATAGGATTAATATTCTATAATTTATAAATTAACACTAATATATAAATATTAAAACTAATCATGCTGCATTAACCGATTTTTATTTTAAAAGATATGTAAGACTTACAAAAAGGAGAAAATTAAATACATTCTAAATGAAAGACCAGTTTTTAATATTTTTCCTCAGCATTAGAGTAACAAGATGAGAATTTTATTCAGATTATTTTTTTTAATTTTTATTTTTGGGTCAAACCCGGTGGCAGTGCTCAAGGATTACTCCTGGCTCTGTGCTCGGGGGACCACATAGGATGCTGGGATTCGAACCACTGACCTTCTGCATGCAAGGCAAATGCCTACCTCCATGCTATCTCTCAGGCCCAAAGATTTTTCAGTGATGTTACATTGGTTTAGAAAACAGTTTTTCACCTCTTCAAAATACAAATAACTACACCATGCTTTCCATCTGCATATCAATATCACTTTTATCACAATCAATTAATTCTATAACTGTATTCTTTTTCTTTTTCTTTTTTTTTGGCCACACCCGGTGACCTCAGGGGTTACTCCTGGCTATGAGCTATGAGCTATGAGCTCAGAAGTCGCTCCGGCTTGGGGGACCATATGGGACGCCAGGGGATCCAGCCACGGTCCGTCCTAGGCTAGCGCTGGCAAGGCAGACACCTTACCTCTAGCATCACCGCGCTGGCCCCTTTTCTATAACTTTATTCTTTCAATCTTCTCCCACCTTCATCCTTGTGAAACTTGTACTCTGTAGTCACTTTTTTTTTCTCTGAAGTCACTTTCTAAAGGTGTCTTTTCTTTTTGTTTTTGGGGTCACACTTGGCTGTGGTCAGAGACTATTTCTCATGGGGGGCTTAAGGGATCAGATGTGATGGGCGTGTAAGATGAGCTTCCTAACTGCTCCACTATCTTTCTGGTTCCAGGGTTATTACTTATTTTAGGTTTTTTGACCTCCCTTTTTATGACCCAAATATGAGTAAGATCATTTGGTATTTGCTTTTCTCCTTCTGACTTATGCTTAGCATGAACCATTTTAGTAACATCCATGTTGTCACAAAGTTAAGAATTACTCTTTTCTTGGGGCTGGAGCAGTAGTACAGCTGGTAGGGTGTTTTCCTTGCACGCAGAGTAACTGGTTCCAATCCCTGGCATCCTATATGGTTCACTGTACCCCTTCAAGAGTGATTTCTGAGCATAAAACCTGAGTGCTGCCAGGTGTGGCAAAAATTAATCTTTTCTTTTAAATAAGTAGTATATAATTGTGTATATATATTGCCCCTTCTTTATCCACTCATTTGTCATTGGATCCTTGGATTATTTCCATAGCTTGGTTATTATAAATAGATATGCATATTATTTTCGAATAAATGTTCTGTGGATTGATGTAAGAGTAAAAATATTTTGGGAAATATCAATACTTTTCACAGAAGCTTGATCAATATCCAAACTAATAGAGGGAGCACGTATTTTTGGCCTTTTTCACACAGGCCTTTACAGGTATCATAGGACTGGAATAACAGCTCACTGCAGAGGCTCAAGGCTGCCATGTCTGGGTGCAGCAAGACCCATCCAGGAGAAGGGAGGGGAGGGAGAGGAGAGGGAGACTGAGAGAGATAGGGAGAGAGAGGTGGGGGAAAGAAAGGGGGAAAGAGGAGAGAGAGAAGAGAGAGAGAGAGGGGAAAGAGAGGAGGAGAGAAAATGGAAAGAGGGGAGAAAGAGATGGTAAGAAACAGAAAAGAGAGAGGGGAGAGAGAGGGTAAGAGACAGGGGGAGAGAGAGTGGGGAGAGATTGAGGGGAGATAGAAGGGAGACAGAGAGGGGAGAAAGGTGAAGAGAGAGGGGAAAGGGAGAGAGAGGAGGAGAGGTGAGAAAGAGGGGGGAGAGAGAGGTGAGAAAAAGGGGAGAGAGGGAGAGAGAGAGAGAGAGAGAGAGAGAGAGAGAGAGAGAGAGAGAGAGAGAGAGAGAGAGAGAGAGAGAGAGAAACCAAGTATACTCTTATTCCTCCTGGAGTTTGAGGCCTGCCCAGGATGTTCTGAGGTTCTGAGAGGGAGAGATAGATGGAAATTCACTGGGGCTGGAGGTGATATAAGAAAGAAAAAGGGATAAATATAAAGCAGGTAGCATCTTCCCAATGCTTTATCTCTGGGCTCCCCGTGGACCAGCAGGCTTTGCTCTGGTCACTATCCTGGACCACCCTCCCCCGCAAAGATCTTGTTTTTTTCCTTTTATACCAGGCATGACAAGGGGCATGTCCAAGTCCAACTGCCATTACATCGACAGCTCACTATCATTTTGCTTTACTGTTCCTTGAAAATAGTAAAAATGGAAGAATTTTTATGTGCCTGTGGTCATCTGTAAATCTTTTTTGAGGAAAAGTTTGCTGAGCTTTTCTTCTCATTTTGTTGCATTTTTCTTTTCTTTCCATTTTGTTTGCTTTCTTGTTGAATTTTCCGAGTTCCTTCTAGATCATGAGTATTAGCAGAAAGCTTCTTAGCTGATTGTATACAAATAGTATCTCATTCAGGAGAATGTCTTTTTTGTTTTAATTAAAGTTTCTTTTGCTTCTTTTTGTTTGGGGGACACTATCAATGATGCTTAGGACTTACTTCTAACCTTGTGTCCAGAGGTCACTCCTGAAGGTCTTGCTTGGTGGAATAAACGCAGTGGCCACAATAGAGAGAATCCAGGTCTGGTACATACAAGGCAAGTGGCTCAATCCCTATCTTATCTCTCTAGCATTTCAATTATTTTTTTAATTGGGAAGAAAAAGATATACCTCAAGAAAGCAGAAGCCTTAGATTACAAAACCACAGCTAACATAATATCAGTGATAAAAAAAGCAGATTTCCTCAGTTCACTGCCACCTCTTTTTTAATAATTTTGGAAGTCTAAATCAGAGCAACTAGACATAAAAAAGACATACAGGAACCCAAGCTGGAAACTATTGCTTTTTGCAGATAATATGATAATATATTTAGAAAATCTAAAAGACTATGTTCAAAACTCAATAGAAATAATGAATGAGTTTTGTAAGTTGGCAGAATACAAAATCAATATGTATAAACCCATTGCATTTTTAAATGAATTACTTTATTTGAAGACCATGATTCACGGAGTTTCTCATAATATGGGTCTGCCATTCTGTGTTCCAATACCAATCCCACCACCAATATAAAATCTCCTCTACCATTGTCCTGAATCCCTACCCATTTTCAAGCCTGCCTGCTTGTCAGGCATGAAATAATACATTTTATATCGCTTCTTTACAGGTAAGTGGTAATGAAATTATTTTTTTAAGTACAGAATAAAGAAAATATGTGACAATCATTGCATCTTGTAATGAGGTTAAGTCATTATTGTCAGAAGTTTACGAAGCTATTTGTTGCTAATTGAACTTTTGGTTATTTTGTTTATTTGTTTCTAAACATTAGGTGGCTTTGAGTCCATTTGATGTCTAAATTTGTGCCTTCCTACTGGTTGACTGTATTGAAAATTTGTGTTGTCTACAGCCTTGCGGTGCAAAAATTCCAAGGTCTAGGTCTGATATCGCATGTGGTTTAGGCTACCAGGCCTGGGGTTAGGGATGGGGGTTAGCCCTTACTCATTCTGACAAAGTCCTCCTGATGTCAGCCCAAATACCAGCATATCTAGAGTTTTGGTCAGTTAGGCATCTCTGCAGATATCAGTGGTTAAGCCATGAAGTTGGGCTATTGCGATAAAATAGTGATAAATCTGTTTAATTTTTAAGGAAAAGAAAGTTAAGAAAAAAATCGCATTTACAATTGCTTCCAAAAAGATAAAAATACCTGGTAGTAAACATGACAATGGAGTGAAAAGATCTATATAAACAGAGTATATGAAATTATTAAAATAAAAGGAGATAAAAATATTGAAAAAGTCTGTTCATGGGTTGGAAGAATAAGCATTATTACAATGGTTATCTTACCTAAGTAAATCTATATATTCAAGGTATCCCTTCTAAAGATAACCAAGACATTCTTTGTAGAAATAGAAGAAACAAATCTAAAATTGTTACAAAACCACAAAGACACCACAAAGCAATTCTGAAAGCAAAGAATGGAGACATCTCATGCCATGGCTTCAAACTATATTTCAAAATAGTAGTAATAAACCCTATGGTTTTGGAACAAAATAGGTACCGAGTCCAGTGGATTAGGATGGAGTCCAGGATTATTCCACATAAATGTGTACCATCTGCTCTACAATAAAGGAGCCAAAACCTTACAAAGGAGAAAGGAAGCCTCTTCAAACAATGATGTTGGTGGACTCCCTCAGGGGTCAGGAGTATGTTGCTTGAAGCACATGGACCTAGCATGATCTCCTGAGCACAATTTAGTATACTGATTATAACCATCACTACCCCTCTGCCCAACCATATACACGCCTCTGGAATGGCTGGAAGTAATTCTGGTGAATCCCCAAACTGCCAGAGTGACTCTGTTGCCCTCAATACTATAACAACAACAACAACAACAACAACAACAGCAATAGCAGTACCACACTGCCCAGATCTTTCAATAAACTATTTGATCTGTTGGCCAATTATGTCTGAGAGCAACCTCAGGCCCTCTGAGCACTGATTTTTGGAGAATTACCACAAATAAACAAACTAAAATAATAGTGCTGGGGAAACTGGACGTCAAAAAACGACCAAACAGGGACCGAAGCGATAGCACAGCAGTAGGGTGTTTGCCTTGCATGCGATTGGCTCAGGATAAACTTGGGTTCACTCCTTGGCATCCCATATGGTCCCCTAGACAGGAGAGATTTCTGAGCACATAGCCCAGGAGTAACCTCTGAGCATCACCCGGGTGTGTGGGTGTGGGGGGGGAAGCAACCAAACAAACAAACAAAAAAAAGCTAGGATCATTATAGCACCATAAACAAAAATGTTCTCCAAATGAATTAGAGACTTGAAATTGAATTGCAACCCCTAAATTATAAATACACAGAAGAAAACAGGTGGTGCTCTGCAGTACTTCAACATAAAGAGATGAGTCAACATAGAGTGACTCAATTCCATTGTCAATGGAAACAAAAACATGAATAAAAAGTAGGACTACATCAAATTAGTAAGCTTTTATACTATGGAAGAAACTACTACAAAAGCAAAAGGAAACCTAGGAATTGGAAAAAAATATTTGCATGTAGCAGTCTGATAACACGTATGTCCAGACATATTAAAAAATTTCTACAGCTCAACAACAATGACAACAGAAAAGAAATCAAGCAACTCAATTGAAAAATGGGTGAAAGGATCTCAAAACACACAGCTTTAAAGAAAACATACTAAGGACTCACAGAAATGATGAAAAAATGGCCAAACATCACTGAATATTATGAAAATTCAAATCAGGAACCAATGTGAGATATTACTACTCAGAAAATGACCTATATAAGAAGATAGAAAACAATAGATATCAATGAGGTTGGGAGAATAAAAGCATTCCTATTAGATTGTGTTGGAATAGTCACTGGTGCCCTCTACGAACTGGTATGAAGTTCTTTAAAAAACTAAAGTAGGGAAATTCTGCATGATTGAGCATTACCAACTTCTAGATATTTGTCTGAAAGATATATAAGCACTAATTTAAACAATAATCTCACCCCTGTGTTCACAGCGACATTGTTAACAATAATTTTTTTTGTTTTTGTTTTTTGTTTTTTGGGCCACACCCAGCGGTGCTCAGTGGTTACTCCTGGCTATCTGCTCAGAAATAGCTCCTGGCAGACACGGGGGAACATATGGGACACTGGGATTCAAACCAACCACCTTAGGTCCTGGATCGGCTGTTTGCAAGGCAAACACCACTGTGCTATCTCTCTGGCCCCCATTGTTAACAATAATGAAGACACTGAATCCACTTACATGTCCAACCATATATGACTGAATTGACATGCTGTGTTATTTATACTCAATGAAATACCAATTTGATTGAACATTATTTTTATTGCCTTTTTTGGGGTGTGGTTTCACACCTGTCTGTGCTGAGGGCTTACTCCTGGCTCTGTTCTCAGAGATCACTCATATTTAACTTGGAGTCTCTCTGGGTTGCCAGCAATCAAACCTAGGTCAGCTGTGTGCAAGGCAAGCTCCTTACCCATTATACTATCTCTCTGGTCCCTCTGCGAGAACATTATATGTCTAAAATTTAACTATCAACAACTTTGCAGATAATGATTCTTTAATAATTTTTTTAATAAAAAAGGTGAAATAGTGCCATTTTGCTTAAACTGAATGGAACTGGGGTGATTATGCAGAGTAAAAAAAATAAGGAAGTGAAAGACAATTATAAAATGGCTTGACTCATGGAGAATATAAATAACTAAAGTGAATCAGCTGGTATGAAAAGCAAAACTAACTTAGAGAGCCTGAAAACTTGTGGTGGTTGCTAGCAGGAGGTGGGGTAGTGGTTATAGATAGAGAAGTAGTCTTTGTGGTTCTTGTATCACTTGAACCTTGGTGGTCAGTCATGTCAGTCTGTACACAAGCAAACTATGTTAGCCTACACCCCTAAAAGTTCCTGTAGTATTATAAACTAGTGTTTCTTAACCTTTTTATTGGACCTTGGCTCCCTCCAATCCTGTTTCCTTCCTCTGGTCTCCCGACCCTCACTGGTGGGACCCTAGTCCATGCTGTGGCCTACCGCTTTCCCCCACTTCCATAATTCATGCTTTTCACTGTGGACACTTTGGAATAAACAAGGAACTAATACAAACAAAGGAGACCAGAATCTTGTACTTCAAAAGTAATAACACAGGCTGATAAAAATAAAGATTTTTGTTCTTTATCTTCTGCCAGTACCTACAACTGGCTTAAGGAGAGTCCATCATGAGTTGCCTCTTATTGGAAAGATACTTATTGGTAAGAAAAAAATGTATTTGCCAACATAGTTTGAATTGGTTTTTTCTAAGAAAAATACTGATGCAAATTTATTTCCTGGGTTGATAAAATTTCATAATATTGTACAACACAGGAAAAAAAGATGAGAAATAAAAACAGTAAAAAACACAGGGAAAAAAAGTGAAAATAAGTTCATAAATGTTTATAAATTTGTTCATAATGATTTTTATACCGTTTTATATTAATTATAGGTATGCGGATCAATGAATTTTGGGTAAAATATTAATCACATGAATTGTGCTTAAAGAAAAAGTTCAACAAAGCCTCCAGAGGTAACCTCAAGTTGTCATTTTGGTGTTCTATCTCCCTCTACTGATCAGAAGCCAAATTACATGTAGCCTTTCCCTATTCATAGAGGATTTCTTTGCTAAAGACAAAACATTTTGACATTATGTTTATTTTGGGGTCACACCTGGGGGTACTCAGGGCTTATTTCTGGCTTTGCTTTTCTGGATCATTCATGGCTAGCTTGGGAACCATATAAAGTGCTGAGAATCGAACCTGGGTTATATCTGAGTAGCAAACACAAATATTTTGATTATGTTAATTAAATCTCAAAAGTCTGTTAACAATTTTAAAAATAATGAAGATAAGTATATGAGAAATTATGTTTCTCTCCCACTTGTGAACTGCTAAAAGGAAGTTTGAAACTGGTTTATGTTCATAATTCTAGTAGTCAATATACTTCTATGGATCACAGTACATTATATGTACATATATAGGCATTTAATAAATATTGAATAAATTAAATGCTTAGGATCTCATAATTATACAGTAATAGTTAATTATTTTATAAATGACTTTGTTTATAAACATTAATATATAGTTTTCATAAGGTTAAAAACCAATTTCTAATAAATTGATTTCATATAAAATGCTAAGGTTGTTTTAATTCCAATACAACTTAGCAGTTTGAACCCTATGTCTATACTCATTTTGAATGTAATTTAACCTGTCATTTTTTTTCTGTTTATCTGTGTCTTTGGCTAGTTAATAACTTATACCTAATTGAGGATTTTTATTAGTTAGATTTAGCAATTTTATTTGTAGAATTATCATCTCCGAGGGGAGGTGGAGAAAAACAGAATTAATGGTTATAACATTTATATCTTTTTCACCTAAACATGGATAATTCAAGGATTTACTTACATTCTCCATAATTATCAAAATCCTGGTTCCTCCTGTCTTATTGCTTCATCATGAATAAGCTTTGTATACTGAAATAAGTAGTCAAAAAATTTAGGAAAAGTAACAGACATGGGAAACTAGGGCTAGTCATGAAGGTAAGTGGACACTGGTGAACGGATTGGTGATGGAACATTGTGTGCCTGAAATAGATAACTTTGTAACTAATTCACAGTAATTCAATAAAACATTTTTCAAAATAAATGTTTAAAACTTTGGGAAAGTAGATGAACTGATCAAAGGCACTGGTATTTAGGTTGGGTCCATCACAATTATATGATATTGGTGTGGTCAGTTTTGGGTTCCCTGATGCCATTGACATCCTATGAATTCATGCACACAAATTGGTATTCAAGGTTAAACCATTATCTCTTGTAGCAGAGTTTTTCCACTTTCTATAACAACTATCCCACATCTTCTTCAGTCTCTTCAAACTACTGGTCCTCAAATTCTTAAAAAAAAAACAACCAAATTTCTTTTTTTTTATTTTGAAAATCTATTTGGTTTGGGGGGCACTTTTGGCTCTGCATTCAGGGATAAATCCTGGTAATATTTGAGAAACTATCTGAGATGTATAGGATTGAACATAGGAAAGCAAGCATCTTACCTACTGTAAATCTCTCTGACCCCAGCATCTTCTTTTTCTAATCTCAAAAACGAGTCCTCTTCTCTATTTGTACTCAATTCTTGTTCTGAGTCCTAGCCCTCTAGATTATTTATTGACTTCATGGATATTCTTTTAGACAAGTTATGTAAGCAGAATCATGTAATGCAAAATCTTCTCTATCTCAATTTTTCATCTAGTATAATCATTTTGAGATTCAAATATCTTGAAGTATATGTAAGCAATTCCTTTCTATCATTGAAAAGTAGTTATATATTTGCTAATAGAAATATTTGGATTAATACAGTTTGGTGCTATTCTTTTTTTTTTCCCTTTTTTTTGGGGGGGGGGCCGCACCCGGCGACGCTCAGGGGTTACTCCTGGCTGTCTGCTCAGAAATAGCTCCTGGCAGGCATGGGGGACCATATGGGACACCGGGATTTGAACCAACCACCTTTGGTCCTGGATCGGCTGCTTGCAAGGCAAACACCGCTGTGCTATCTCTCTGGGCCCCAGTTTGGTGCTATTCTTAATGCTGCTAGTCATATGAAAACCTTTATTTGGCTTTATGTTTTTATTTCTCTTGTGTTGACATTGAAGATAGTTATACATTTATATTTATAATCACACAGTATCTGGTACATAGTATAGTTTTGAGACTATATAGCCAACTTTTCTTACCACTGATAAATAATATACTAGTCTAAGTATGATGTTACATACTTCATTAAAGACTTAATAGGAAACTGACCACAAAGGTTATATGGTATGCTTATGTTTAAATTTTAAATAACCCCTGAGGCTGATTTTTATTCAATTATAGGGTTCGAAATAGCATAATTTCCTCTTTATTGCTGCATAACATAGAAGCCTACTCATATATTCTTCCATTTTCCCAACTCCCTGATAGTTTTCTAATAATGATATAAGACTCCAAATTATTGAACAGAACTCCATCATTCTTACCTGTTACTGTATGAATGGTCATAGATATAATGCATATATTAATTACATTACCATTACTAAACCCAGCTTGTAAAATTTAAGGGAAGGAGTATGAAGTATTTTCAGCTTTTTTTCTTACTATGTCCTTTGTGGATTTTTGGTGTGCGAGTATTTTCTCTTTAGGGGGATAAAATAATTCTTCCCTCTCTAATCCCCCCCCCCCCTTTTTAACTCCTGATTCTGTATTCAGAAGTCATTCTTGGCAGGTTTGGAGAACCATATGTGATTCTGGGGAATAAACCCAGTTTGGCCACGTGCAAGGCAAATACCCTAACCGCTTTGCCATTGCTCTGTCTCCTCTTATTTTTTTCTTCAGTGAAGTAAAATATCTTTATTTAGGAAGAGAGAAAGAAGAGAAGAGAGAGGAGAGAAACTATTTTTGAGGGAAGAGCAAGGCTAGTGCCTCCAGGGATTGCCCCACCCCCATAAAAATGATTTACACATTTTTTGGCTGTGACATATCACCTCATTGATTAGACCGATCTGGCTGGCTAGATCAGTGTTCATTCCAAAGCTGTGAGCTCAGTCAGAGAGCACTGGACTTCCTTAATAAGACTGTCCTGCGCACTAGGGTAGATGAGTAGCTGTGCTTCCTTACTAGAATCAAGAATCGCCAAGCAAGCTATCAAGATTTACGTATACTCAAGTTGGGATGTGGGTGGTTCCAAGATAGAAAGGAAACCCAACTACAATCACGTTTGTAATCATGGTGCTTAAAGATATTATTTTAAAAAAAAGGTTCACTTTTCTTTTTTATGAAAAATATCTGTGAGAGCTTTGACCCCTGACTCTGCCATCTCTGTAATCTATTAGTATAAAGCCTCCTCTGACTCCTTCATTCTCCAATTCCAAAGGTGAACTTCTTTGCTGACCCTCTTGGGGTTTTTTTGGCACAGGAAGTGATTCTTTTCCCTTCCTCCTGGATGGGTCCCTGCAGCCTTCTCTGATGTCTTCTGCACAGTCTCTGCAAGTCCACATTCATATCCTGGACCCCACATGCTTATGTGGCAGCATTCCCATTCTTTTCTACCTACCCCACACACTTCATCACCTGCAATGAAGCTCTAGGTTGTTACTGTAAACTAATTCTCCACCAACAAAACCTTACCAGGAGACTTTGAAACCTAGTTCCACCTCTCCTCCTCAAACAAACAACACCCTCCAAACAACAGAAAATAAAGTTTACATGGCAGCAGTGTGGGCCAGAGATCAATAGAGACATAAATAGTAGACTGTTTAGTAACCAACATACTGGACCACTGCTCTGACCATTTGGAATTTGAAGTTCCATTCCTAGCACCTGCAAATTATTAGGAATTATGAGAAAACAAAGGAATTCAGTAGCATTAGCAAGTGAGGACAGAGGACTAGCTAAGGCCTCAAGTTTATCAAAATTCTGGACACTGCCTTAGGATAACTTCAGAACAAATGTTTTTTAGTGGTAACTAAAATGAGAGATTTGCTCAGCTTGATGAAAAATTAATGTTAAATATTACAGAATTCATTTAATCCAAATGGAAGGAACTAAGGAATTATAATGGTTACAGCAGCAAACATAAGAAATTATAATGAGTTACAGCAGTAAAACTGAAACCAAGTCAGAGGGCTTGGAAACAGCATATAGAAAGTCAACAATAAATCAAACAAGCAAAAGTAAAGATAATTTTTAAATGGAAGAAACTACAAGATATTTAGTAGATAATGGCAAAAGGAGTAATCTCGGGATCATAAGGATACCTGAAGAAGAGGGAAAGGAGTAAACTCTAGTAATAATGGAGGAACTTGTGGGTAGAAAAGATAATAGCCACAAACTTCCCTAGTCACTAGATGTGCACAGACCCAGGTCGTCTAAATAGTTGCAAAGAAAATAAACTCAAATGAATAACACTCAGACTAACTCAATTCAAAGTGGCAAGAACTAAAGAAAAAGACAGATTACTAAAGCAGCAAGAGAGAGGTAAAATGTTAGGTAGAAGGGACACAACATAGTATTCACTACACATCTCTCACATGAAACCTCATAAAGGCTAGAAGGAAATGGGATAACATTCAAAGTGCTAAATGAAGAAAATCTTCAACCCTTCTAGGCTGTCCTTAAGATTAAGTGAGATTTTAGTCGTACAAAGACATTTGCTGCACAGAAAAATAGAGATGAGGGTTGGAAGGACCAACCCACAATATGAAGTTTACCACAAAGAGTGGTGAGTGCAGTTAGAGAAATAACTACACTGACAACTATCATGACAATTATAGTGAGAGAGATGCTTGTCTCAAATACAGGCAGAGGTTGGGGAGAAGGGAGATAGGGGGCATTTGATGGTGGGAAGGTTGCACTGGTGAAGGGGTGTTCTTTTTCTATAACTGGACAAATATATTTGTAATCATGGTGCTTAAATAAAGGTATTATTTAAAAACAAAGCAAAACAAAAATCCCCAAAGACATTTGTTTTGAATATGTCCTTATAAAAATTCAGACCATAGACACCTAAAGGAATTGATGCACAGGCTTTGTATCTGAGAGACAATCTCCTACACTGTATGGGCCACCAAGTACTTTTGGCACAGGTACAACTGGAGCAGCACCTAAGCACTGCCAGCAATGTCTAAAAGTAGCAAAAAAAATTGCTCTCCTTCCAGAATTCTGTGTTCCAGGAGTTGCTTCATCTTCATCCACTATATTCTGATATTTGAGAAAACAACAATAATAACTCAAATAATAACTGCCATTTGGTTGTCTGGTGATGGAGAATGAAGGTGGGCATAACCTATTTCATCATCAGGACGACAGCAACCCTTTGTGATAACTATGTCTCATGTAAACTAAAAAAAAATATTTTCCATAAAAACAAGTATTTTTCTATATGCAAATAATTATATATTTTATGTAAACAAATAAGAAAATATGATGGATTTACAAATACATATAAATAGGCTAAATATGATACTAAATTATAAATTAGACTGCAAAAATTTTAAAACAGAATAACATAATAACTATATCAATTTTGGGTTTTATATCTTGCTGAATCACACTAATTATATTAGCTTTCTGGCATGAGATGCTTTCCATGCCTTCTACTTCTGAGGTGAAGATTGATTGCAAGCAAGATTGAATTGTTTTTGAAGGGTAGCAATTTTATTTCTACCTTGATGATCCTTTTTATTAAATCACTGCATTGCAGATTATTTTGTTACAAGTTGTTGCTTTATATAAGATTAAAACTTAATTCCTCTTAACATATATTGATTTTGTTGAAGGTTCTTTTTGCATTATATAAACATATACTTGTATACCAATATACCATATACCAATGATGACTATATGGATAGATCTTCCACATTGCTACAATAATACTTTGTCTTGTTTAATATATTTATTTATTATTGGTTTTGGTGCCATACCCAATGGTGCTCAGAGCTCACTGCAGCTCTGTGTTCAGAGATCACTTATGGTGGTATTTAGAGGACCATATATGATGTTGGGATTCAACCAGCGTCAGATGTATGCAAGGCAAGTACCATATACCCTATATTATCTCTTTGGCTTTTCAAACTAAATATTTTTATATTTTATTGCTGGTATAAAAACAAACTAAAATGTCATATATATATGAAAGAAAAGAAAAAATGCCTGTAAGAAAAGTAGATTAAATATGATTCAATTCCATGTCTTCTCAGAATCCAGAATTTAGAAGGATTAAGGGGGAAGTGATACTAAGAAGTTTGCTTTGGTGACTTCAATTTTCTCCTGTAGTTCTTAGCTGGGCATAATTTTTGACTATAGATTCCTGCATTTTCCTGTTACTCTTGATTCTTTTCCTTCTGGTCTCTTCCTTCCTTCTTTCCTTCTTTCCTTCTTTCCTTCTTTCCTTCTTTCCTTCCTTCCTTCCTTCCTTCCTTCCTTCCTTCCTTCCTTCCTTCCTTCCTTCCTTCTTTCCTTCCTTCCTTCCTTCCTTCCTTCCTTCCTTCCTTCCTTCCTTCCTTCCTTCCTTCCTTCCTTCCTTCCTTCCTTCCTTCCTTCCTTCCTTCCTTCCTTTTTCCTCCCCCTTCTTCTTCATCAAGCAAGAACATTTTTATTAAACAAAATTTACTTAGAAAGATGTGGGGGATGACAGGCTACAAAATTAACACACAGAAATCAATTTTATACACCAATAATGATAGGGAAGAGATGGACATTAAGAAGGCAATCCCATTCACGTTAGTGCCACACAAACTCAAATATCTTGGAGTCAACTTGACCAAAGACGTGAAGGACCTATACAAAGAAAACTATAAAGACCTGCTCCAAGAAATAAGAGAGGACACATGGAAATGGAAACACTTGCAAAAAAAACGAACATCGACCCCAGTTAACACCATGTATGAAGGTAAAAACCAAATGGATTAAAGACCTTGATATTAGACCTGATACCATAAGGTATATAGAACAACACATAGGTAAAACACTCCATGACATTGAGACTAAAGGCATCTTCAAGGAGAAAACTGCATTTTCCAAACAAGTGGAAGCAGAGATTAACAGATGGGAATACATTAAGCTGAGAAGCTTCTGCACCTCAAAAGAAATAGTGCCCAGGATACAAGAGCCACCCACTTAGTGGGAGAAACTATTCACCCAATACCCATCAGATAAGGGGCTAATCTCCAAAATATACAGGGCACTGACAGAACTTTACAAGAAAAAAACATCTAATCCCATCAAAAAATGGGGAGAAGAAATGGACATTTTGCCAAAGAAGAAATACAAATGGCCAAAAGGCACATGAAAAAATGCTCATCACTAATCATCAGGGAGATGCAAATCAAAACAATGATGAGATACCATCTCACACCACAGAGATTGGCACACATCACAAAGAACGAGAACAATCAGTGCTGATGGGGATGAGGAGAGATAGGGACTCTTATCCACTGCTGGTGGGAATGCCATCTAGTCCAACCTCTATGGAAAGCGATATGGAGATTCCTCCAAAAACTGGAAATTGAGCTCCCATTCGACCCAGCTATTCCACTCCTAGGGATATACCCTAGGAACACAAGAATACAATACAAAAACCCCTTCCTCACACCTATATTTATTGCAACACTATTCACAATAGCCAGGCTCTGGAAACAACCAAGATGCCTTTCAACAGATGAATGACTAAATAACTGTGGTACATATAGACAATGGAATATTATGCAGCCATCAGGAGAGATGAAGTCATGAAATTTTCCTATACATGGATGTACATGGAAACTATCATGCTGAGTGAAATAAGTCAGAGGGAGAAAGAGAGATGCAGAATAGTCTCACTCATCTATGGGTTTTAAGAAAAATAACAGTCACTTTTGCAACAATCCTCAGAGACAATGAGAGGAGGGCTAGAACTTCCAGCTCACTTCAAGAAGCTCACCACAAAGAGTGGTGAGTGCAGTTATAGAAATAACTACACTGAGAACTACCATACCATGTGAATGAATGAGGGAACTGGAAATCCTGTCTAGAGTACAGGTGGGGGTGGGGTGGGATGGAGGGAGATTTGGGACATTGGTGGTAGGAATGTTGCACTGGTGAAGAGGGGTGTTCTTTACATGACTGAAACCTAATCACAATCATATTTGTAATCAAGATGTTTAAATAAAGATATATATAAAAAAGAAGAATAAAAAACAACAACAAAAAAACCCAACAACAACAAAAAAAGAAAGGTGTGGGGAAGAGAAAAAAAGAACTATATGTTCAAGATTTAACATCAGTTTCTCTGGGGTGGAAGAAGCAAGCTAACCAGCAAAGAGAAATAGAGATACATGTTCCAGGGAGAACACAGTCATGAAAGCAAGTTGTTTTCCCTTCTCTGCTTCCATGATTGTAGATGACTGAAAGCTTGTGTTTGGATTAAGGAAAGAAAGTACATGTGAATAGTAGGAATACTACTGAGAATGATGGTTAGGTAACTTTAGCAGAACTAAACTTAACCTTCATTTAGTTCTACCATTAAACTATTTATTAACTTAAATGAAACAGGAGCCATACTCCTGAAAGTTTTCATTTATCTCTCTTGAAGCTTTACAAGCTAATTGTATGCCTATTATTTTCAGTTTGAAACTCTTTTTGTGAGCTGTACATATGATTTTGTCATTTGCTTGACACACTGCTATCTTGAACTAATAATGTTGAAAGTTGAACATGTTTAAGGGGTCTTCAGTGGGGGGTCTCCCATGCAATGATCAGAAGATCTGAGGACCCTCCTGGCAATTCTCAGCCAATGTAAATTTAATTCAATATGTTTGCAGTCAATCTCCTCTACCTCAGAAGCTAGAACCCTATCTAAATGTAGCATCTCCTGACAGAGATCCAAATTTTTGCTATACTCTTAGTCTGTTTGGGTTGTTATAAACTGGGTGGCTTATGAACAACAAAAATTCATTCCTCACAGATCTTGAAACCAGGAAATTCAATATCAAGGAACTAATAAATTTGCTGTTGATGAGGCCACTTCCTGTTCAAACAAATCTTCTGATTTTGTTTTTATTGGGCCACACTCAGTGACACTCAGGGGATACCCTGGCTATGTGCTTAGAAATTGCTCCTGGCTTGGGAGACCATACGGGACTCCGGGGAATCGAACCGAAGTCTGTCCGAAGTCAGCTCATTCAAGGCAAATACCCTACTTCTTGTGCCACCGCTCCAGCCCATCAAACAAATCTTTTAACTCTGATTTTAGAATTGTGGCTACAAAAGGTTAAGGGTTCCAATGCACATGTGTTGGAGGTATATTTGAACTTGGATGGTGTGAAGAGTACCAAAGTTCCCAATTATTTCCTCTGAATCTATTATTGCCAGCAGGCAAGAACTTGGATTTTGTCACTAACGTAAACCACATTTTGAGTGACATTCTTGTATGTTAGCAGAGCTTTTAAGATTTTAAATGGAGAATTATTATCAAATTCTTGGTAGGTAGTTCTTAACTGGTCTGCAGTGGGTTTGAGATTTTTATGTTCATCATAATCTCCTCAGTGATTCTGTAGTTATTGTTTTCTGTATTGTTTTAAAGTTCATATACTCACAAACTATTTTGATTTTAGTGACTATTTTTTACACACTTGATGGTGCACAGAGGTTACTACTGCTGGCTCTGAACTCAGGAATCACTCCTGGTTAGCTTGGTGGACCATATGGGATACCAAGGATTGAAAGGGGGTCTGCTACATGCAAAGCAAACACCTTACCAACTGTATTATCTCTCCAGTACTTTTTAGATATTTTTTGGGGGGTGATGATTTTTATCCCACTAGCTCGTGTTTGTCAGATACTAACTGAAATCAGATTTTTGAGGAATAATTCCAGAATTAACCAAATCCTAAAGTGTTGTTCATTATAATTTACTCATATAGTTATGTAACCACTCCCATAATAAAAACATAATAGTCTTATCCTATGCAAAACATCCTATATGTAACCAACACTGTCTTCTCCCAGCTACTAGTATCCAGTGATCTATTTTCAGTTCCTGTAGTTTCACTTTTTCCAGAATGTTAAATAATATATTGCTGTAATATCAGTAGTTCATTCCTAGTTATTGCTGAATAGTACTCAAATATGAATGCGATACAGGTTGCTTATCCATAAATTATGAAACATTTATTTGTTTCTGGTCTTGCATAATTATGATAACTGCTATGAAGATTTGTTGTGCATTTTATTTTTAATTAAATATTAATTAAATTAATTATTTTAAATTAAAACTTTTTAAAATGTAAGAACTCTGTACATTCTTTTTCTTTCTTTCTTTCTTTTTTTTTTTTTTGGTTTTTGGGCCACACCCGGCATTGCTCAGGGGTTACTCCTGGCTGTCTGCTCAGAAATAGCTCCTGGCAGGCACGGGGGACCATATGGGACACCGGGATTCGAACCAACCACCTTTGGTCCTGGATCGGTTGCTTGCAAGGCAAACGCCGCTGTGCTATCTCTCAGGGCCCACTGTATACATTCTTACAGTTATTGTTAACTGAATTTTAAACACATGATGTTATAGCACCCATCAATGTCAACTTCCTTCAGCCAGTGTTTTCAAGTTCCTTCCTGTTCCCTCCCTGAGTCAGGAGTCTTGTGTTTAGAGCCAGTAACTCCTGAGCGCTGCTGGGTGTGGCCCCCAAAGCAAAAAACGTACAAAAGAATTTTTACCTGGAAGTTTCTCTATCCTTCAAGTTTGTAACGACCATTTATTCTGCTTGTTTTGGGCCCACTCCTGGTGCTTAGGGATTAATCCTGGCTCTTCATTCATAGATTACTCCTGGCAGTGCTGATCAAAACCTGGCGGGGTCACCATATGTGGTGCCAGGGATCAACCCCAGTTCCACCATGCACAAAGCAAGCACTATATTAGTTGTACTATCTTTGGTACAGCCTCCTAGGACTGCCATTTCAAGCAACCGCTCTTCAAGTATAGTTTCATCTGTAGGAATGAAAAGAAGTTTTCCATGTCAGAAAACTTGATATGGTCTAAAGGTCTTTCCAGAGGAAAAGGATATTTCTTAACAAATACTAAAAACTAGAAGTTACAGACCAAAGGAGTTGGCTTCAAGATTATTAAATGTCAGCGTTCAGTTTATTAACTTCCCATTCATTTGGATGACATAATGAATGGTACTAATGGGGATAAATTTCAAGGTTCTAAGTGGTTTTTCATTTTCTTGGAGCAAATGATTACTGCTAAGTGATTCTGAAGGCATGGGGAGAACCTTATTTATAAGTGTTGAGACCAATCTGCAAATCATAGGAAGATAATGACAGTTTCTGTTAAGCCACTGTGGGTGAAGAGAAAATCATGATAATTAGTGATCTCATTTGACATTTTAGAGTACTATGATCTTTTCCATACAAAAACTTGCTATGAGGCTGCAATCCAGACTCTAAATCCAAGATGAAAGATTAGGAACCTATTCTCAATGTTCTGTTTTCTTCTCATGTCCCAGGAAAAGGTCTGTCTCATTGGGCCAATAAAATCCAAGTTTCTTATCTAGACCCACACGGAGAGCAAGAAATTTCAAAATTTCCAGAAGAAACATTTTAGGTGCTGGAGAGATAGTACAGTTTGCTTTGCACTTTGTTAAGGATTCCGTCTCCGGCATACCACAGGGTCCATGGAGGCCTCACCAGGTGTGATCTCTGAGCACGGAGCCAGGAGGAAGCCCTGAGCACAGCAGGTTGTGTATCCCAAACCAAACCAAACCAAACCACTCCACAAACAGAAGAATGGCCTTGGCAGGTTTAATCTATGATTTAACGGTGGGCGGGTGGATCTCACTAAGCCCTCGCTGCAAAGATTCTCCTTTAACTGCTCCCCTAGAGTGGGCAGGGAGCACAAGTCTCTTGAGTCTCCTTTTATGGTCTTTACAGTTTCACTGAGTTGTAACTGCCAATCACATTGCTACTTTGGGAAGTGGGAGTCTTAGGGAAGTGGGGGTCCAAGGAAAGTGGGGGGTCTTAGAGAAATGAGGTCTTAGGGAAGGGGGTTCTTAGGGAAGTGGAAGTCTTAGAGAAGTGGGGGTCCTAGGGAAGTGGGGGGTCTTAGGGAGGGGGGATCTTAGGGAAATGGGGGTCTTAGACAAGTGGGGCATTAGGGAAGGGGTCTTAAGGAAAGGAGTCTTAGGGAAGTGGGACTCCTAGGGAAGTGGGAGTCTTAGGGAAGTGGGGGTCCAAGGAAAGTGGGGGGGTCTTAGAGAAATGGAGTCTTAGGGAAGGGGGTTCTTAGGGAAGGGGGGTCTTAGAGAAGTGGAAGTCTTAGAGAAGTGGGGGTCCTAGGGAAGTGGGGGGGTCTTATGGAAGGGGGTCTTAGGGAAGGGGGATCTTAGGGAAATGGGGGTCTTAGACAAGTGGGGCATTAGGGAAGGGGTCTTAAGGAAAGGAGTCTTAGGAAAGTGGGAAGCCTAGGGAAGTAGGGGTCTTAGGGAAGTGTCTTAGGAAAGTAAAGGTCTTAGAGAAGTGGGGCTCCTAGGGAAGTGGGGGTTTTAGGAAAATGGGGTCTTAGGGAAATGGGGGCCTTAGGGCGGTGGAGGTCTTAGGGAAGGGGAGTCTTAGGGAAGTGGCGAGTCTTAGAGAAATGGGGTCTTAGGGAAGTGGGGGCTTAGGGAAGGGTGTCTTGAGAAGTGGGGGTCCTAGGGAAGTGGGGGCTCTTAGGGAAGGGGGATCTTAGAAAAGTAGGGGTCTTAGGGAAGTGGGGCCTTAGGGAAAGGGATCTTAGAGAAATGGGGGTCTTAAGGAAGGGGATCTTAGAGAAGTAGGCGTCTTAGGGAAGTGGGGTCCTAAGGAAGTGGGGGCTCTTAGAGAAGTGGGGTCTTAGGGAAGGGGTCCTAGGGAAGTGGGGTCTTTAGAGAAATGGGGTGTTAGGGAAGGGGAGTCTTAAGGAAGGGGGTCTTAGGGAGGTGGGGAATCTTAGGGAAGTAAGGATCTTAGGGAAGTGAGGGTCTCAGGTATGGGGGTCTTCAGGAAGGGGGTTTCGAGAAGTGGGGTCTTAGGAAGGGGGAGCCTTGGAGAAGTGGGGGGTCCTTTTGCCTTTCTATTGTACTAGGAAAATGGGGGGTGGGCCTTCAGTCTTTGCCCTGCCCTCAAGAATTAGGGAGGAAGAGGGGTCCCCGCCTCCGCTGACTGGGATGTGGCTGGGGGGAGGGGACGGCGCTTCCCGTCCGCCTCAGCCTCACTCCAAGCCCAGCCCAGCTCTGGGCGCCTCAGAGGCGGGAGAGCTGAGGGGAAGGAAGGCCGGCCCCCCGCGAGCGAGCGCTCCTCCCCGCGCGCCACGCCCTGCGCCTCAGCTCGCCCGCGCCTCAGAGGCGGCCTCCCTCCGTCCCTCTCCCTCCCTCAGCTGAGGTGCGTCGCGCCCACCCGAGCGCCTCGGGCCGCGCCTCAGGCACTTCCGGAGCGAGAGCAGCGCGAGCGCGCGTGCGCCGGGCCGCGACGATGCCGCGGTGGCCGGGGGGCTCGGCGCTGCCCGGGGCGGCCTGCCAGGCCGAGCGCCGCCCGAGCTACGAGAGCCTCTTCCAGAGGCTCGACCGCAACGGCGACGGCGTGGTGGACGTCCACGAGCTGCACCAGGAGCTGCAGCAGCTCAACGTGCCGCTGGGCCGCGACGCCGAGGAGGTGAGCCCCTCGGGTGGCCGCCCTGCCTGCTTGGTGGCTGGCTGGATGGCTGGCTGGCTGACTCTGACAGACTCTGAACTAGATTGACTGACTGGCTGGCTGACTGGCGGACTGAACTCGATTGACAGACTGACTGACTGACTCTGAGCTAGATTGGCTGGCTGGCTGGCTGACTCTGGCTGGCTGACTCTGACTGACTCTGAACTAGATTGGCTGGCTGGCTGGCTGACTCTGAACTTGTCTGACTGACATTGACCCATTGACTGACTCTGACTGACTGACTGCTTGACTGACTTTGAACTTGACTGGATTGACTGACTGACCCTGATGGACTGATTGACTTGACTGACTGACACTGACTCTGGCTGACTGACTTTGAACTTGACTGACTGACTCTGACTGATTGACTCTGACTGACTTTGAAGTTGACTGATTGACTCTGACTGACCCTGATTGACGGACTCTGATTAACTTTGAACTTGACTGACACTGATTGACTCTGGCTGTCTGTCTGACTGACTGACTGATTGACTGACTTTGAACTTGACCGACTGACTCTGACTGACTCTGGCTGACTGGCTGACCCTAGCTGACTGGCTGGCTGACTGACTGACTTTGAACTTGACTGACACTGACTGACTCTGACTGGCTGACTTTGGCTGACTGATTCTGACTGACTTTGAACTTGACTGACTGACAGACTGACTGACTTACTGACTCTGACTGACTGCTTGGCCGCTTGATTGACTGCTTGACTGACTGACTCTGACCCTGATTGACTGACTGACTGACTTTGAACTTAACTGTCATTGACTGACTGACTCTGACTTACAGGCTCTGACTGACTGACTTTGAACTTGACTGACTGACAGACTGATTTTGAACTTGACGGACTGACTCTGACTGACCAACTAACTGACTTTGAACTTGACTGACTTTGACTGAGACTGACTGACAGACTGACTACTGACTGACTGGAGGGCAGCCTAGGCCTAAGCACCCCTTAAGCTGATTGATTGACTGACTGACTGACTAGGGTGTCCTAGGCCCAAGCACTCCTCAAGTTTCCAGCCCTGACTAACTGACTGACTGACTGACGAATGGGAGGGTGGCCTAGGCCTAAGCACCCCTCAAGCTCACTGACTGACTAGTGGGCGGCCTAGGCCCAAGAACCCCTCAAGTTTCCAGCACTGACTGACTGACTGACTTTGGACCGGGTTGAATGACCCAGTTTGGGGCTACACTCGGCCTTTGCTTCATAACTTCTCCTGCCAGTGCTCCCAAGGACCTGGTTGCCTCCTCTCACAGACCGTTGAGTCCAGCCTTTTGTGTTACCTCAGCCTGAAAGAACCGTTAAAGAAAACCAACAACAAAACTCATTCCACAGTTTGGGTCTGAATGAAAACCAGGCCCCTCAAGCAGCTCCTTTTATTTATTTTTTGTTTTTGTTTTTGGGCCACACTCTCAGAAATTAAACCTGGCAGACTCAGGGATATGGGATGCCAGAGATTGAATCTGCATTGGCTGTGTGCAAGGCAAACTCCCTAGTTTGCTGGGCTCTCTCTCTGGCTTCTAAAAGTGGAACTCTAATTAGTCTGTTTTGTTTTATTATTTTTTTTGTGTTTTGGGCCATACCCAGTGATCCTCAGGGGTGGCTCCTGGGGACAGTTGGCACCTCTTCAGCTCCACTGAAACCTGAGAGAGAGAGAAAGCACTTACCCTGGCATTCCCAGCCCCAAGGGGGCAAGTGATTATGTGACTGAAAGAGCCAACTGTTTGATGGGGATATTTTAAGAAACATATTGTATCGTTTGTAGTTACAGGTTTGTAGTTTGTACTTCTCTTGTGTTAGATTTAGTAAATACAGTTTTGTTGGACACTCTCTTATTTTTATCTTACTTGGAAATTACCCAAGTCCCGATTGTGCTTTCCACTTAGAAAACACACCTCCTGAAGATGAGGATCATGATGTAGTAAAAAAAATGAGTTAAGATTTTGATTCTGAATTAACCAAAATAGGACCAGGAAAGTAGTATAGAAGGAAGGCTCTTGTATGCATTCAACCCTTATTTAAGTCCCCAGCAACCACCTGTGGTCTCAAGTACTTTCAGGATTTACTCTTGAGTATAGAGCTAGAAATAGCCCCTGAGCATTATAGGGAATGGCCTTTAACAACCTCCCCCCCCCCCCCCAGTAAAAAGAAATAACCAAAACAAGGTGGTGACTAAATTTGAAATTTTTGGAAATACGCAGTTTAACTATAAATTAGTTATTAAGGTTTCTATTTCTAGCATATGTAAGACATGCTAGAATAAAAAAAATCCTCCAATTATAAGATAGCTAGAAATGCTGACTGGAATGAAATAAATACAGATTTAAAAGAGTATTTTTATTATTACTTTCATCCATAAATTAGCTTGTATGATTTTTTTTTAATAAACTGGGTTAAAATTTTGGTTTTGCATGGCCAGAGATACAGTACAGCGGGCAAGATGCTTGCCTTTCTGTTCCTGGTTTGATCTCAGGAGTAAGCTGTCTATATAGCCAGATATTGTCCAGAAGACCAAAATAATAATTATTAGTTAACTTTGGTCAAGTTTTCTTAGTCTCAAGTATTGGTTTCTTCATCCTTGACAGAGGTGCTACTAGACCTATTTCAGGTTTATGTGAAGAATGAAGATAGTAAAGTACTTAGAATATGTGACATCCAATCAACAGTAAATTAAATATGAGCTTTTATTATTTAATGTTAAAAGTATAGTCATTATAGAAAAGGAGTGCCAAGATCTCCTTCTGGTTTTGAATTTGTCTACTTTTCTGTTAACATTTCTCTTTCAAATTTGATATTATACAAGGGTTATATTCAAATTTAGCATTGTAACATCCTGGTGAATTGCTTCTTTTATCATTATGCTTTCTTGCTCACCCTTATGTCATAGGTTACTACATTAATCAAATGTTTGAGTTATAAAATACATGAAACATCTTAGCCAGGATAGTCTCCCCAACTTGCCCCCCCATCACCTCTGAGAATGCTTCAACATCCAGGCTCCCATTTTCTTTATGATATTATCCTTGCCCTATAAACCCTCAGGGTTCTGCCTGCTGTGTGGTAAATGAGTCAATGACCAAACCCCAGGCTACTATTTCCTGTCTTGGGACACTCAAGATGGGATTGCAAAAACTATACTGGGAGGAATGCCTATGAGGGACAAAGGAAAAGGAGGGGCCAGGATTACATTGTGAGCGGGTCTTTAGATCAGCATGCCAGTTTAACTCCTGTGACACTATAAGGAAAAAAAATACTGATTTAGGAAGCAGTTTAGATCAAATCATGGTTCTTAGAAATTTTCAAGGTTAAGCAGGGGAAGTGGTTTTACAGTGCTGGTTGCCTGAATTGTGACTGGGTATTGGTTGGTACCACCTAGGGTAAGTGTTGACTAGGTCTAAATAATCTTACAGGTCTAAAGGTTGAAAGGTGTGGCTGTGTAGGCTGGCCTACTAGAGCAGGCTCTTTCATACGCTGATCTGACCTCCAGCATAGACTCTCTGTGCCTTATTGGAACCGTTTATATAAATTTAGGAAGTGCTCCTATAGGTTCTCAGCCTGTCTTCCTTCACATCAGTGGACAAAGTACTGTTCCCATTGCTTTAGTTGGTCACAACTATTGCTCAACACTTCTCTTCTTGATTGTATATTTTAAATTCTACTCATTTACATTCAGCTGTAAATCTCCAAGAATCATTGTAACATACTTGGTCATGTGATACAAACCTTTTTTCCCGAGGAATAACACTGGCTTCTCAGGCTGCATGTGCATATTCCTAGTTAAAATTGGACAAGGAGATTAAACGCCATGTTCATATATTACCTGAGTTCCATAGATAATACATCTGACATCACTGTGAAAAGGCAGCTCAGCCTTCTGTTGATCAACTTTATTTACTTCTACTAGGGTTATTGCTTCTTTTCTGGCTGGCTGGTTCCTGCTCATGAGAGGTTCAACATGCCCAGCTAGCAATTGTAGCTTTAATTCAGTAGATTTTTTGTCTTATGTCTTGGAAAGAACCTGTTCTATTTAGGATCAGAAACTATTTATGCAGAGTTCGGAGTTGTGAAAATAAAAGCCACACAGTGGATCTATGGGAGTGATCTTGAGACCACACCTACTTCTACCGCTTGATTTCTGACTAATGCACTCATTGTATTGGGGTTAGTGAGTTATAGATGACGCCTGGTTTAGTGTATGTACTTGAAACCTAAAGGATGTTAGCTTTCCTTGTCAAATATTGTCATTCAGATGATGCTTCAGATATGTTTTCAATAGGGCATTCCATTATTTTGAATTAGCTTCTGCTGGTTGGTGTGTTGTGTGATATGGCTGGTATTCTAGATATTAGCTATACATATGGGCTATTGCAGGATAACATTAGGAAAATGAAAACTTTTCCCTCAGAATAAAAATGAATGGAATGCTATTCAGGCCAGACATGAGAAATGACCAAAGTGATAACCGTCTTAACTATCCTGTCTGGTTCTTGTAGTCTAGATATGTGATCACCTTGACATTAAAGAAGCCTGAGTTCACTTTTTTTTTTTTTTGCATGTAGTTGACCTGAGCTGAGGGTCTTGTTTTTATTCCAATACCATGCTGTTTTATAATATAGTTTAAAGTTAGGGAAGGTGATTCCACCTGTCCTTATTTATTTATTTATTTATTTATTTATTTATTTATTTATTTATTTATTTTTACCAAGGATTGATTTAGCTATTCATGGATATTTGTTCCAAATGAATTTCAAGAGTGTTTGATCTGTTTCTTTGGGTATTTTTATTTATAAGGATTACATTAAATCTGTGCAATGCTTTGGGAAGTATGCCATTTAATGATGTTAATCCTCCCTACCCATAAACAGGATATATGTTTACACTTCTTAAATGTCCTCTTTTATTTCTAGAAGCAGTGTTTTGTAGTTTTTTTTTTTTTATATATAGGTCTTCACCTCTTTAGTTAAATTGACTCCAAGGTACTTGATTTTTTGAGGCTAGTTGTGAATGGGATTATTTTTAATATCTTTTTCTTCTTTTGTTATTTGTATATAGAAAATCCATGGATTTTTGTGTATTAATTTTGTAGCCTGCCACTTGACTGTACAAGTCTACTATTTCTAGAAGATTTTTGGTAGATTCTTTACAAATTTTTTTTTTTTTTTTGGTTTTTGGGCTACACCCGGCAGTGCTCAGGGGTTACTCCTGGCTGTTTGCTCAGAAATAGCTCCTGGCAGGCACGGGGGACCATATGGAACACCGGGATTCAAACCAACCACCTTTGGTCCTGGATTGGCTGCTTGCAAGGCAAACACCGCTGTACTATCTCTCCGGGTCCAGATTCTTTACAATTTTTTAAATATAGTATCATGCTATCTGCAAACAGTGAGAACTTGACTTCTTCCTTTCCTATCTGGGTGCCCTTAATATCTTTTCTATACTTCCAGTACTATATTGAATAGAAGTGGCATGAAGGGGTAACCTTGTTTTGTGCCAGTTCATAGAGGAAAAGCTTTTAGTTTTTCCCCATTGAGTATAATGTTTGCCATTGGTTTGTGGTAAATGTATTTGACTGAACTGAGGAAAGTTTCTTCGGTTCCCATTTTGTTGAGGGTTATTTTTTGTTAAATCATGAATAGGTGCTGGAACTTGTCAGATGCTTCTTCTGCATCTATTTTCTAGTCATATGATATTTTTCTTTTATTGATATGGTATATTGAATTGAGTTGTATATGTTAAACTACCCTTGAATCTCTGGGATAAATACTACTTGGTCATGGTATATGACCTTCATTTTGAATTTTATTTTATCAAAACCATTCTGATCTACAAAGTCCTTCATAATTGAATTGCATATATGTAGTGAATCAAGGCCATTTGCACTGCCAGTGTTGACCTCACTCTACCAATGATCCCAGAGTGCATCCTATACTACCTCCCTCTGCCACTAAGGGCCTGCCAGTATAACATGCCATTTGTTTAGATTGTTAAAGCTTAGGTCTTGATTTTATTGTTGTTGACTTTGGCTTGGATATTTAGTTCTGTCATTTTTATTTTTCTCCACCAGTGTATCTGAAACCACTTGTCCCCTGGCTCACAACCTTTCTTTTTTTATCTTTCTTCTTAGTTTTATATAAAAATGCAGAAATATATTGTAAAACAAAACCATGTCCCAAGGTTCAATGAAAAAGGTGGGAGCCTCTATTTAAAAGATAAAAAAAGAAAACAATTGAAAAAGGAAAAAAAAATTGTGAAGCATGTTTTTTTTTTTTTTCCATAGGCACAACAAAAATTAGGGAAAATAGAAAGGAAAAACCTTTGCTCTAAAAACAGGGAGACCCTACCCATGAAGCATCCTGCCACAAGACCAACAACAGGCTTGGGCATACAAATTTTCTTAACCTCAAAGTCTTTCTTTGTGGTCCCAGTAAAAGTTCTTCTCAATCATGGTTGTCATAGTCAGGTTTCTGTAATTAAAGATCCTGGTTTTTGCACAGTTTCTATGTTGAAGTCAGGGTGTCATGGAGCATGTTGTGCTGCTGGTAGGTGGTAATCTCACTGGTAGGTGGTGCTGCAGGAAACTGCCCTGAAAGGAAGTTGTTGCTGTTTCCAAGTCTTCAGGATGTCTTGTGAACCCATTCTGCAGCTAGTTGATGCCAAGGTAGCATCAGGGTCTTCCTCAGTAGAAGTCTTGTTTCTGTTGCTGGTACAGAAAACTGTGATGGTTCCATAGATGGGATCCAAGGTTCACGGGTGAATGGCTATTGTTCGATCATCTGAAGCCAAAGCTAAGTCACTATGATAAATGTTCAGGGTAAAAGGCTCTACTGCAATATAAAATTTATGAGTTCTTATCCATAGGGATATAACAAGTAAGAACTTGTTTCTATACTTATTATTTCCCCTTTTTAATGTGCCTATGTACTACTGGTACATATGGTGGTAAAAATAACAAGTTAAACAATTCCTATAATCTGGTTCTAACATGAACTCAGAACCCAAGAGAAATTTATTTGCTAGAAATTTCCTACTAAACATCCAGAAAAAAGAAGAATGGGGAAATCTACCTCTACATAAGGAAATACACAATAAGAATTATATCTATTAAGGAAATACATCTAAAGAGATTATACAAAGGAAATATACATATCCCCTTTAAGTCTTTTGAAATAGCCTGGTGGATGGGGAATAAAGTACAGCTTCAGCCTGCAATATGATTTTGTGAAAAATGACTCCCAGCTGTCACATTATCTGGAAATATCCTCGAGCTGAGGTGTTCTCAAAAACTGAATCTGATAGTGAGCAACAGTCCACAGTGAAGGGAGGTGGTAGAAAAGGGACTTCCAGGAAAAAATCTACAGCAATGACAGTGGTAGCTTCTTCTCAGGCTGAGGCAAGGTGGGCTGGGAATCTGTCTCTTCGCTTTGGGAACTAGTTGGCAGCTTGTTGGGGGGGGGGGATGTTCCACTTTCTGAAGAGTATACCTTTTCTGAAGGTATAAAGGGTTAAATAGGGAGAAATAACAGATTGGGAGTGAGAGAGAAAAGGAATAGAAAAGGATTTGTAAAGTGGTAAGGAGGGGAGAGGAAGTGTTATATAGGCCTTGATAAATTGTTGGATTCTATTTGCTAGTATTGTGTTGAGGATCTTTGAATGTTTGTTCATCAAGGATATTGACCTGTTATCTTTTTTTTGTGTTGTCTCTGTATGCTTTTAGTATCAGGGTCAGATGCTAGCTTCATTGAAACCATTTAAGAGTGCTTCTTTTTCTTCAAAGAGCCTGAAAAGTATTTGTCCTCTTTAAAGGTTTGAAAGAATTCACTAATGAAGCCACCTGGAATTTTGTTTTTAAGAAGCCTATTGACTACCATTTTAATTTTCTAAATAGTGATAGTAGACATTTTTTTTTCTTAAAATACTGTGAGATACAGAGTTAAAAAGTTGTTGCTAGTTGAATTTCAGTCATACAGTGTTACACCAGTTTTCATTTCTTACCAGCATTTTCCCAAGTTTCCCTCCCATTTCTCCCCTTCCAGCCTGCCTCTATAGCAGACACCCTAGTTCTTTCTATCGATATTCTTTTGTTTCTCACTCTTCCTCTCTCCCCTTTTTTCTTTCAGGTACCGTGGTTCACAGTACTGTTACTGAATAGGTATAATGTGAAGCACTTTACTTTCTTTCATCACCCAGTTCTCCTCTAGAGTGATCATTTTCAACTGTTATTGTCACAATGGTCTCTTCTCTGTCCTAACTGTACTTCTCCATCATTTGTATTATCATTGAGTATTATGTTCATTCTAGTTTTTTATATTCTGCAAGTTAGCTTTATTTCACATCATTCTATGTCTATCCCTCTTTCCTTCTGACTCCTTTCTTAGACCATATTTAAAATTAAACTTTGAACCATAGCCTGCAACAAATCACCCAGGAAACCAAGCCCATATTTACAATACACAATCTAAGAAGCCAGTCTTCTATGAGTCAGACAGAGATAGATTTCTGTCTCTAGTGATAATGTATTATGTTGATTTTTTTAACACTCAGCATCAAATGAACATTGAAAACATTGAAAAAATAGGAGATAGTGTCTCCTTCTTATATTTGACAAGGAAAAACCAAATCTAAATCTGTAATTATCACATACGTTATCCCATTTCTAGTTAGTTTGCCTAGAGCCGCTGCTTTGTTCATCCTGTAGAGCATGTATAAAGCTTTCTGATTTTCTGCTAAAAAGCTTTCTCACTTAGCTGCATTTCTTGAGTCTCTGACAAAATACAACTCACAGTAATTGATTCCTTGCTAAATAATACAAGTTCAGAATAAATAGCCTTTTAAAAAATCATTTGTTATTATTTTCAGAGGAATACATAGAACATTTAAAAGGGAAGCACCAGTCTTTCAAATTTTTTTTCTTTTCTTTTTTTTTTTTTGGTTTTTGGGTCACACCCAGCGGTGCTCAGGGTTTACTCCTGGCTGTCTGCTCAGAAATAGCTCCTGGCAGGCACGGGGGACCATATGGGACACCGGGATTTGAACCAACCACCTTTGGTCCTGGATCGGCTGCTTGCAAGGCAAACACCATTGTGCTATCTCTCCGGGCCCAGTCTTTCAAATTTTTATACTCAAAATTATTAGACAATTTTAACTGCTAATTAGACAGTTATAAGACAAATTTAACTCCCTACAAGTCTGTAGGGATGAAAATAGAGTTAAAGAAATATGAGTTGTATGATCCAGCGAGATGGTAAAGGAATCAGGGTATTTGCCTTGTGTGAGGTTGACCCCATTTTGATTCCTAGCAGCACATATTTTCCCAAATAGAACAGGGGTGGCTCCTAAATGCAGTTAGGAGAAAGTACTAACTTTGTGACCCAGTATGACCTCTCCCATCAAAAAAACGTGGCTTATAAAATCAAGATTTCTAAGCCTGAGGAGAGAGTGCAAATTGGTTTACATGTTTTCCATGCTTGAGACCCTGAGTTGTTTCCCTGTGAATGCATGACTTCCTTGGAATTATTTGAATAGTTTTGGGGAGAAATTTAAAAAAAAAACTTTTTAAATATAAGGTCACATATCTTCTTCCACTTCTAATTGCCAAAATTGTGATTATTTCATTGACCAAATATGTTTTTTTTTAAAAAGAAAATCTCAGTAAATAAATTGAGTCCCCAGAATGCTATCACATTTTCTCTTTGATTATGCAAATCTTTGTACTCTGTGTTCAGTAAAAATATAAAAATGTCTACTTTCTTCTTTTTTAAAGCAACTTTTTAATAAAGGCGATACAAATAAAGATGGGAAGCTAACTTTCGAAGAATTTGTGAAGTACCTCAAAGACCATGAGATAAAAATGAGATTGGCATTTACAACTCTGGACAAAAATAATGATGGTATGTCTTTCTCTTTCTTATATTTATCACCAACTATGTAATATGTAAATTATTATTTGTATTTTAAAGAGTATAAAACATGCATATTTGATCTTTTTTATAATTATTACTTGAAAATAGTTATTTTTCTTTGTAATATGATTTTTATTAATTTATTGAGTTGATTTTAGAGCCATACCTGGCTGCTTTTGGAAGCAACTACCTGTTGCAAGTCAGCCCCTGAAGAGGTTGACTGATGGAGGGATGGAGGATGAGGCCTTTCCCCTCCAGCTCGGAGCATGCGTCTGCCACCCTGTTCAGCCAACGGTTTGAGGTGAAACGGCGGGTAAACAGCTTCCAGACAGTCAGGCTTGTGGAAATATTAGCTTTATTCGGTGGACAAGACTGAAGTCCAAAGACTCAGCATCAGTTCCAGCAAAAAGCCTCTCGCCTTCCACAGACCCTTGTTTTTATCCCCCAGAATCAGGTACCACCCTATGGTGGGATCAGATACCACCCAATGGTGGAAGCAGAATCAGGTACCACCCTAGGGTGGGAGCAGAATGCCAGGTCACACCCTAGGGTAGGGCACAATCACCGATCAGGGTAGGGTCAGTAACATAATAATCCCCTAAAATATTTACATACACAACACTACCAACCTTGTGTTAAACCCATTTTTTTCCCCGTTTTTGGGCCACACCCAATGATGCTTGTGGGTTACTCCTGGCCATGTGCTTAAAAATTGCTCCTGGCTTGGGGAGACCATATGGAACATCGGGAGATTGAATTGTGGTCCATCCTACGCTAGCAAGGGGAAGGCAGATGCCTTATTGCTTGCGCCACCACTCTGGCCCCTAAGCCTATTTTATAATATAGAACTCATGTTTTCAGTTAAAAAACAACAAAACACCTTACAGTGCACGAAGCATCGTACATTAATTAAAAACTGAGTAGGACTTTTTATAAATCATGAACTGTGAAAAATAATGCTGATATGACTTACAGCCATAGGATAAAAATAATAATTGTGCAAGAGAGATTTATTTTGTTATAGTTATGAAGGTTTTTTATTTAAGCTTTCAGGTGTCTTACATATGATAGTACTTTTGATAGAATTAACTTAGAAGGGGCTGGAGAAATAGTATAGCAGGTAGGGATACTTGCGTTATACATGAATTTGATTTCCAGTGCTTCATATGGTTTTCTGAGCCCTGCCAGAAATGATCCACAAGAGGAGATCCAGGAAAAAGACCTAAGTACAGTCAGATGTAGATGCCTCTTCATCCCCTCCACCAAACAAAACAAACAAAGAACTTTGCAATACAAAACAAAAGAACTTTGAAAATAATCTCTTAGGGGCCGGGCGGTGGCGCTGGAGGTAAGGTGCCTGCCTTGCCTGCGCTAGCCTAGGACGGACCGCGGTTCGATCCCCCGGCGTCCCATATGGTCCCCCAAGCCAGGAGCGACTTCTGAGCCAATAGCCAGGAGTAACCCCTGAGCGTCACCGGGTGTGGCCCAAAAAAAAAAAAACCAAAAAAAAAAAAAAAAAAGAAAATAATCTCTTGAGGCCAGAGAGATGGCACAGCGGTTGGGCCTTTGCCTTGCATGCAGCCGACCTGGAGAGGGCCAGTTTGATTCCTGGCATCCCATATCGTCCCTCAGCCTGCCATGGGTGATTTCTGAGTGCAGGGCCAGGAGCAACTCCTGTGCATCGCTGGATGTGGCCCCAAAAAACAATAAATCAATAAGTAAAGTTTTCTTAAAAAAGAAAAGAATCGTTGATCCCAAAAATTGGAGGAAAAAGACAACTAAATAACTATGCGTCTTCTGATTGTGAGCATGATTTTTCTTTAGATTAATAGCTTCAAATTGGAGTCCCAGTTCTGTAGCAGAAAAAGCAAGGGAAAAAGTAGGAGAAAGGGGAAAGCAACAATCTTTTATTATCTGAGTCAATCTTTGATAGGAAAATGAAATTTATTTAAGAATATATAAGGCATTTCTTTAACTGCACTCACCACTCTTTGTGGTATGCTTCATATCGGGGGAAGGTTGCCCTGGTGAAGGGGGTGTTTTTTTTTTTTTTATAATTAAAACTCAACTACAAACATGTTTGTAATCATGTTGCTTAAATAAGGATATTATTAAAAAATGATGAGCCATAAAATACCCAGAAACATTCATTGATTTTAGTCAGATGCTGATTAAAAAAAGAAGGATATATAAGGCAGCCTCAAACCCCTTTTTGCTACATATAAGTCTTAGCAACCATTGCATTCAGATACTTGTTATTCAAGAGACAAATTAAATTAATAGATAGGGAGAAAATACAGTTCATATCAGAGGTTGGCAGATATATACATATACATATTTTTTTTTAGTATATATATTTTAAAAGCCAGTTAAGACCAAGGAAATAGCTGAACACCTGGAGAGCATGCTTTGCCTGAGGGAGACCAGGGTCATTCTCTGGCTCTATATGATTCCTTTATCACTCCTGCCACTGACTTGTAAGCTACTCCTGAGTTAGAGTATCTTCCAGTCACCATTGGCTTTGGCTCCCCTACTCTCTGAACTCCTAAAAATTGACTCTAAAATATTAGAGTCAGTTTTTTAACTTTGTGGGCCCTTGTGTCTCAGTTGTAACCATCTGTGCTGCCAGAACTCCCAAATAACCATGGATAATATGTCTAAGTGAGCATGATTGTTCTAGTAAAACTTTACTTAAAAAACTGGCAAATTATCTTATTTGGTATAGAGTAATGAATTTGATTTGTAGTCAATGCTAAATATTAACTTACTTTATTTGGAATCAGAGACAATTTCTTTGGCCTACTAGTTTTGGTAATCATTTAAATTTATCACTGTCACGAAAAAACAGTAGAAAATTGTGTTACTGAAATATTTGTTATACTCAATAACCTCCTATAATTGTATAGTCATATGATCCCATATCATGCATAGTTTGATTTTCATCAAAATTTAGTTCTTAGAATCAGCTTACATAAACTTCCCTACCCTGAAGTTCCCAAAATCTTGTACATTGTGTTAGGGCAGGAAATAGTAGCCAAAGAAGGAGCTTTTTCTGGATGGCATAGAAAGCTGTCATCCCATCAAGTTGTGCATTCTGCATTATCAATTTCAGAATATTCTCAGTGAGTCAAATCAAATGATTAAATATAAATTTTTAATGATTTATTTATTGTGTAGCAACAATTTCCCCTTATAGGTATATTTGAAATTTTTCATTATAATTTTATATGCATTGTTTTTGCTTTTGGGCCATACCTAACTTTGCTTATGGCTTATTCCTGGTTTTGTTGTCAGAGATCACTATTGTGGCACTCAGGGGACCATATGGGATGCTGGGGATTGAATCCAGGTCAGTCACATGCAAAGCAAGCAGCCTGCCTCCATTCTATCTACTATATTTCCAATCTCAGGACTTTATTATTATTATTATTATTATTATTATTTGTTTTTGGGCCACACCCAGCAGTGCTCAGGGGTTATTCTTGGTTCTGCACTCAGAAATTGCTTCTGCAGGCTCAGGGGACTGTATGGGATGCTGGGGATTGAACCCAGTCAGTCCCGGGTTGGCCGCTTGCAAGGCAAATGCCCTATCCACTGGGCTATTTCTCTGACTCTCAAGAACTTCATATTTTTATCAGACTTTCTTAAAGCAACAATATAATTGTGGATTCTATACTTGAATATTCACCTGTTTGTTAACGTTCAGACTTAAAAGTAGCTCCAAACATCAATAGTCACTATATTTTCACAGTCATTCATGGATCTTGACAGAGGAGAAAAAAAAAAGAAGAAAAAACCTTAATTCCTAATTATTTTTAGCTGAGATAGAACAAGATGATGCTGTCTGCATTCTCATTTAGGTCTTATACTGTCAACAAGTGTCTTTTTAAAGTCATCTGTTTGTCATATTTTCTGCATTGTTGTGCTTTATTGTAAGTTTTGCTGTTATTTTCAAAGTAGCTTCCAAGTGAATTTACCTTAAGTGAGAAGATATTGGTTATAATCTCAGGCAGATTGCTTAATTTTGTTACTTAAGTTTCTTTCTTCTGTTAAATATAATACAGTGAAATAAACCTGCAAGGATTGCATGATTTTAAATAAAATAATACATATCTATTTTATGTATTTGTTAAATTCTGAATTGGTGTTGTGATATGTAAGTAAGTTAACATATACTGATATATTAGGAACTGAGCCAGTTTATCTTATAAAGTTATAGATTTGAAATTTGTGATAAAAAATCTTTCAGTTCTGAATCTAAAGTTGTGTTCTTTTAAAATTTTAAAGGAAAAATTGAGGCTTCAGAAATTGTCCAGTCTCTCCAGATACTAGGTATATGTATTTCAGAAGAGCAAGCAAAGTTAATTCTTCAAAGGTAAGCTATTCATATTATTGGCAGTTTAAAAATATTTTTATTTTATTATCCTAAATTACAGATTTACTTTTATAAGTATAGCTTTAAACAGCTGTTTCACCTCACCCTTCCTTATTGCATATATTTAATATCTCTCTTCCCTTCTTTTTCTTTTCTTTTTTTGGGGGGGGGGTTTGGGTCACACCTGGCAATGCTCAGGGGTTATTACTCCTGGCTCTGTGCTCAGAAATCACTCCTGGAGGGCTTAGGGGACCATATGGGATGGTGGGATTCGAACCACTGTCCTTCTGCATGAAAGGCAAATGCCCTACCTCCATGCTATTTCTCTGACCCCTCATCTTTTTCTTTTCAAAGTTAGATTTTTGCATTTGCAAGGTTAATTTTACATGGTAGAGTAGTAATTTTTGAAGTCTAAGCATATTTTAAGGCTTTTGCTATAAGCACACCATAAAGATTAATTTAAAAATGATAACAGAAATTAGAAGAGTTGTATAATATTAATATTTTGTGAATATTTTAAATATTTAACATTATCTAAAAAGTTTTCTAAATGAAGTTCCTGGGAAAGTTATAGGACATATTACTTTTCCTGACTCTGCTGAACCTATTTGGTGTACAGCTAAAAAGTTTTCTTTTGGGTTTGGAGCGATAGCTCAGCGGTAGGGCATTTGCCTTGCATGTGGTTGACCCAGGGTGGACCTTGGTTTGATCCCTGGCATCCCATATGGTCCCCCAAGCCAGGAGTGATTTCTGAGTGCATTGCCAGGAATAACCCCTGAGGGTCACCCGGTGTGACTCCAAAACCAAAAACCAAAAATCAAAAAAAAAGAAAAGTTTTCTTCTTTTTTTTTTTTTTTGTTTTTGGGCCACACCCGGCGTTGCTCAGGGGTTACTCCTGGCTGTCTGCTCAGAAATAACTCCTGGCAGGCACGGGGGACCATGTAGGACACTGGGATTCGAACCAACCACCTTTGGTCCTGGATCGGCTGCTTGCAAGGCAAACACCACTGTGCTATCTCTCCAGGCCCCAGAATAACGTTTTAAACTTAAGTAGTGAGACTCATGAAATTTGATACTAATATTTTCATACTGGTAATGTGAAAAATTTAAGTGTAATTTCATCTAAGTAGGTCAAAATTTAAAGTGGCATTAGAGACAATGATATATGAAAAACTCATTTTATTTTACTTTCATCTTGATACATTATTTTCACACACATTATGAACACATTTAGAATTTGTAGATGACACCAAATCTTATTTTCAGAGAAATTTATTTAGTCAACAAATATTCAACAAATAAATGGGTTCCTTATTTGTGCCAGTTACTTTAGGTGCTGGATATGCTGAGGTGAACAAAATGGCCAACTTCCTTGGCACAATTGGGAGTTGGCTTTTTTGGAATAATCAATACACATATTACCATTCCAGAGAAGTTTTTGAAAAATGTAATAAAATATATCTAATGCTGCAATCTAAGATGAGGTAACAGGATTTGAAAGTCAGAAACCAATTACTTTAAATTTTTTTTTTTTTTTTTACAGTCACCACTTACTTTGTCAGAGAAAGTTGGCTCAGCACATTGATACAGCATCTTTTGAGTATCTTAAAAAATTACCTACAAATGTTTCAACATAATACTAAGGATATGTTTCTGAACCAGTGCAGGGAATAATGGACCATAAATACATTTATAAATTTAACTTATTTTATTTTCAACTTTCTTATTTGACTTAGAAAATGATGAGTCTCAGAAGTTTCCAGAAGAGCTTATGTAGTTTTGGGATCCACATTTACTTAAAGAATTAGACCTAATGGAATATCAGATATGTGCTGCCATTTAAACAACAATCCATTATTTTGAATTTAATTGATTCTACTCTTTAAATTTATTAGTTCAAGGGCCACACTGGTGGTGCTCAGGGGGGTTATAACTGGGATTATTTGCACCTGAGATTGTTTGGGATTATTTGCACCAGTGCTCAGTGGCCATGCAGAGCCTGGAATTGAACCTAGAGCTTCCATATCTAAAGCATACAGTTCAGTCCTTAGAATTACCTCCTAGATCATTATTATTTTGAATTTAATAACAAATTTTAAGTTTGTAAAAAGAATATTATTCTGCAACTTGACCAGTGATAATAGTTTTGCATATAAATTTGACTTACTTTTAATCAGCTCCTTTTTATTTTCAGCATTGATTCTGATGGGACAATGTCAGTAGACTGGGATGAATGGATGAATTATTTCTTATTTAATCCTGTTTCAGATATAGAGGGAATTGTACGTTTTTGGAAACATTCTACGGTAAGTATGACTTTTATATTAATGCATTTTTAATTTAATTATATAATTTATAATTATATAATATATAATATATTTATAATTTATAATATATTATAATATATTATATATAACTTATAATATATTTATAATTATATAATATATAACTAATATATAATTATGTAATATATATCGATTTTAAACTTAATTATATAATTATATTAATAAAATATTAATATTTTATATTAATGAATTATTTGGAGATGTATTTGGAGATAGGTATAGATATTACCTGAACAGGCTTGTAATTTCACAGTTCAAGATATCAGAGTTCTAGTAGGTCCTTAATTTATAGAGTTTAGTTTATTATACTGGATGTATTTGTAGATTATATTAAGCAACACCAAGACTGGAAACCATATGGAAAAAATGTAGTTGTGGCACCTAATTTTGCCATTATCAAAAGGTAGAAGAGGTAGTTGCCTTCCAGAAGTGGAATTAGGATTTTATTCACCTTTGGTTTATACTTTCCATTCTGTTATAGGAAAGTGTAAAGTCCTATTGAAATTTATTTTCTATAGATATTGTATTTTCTTTTTTTCCTCAAAACTTTATTGATTGATTGATTTTGGGACCACACCCAGAAGTGCTCAGGAGTTACTCCTGGTTCTGCACTCAGAAATCACCCTGGCAGGCTGGGGACCATATGGGATGCTGGGAATTGAACTGGGTCCCTCTTGGGTTGGCAGCATGCAAGGCAAATGCCCCACCACTATGATATCTTTCCGTCCCTGATATTGTATTTTCTAAATAGTCTCAAAACTTTTTTTTTAATTTTATTTTATTGAAGCTATTTTGATCTACAAAGTCCTTTATAGTTGAATTTCAGATATACAATGAATCAGGACTATTCCCACCACTAGTGTCGACCTCCCTCCACCAATGATCCCAGAGTGCATCCTAAACACACCCTTTTGCCTGCCAGTATAACAGGCCCGTTTAAATTTGGATTGTTAAAGTTTAGGTCTCTTGATTCCATTGTCATTGACTTTGGCTTGGATATTTAGTTCTGTCCTTTTTTTATCTACCAATGTACCTGAGACTACTTGGCCCCTGGCTTTCATCATTTATTCCCTCCTTTCCTCTTAATTTTATAGAAAAATGCAGAAATATGAGGCAAAACAAAGCAATCCCTGTCCCAAGGTTCTATGAAAAAGGAGGAATCCTTTTTTTAAAAGATAAAAAAAAAATAAAAAAGAAGAAGAAAAAAGAAAAAGGGGGTGTGGCAGTTTTTTGCACAGGTGAAACAAAAATTGGGGAAAATAGAAAGGAAAAACCTTTGGCCTACCCATGAAGCATCCTGCCATAAGACCAACTACAGGCTTGGGGCATACCAAATTCTCTAACCCCAAAGTCTTTCTTTGTGGTTCCAGTAAAAGTTCTCCTCAGTCATGGTTGTTGCAGTTAGGTTTCTGTGATTAGAGATCTTGGAAAACCAACACTATTTTTTGAGGGGGAGCCTTTTAAACCAGTGCTCAGGAGGCCTGGAGACGTCATCCACTGATTTGCCAGTGATTTAAAGCAAGACCTGAGAATGCACTACTTCATGGAGTTCTGCCCTTTGAGGATTATTGTAGCCACCCACAGCACTTGGGCTCCAAGGCTACCCCTGGTAATGCTCTAGGACTCTGGTGGTACCAGGGATTGAACCTGAATTGATTACAGAACCTAAGTACTCTATTTCTTGGTCTCTAATTATAACACTTTAAAAATTCTGAAAACACAATTTTTTGTAGCATAATAAAAGTAGAAATAGAGTTATTATTAAACATTTTTAGGTTACACCTATATTTGTACTCAGAGGGCACTTATAATGATTTTTATTCAAGCTTAAATTTTATCAGCATTTCACACGTATCATTCTTAACCTTTAAAATTCTAGTTACATTGTAGTAAATATATTAGCATAAATGAAGTTTAGTTTGTTCTTCTGCTGCTGAAATCACAGAAATTCTTTAATTTTTCCTAATGGTGTTTTTTTCTACTCATATTAATGAATTTCAGTAAGCTTTTCATGCATTAAATGAAGCCTGGAGTTCGTTTTGCCACTGTTAGCAATGCTATAATTACACAGAACTATATAAAGTTACTGACAAGTTATGCTTTCAATTATGAGTATAAAATATTTCTATATTAGTCCAATGACTTGATTCAATATTCTGTTTATATAAACTGTATTTACATAACAAAATACTTATTGTATCTTTTGAATAGTTGCTAACAGTTGAGGCTTTTTATATTCTTATACCCAGTTTATTTACAGTTGAAATGACAGAGTGTTGCTTTAAATTAGCTTCTTACTTCACATCCTTATTGATAAACTCTTTTATGCCAGAATAATTTAAATAATATAGTTTAATATTTATAAAATTATATTTCTCTAAGCTGTGCTTATAATCCTAGAAATTTTTACAAGATAGAAGGAAGGCCATTTTAAGCATCTTGAATCTCTTAGCTTAATTTGATATAGAATCTATTGAGTATTTTAACTGTCATTAAAACATTAGTAGACAGAGTCTGGGAGATTTCTTTAGAGGCAAAGTGCATTCTGAGCATGTACAAGGCACTAAGCATGGTCTTTAACCCCACTGGGTTTGGACCTAATGGTCTGGAGCACTAAGTCACAGAACTGAGAGCACTGAGTCCTTGGCTATACTGCCGCATAGTTGGGAGTGTCTGGTAATTCCCTTCCCTACAACGGTGCTGGGTTGGCCCATAATACAAAATACTTCCAAATATGTAAATTATGATGATGATGCAAAGTCTACAGTGGAGGTTTCCAAACATACCCTCGCCCTTTCAGAAAAAGTTTACCTGGTGCCATCTTGGAAATCTATCTTCTTTAAGGAAACAGAAACTCCCTCTTCACTGAAGATAAAATTCCTCCCTGGATTGTTTAAGTGCCTATCACATAGCCATAGAGCTCACATTGGGAAAAAATCATCTAGAAAATGAGTTTAGAGGTTTTTATATGCCTCTAGGTTAATTCCTATTTACCTACTTAAGGTATTATAGTATATACATATTATATCATAGTATAAAATAATGTGGATGATGGGGCCGGACAGATAGTAGGGCATTTGCCAATCCAGGACAGACTATGATTCGAATCCCTGCATCCCATAGGGTCCCCCGTGTCTGCCAGGAGCAATTTCTGAGCACAGAGCCAGGAGTAAACCCTGAGCGCCACCAGGTGTGACCCCCCAAAAATGTGGAATTTATTTTGTTAAAAAGGGAACATTAAACATTCAGTTGAATTTAAATTTCTTTCTATAGCTAACAGTATTCCTATATCTGATAAAATGCCTTTGTTTCCAATCTGACTTAGACCAAGATTCTATTAAGGGAAAAGTTATAATTTTTGATTTTGTAAATTTACAATTACTGTTAATTTTTATTACTTGTGAACTGATACTGTGCTTAATTTAGTGTGGCTAAAACATTATAATCATATTTCATATTTATGCTCACATTGGCTCACTATACTTTCAATGAAGTATATGAAGGAATATATGAGAAACGAAGTTGATCTTAAATTATAAAACAACACATTTCTTCTGAAAAAATATATACCTCCAGGAATGATTTATTTTGTTGGTTTTGCTTTGGGGACTAGTCCTGGCTCTGTGCTCAGAGATAGCAGGGCTTGGAGACCATATGTGGTACTAGGAATTGAATCTAGGTCTATTTCTTGCAAGATTACTGCTTTTACCCACTGTACTATTTCTTTGGTCCCTGGAAGGATCTATTTTTTTTTTTTTTTTGTTCTTGGGTCACACCCGGCAGTGCTCAGGAATGATTCCTGGCTCTGCACTCAGAAATCGCTCCTGGCTGGCACAGAGACCATAAGGAATGCCTGGATTCCAACCCCCTTCAGTCCTGGATCGGATGCTTGCAAGGCAAACACCCTACCACTGTGCTATTTCTCTGGCCCCAGGATCTATTTTTTAATTGAAAAAAGCATTGTAATTTCTTTCTCTTTCATCTTTTTCTCTCTTCCCCCTTCCTTTTAACAGGGTATTGACATTGGAGAGAGTTTAGCTATTCCAGATGAATTCACTGAAGATGAAAAAAAGTCAGGGCAATGGTGGAGGCAGCTTTTAGCGGGAGGTATAGCTGGTGCTGTCTCGAGAACAAGCACTGCTCCTTTGGATCGACTCAAAGTCATGATGCAGGTGAGCTAAATACTATGTGTCCCAAATTAATACTGTGTGTCCTAGATATTCAGTCAGTGAAATGTGGTATTTTGGAAAATGCTTTAAAATGGTTTTCATGCCTTTAAAATAATCTCTTAACTCATGTGAATTATTTCAGTGTTCTATAAAACCTCAAATTGTGGTACATATGTGTGATAATATTTATTGTTCTGTGAAAATTTAAATGTTTAATTAGGAGTCCCTAGCTACTATTATATTTTCCATAAATCATATTTTTTTGGGCCAGAGTGATAGTACAGTGGGCAGGTCACTTGCTTTTTATGTGGCTAACTGGGTTCAGTCCCTAGCTTCTTCTGGGCATCTGAGAATCACCTCAGTGCAGAGCCAAGGGTAACCCCTGAGCATTTCAGGATGTGGCCTCAAAGTAAACAGATTCCAAAATCTTCCCTTCATTTTGTGTAATTTCTCAAAACAAGTATTTCTGAAAGGGTGCATCTTGGAACAAATGATTCTAAATCTGAAGTTACGGAAAAAGCTACATTTAACAGAATGGCTTTGTTAGACTTATCGTAGACTAGCTGTGGCTAGTCAGGGTGAAAAGAAAAAAAGGCAAGGAAATATTATAGTATTTATTTAATTTTTACATGGTAGTCTCTGCCATAGTTCCACATTTCCAGTGTGGTGAGTCTTTTCTCATTTTATATGTGGGAATCTAAGACCAATGGAATTAAGTGACTGTCCATTTACAACAAATTAGTTGACTTGGAATATTATTACTCTATACTCATGATTTTTTATTTTCCCTCTTTTTATTTAAAAACCATGATTACTAAGTTGTTTATGATTAGGTTTCAGTCTTACAGTGTATGCCACAATTCACCAGTGTACATTTCCTGCCATGTCCCCAGTTTGGAAACTCTCTCCCCTGCCTGCCTGAGGGGTAGGCATTTACGTCTCTCTTTTTTTCTCTTTCTCTCTCTCTGACTCTCTCCACTCTATTTTTCTCTTCTAGAAACTGTGATTTGAACTATTATTAATGAATGGATACTGTGCTCATCACTTTACCTCGGTTTAGCACCCAGTTTAAACTCATGATTCCTATAGTGCATGAAACCCTGAAGTCTCATTTTTCATCATTATGCAATGGGACTATGACTATTTATTTAGCACAAGTTTGGTTAAACTTGCTAAGAGTTAAATAATGAAAGGTATGTCAAGACAGATGCACTCGAGTATCCCATTGCAATTGAATAGTTACTTAATGGTTTTTGTAAGCTGTGTTTGCTATGCCACTAGTTAATATTTTGTGTAATTGTCCTTATATTTCTATACAAAATATGTCTATTTTAAACTATCAGCCATTCAAGATATACTTAAATCTCAAAATATATTTAGGGTTAAAGGTAGTTCTTTAAGGAGAAAGATTTAAAAAAGTGATAAATGTGTGTATAAGTTTTTGTTTCTTCAGGAACAAAGTAGTAAACTTTGAGAGAACTTAGATTTCTTTTTTGGTTATAACATGAAAAATTAATAGTTTTACTTAGTTTTTGTAAGCCAAAGTAATCAGACAAATTTGCCAACACATACAAAAAACACATGTTATTTACTATATTTTTCTCTGCCCTTGGTTTTGTGAATATTTTTTATTTGTGTTTAACTTTTTGCTGTATTTCTCATGGCATATTGCTCTCCCTGGAAGAATGAGAATATGATACATCACTTTTTTTAGCACATGCATAATGAAAAAATTAGCTTTTTATTTTGGTTATAGAATTTATCAGTTTTTTATAGATTAATCTTTAGTATGTTTAAATAGCTATCATTGCTATAGTTTAAGCTAATTAATATTTTATGGTTTTATGGACTTCTTGAGAGAAGAGATAGCATAATGCCTTAGGTCTGATTTTTTATTTTTCTTATATTAAACTTTCTCATATCCAATATTTTATTGACTAATACAAAATTTTAATACTTATTATGAATATTGATCATAATTTAAATTTTAATATATTTTTGCTTTCCCATATGTGATATTTATTTTTCTTAGTTATAGCTTCAAATTATAGTTCTTACATCATTATATACATTATCTTTTTATTTTTTTTTTGGTTTTTGGGTCACACCTGGCATCGCTCAGGGGTTACTCCTGGCTCTATGCTCAGAAATCGCTCCTGGCAGGCTTGGGGGACCATATGGGATGCCGGGATTTGAACCGATGACCTTCTGCATGAAAGGCAAACACCTTACCCTCCATACTATCTCTCCAGCCCCACATTTTCAATCCTATTTTAGATTTCTTGTAATAATAGTAGTGAAATAATGAAAGTGGTTTGTATGATTACAAATTGAAATAACACACCACCAATATTTTTATATTCTTTTCATTTTTAGGTCCATGGTTCAAAGTCACACAAAATGAACGTATATGATGGCTTTCGACAGATGGTGAAAGAAGGAGGTTTCCATTCCCTTTGGAGAGGAAACGGTACAAATGTCCTTAAAATTGCTCCTGAGACAGCTGTGAAGTTCTGGGCATATGAACAGGTAATTTTATCACCTGTAGAATTTATTAACAAAGAGAAGTTAACAAACATTTTAGTAGCAGGTTACATAAAAACTTTATATATATATATATATATATATATATATATATATATATTTTTTTTTTTTTTTTTTTTTTTTTTTTTACAGAGGCCATACCCAGAAGTGCTGAGGTATCTGGACCACTACCAGCAGAGCTCCACTAGTGCAGTTTATAGTGTTCAGCCTGGTGTTAATTGAGGGTCACCAGAGCTGTAACTGATGGTGCTTTTTGTTTTGTTTTGTTTTGGGGCCATACCCAGCGCTGCTTGGGTTACTCCTGGCTCTGCATTGAGAAATTGTTCCTGGCTTGGAGGACCATATGGATGCCGGGGATAGAACCCAGGTCTGACCTATGTCAGCTGTTCCACTGTGCTACCACTCTGGCCCCAGGACCTGATGGTGCTTAAGGGGGGAATGCATTGGCTAACAATCAAACTCAGAGTCTTGTATGTGCTAGGCATGAGCTCTACCACTTGATCTATCTCCGTGGCCCTGAATACTTGTTTTAATATGTAGTAATTTTTCCTATAGCAGATCAGACTGAATGAATTTAGACGAGACATTTCTTGTGATTGAATTCTGTGATTCTGAATTTAAAATTACATTATTTATAAAAGAAATAATTCTGTGTTCTAAATATCTCAGCAAGGAAATGAAAATCTTTTAGCTGAATTGACAAAGTTCTGACTAGAAGTTGTATACTTAACTTTATGAATATCTACATACTATAGATCTGGAAGGAAAGATTTTAAGTTGAAATCCCAAGAGTATTTTGACAACTCTCAAGTAAAATTGAGCTGAGTTTAGAATAGAATGTCCATAAAGGCAGGAGCTTGATGCTAGTCTATGCACTTCAGCATAGAGCCAGTGTGTAATAAGTAATTGCTCAGTATGTGTTTGTTGAACCAGTGAGTGAATATATTTACCTCTGAGTCAACTTCTCTGTTGACTTAGATTATTTAACTTGACACTTAAGGGAAATACAGAAAAGAGTTTCAGAATTTAGTATCTTTTTTTAAAAGTAATTTTATTGTGACTAGCATGAATTACGAATCTTTCACAATAATATTTAAGGTACATAGACATTGAATTGGTATTCTCACTATTAGTGTTGCCCTCCTTCCACCCCTGTTCCCAGCATCCCCCTCCTTTGTCTCTCAGACTGCTAGTATAACTGGTCCCCTCTGTGTATAGCTTGTTGAAGATTGGCTATTGATTCTGTTGTCATTGACTTTGGGTTTGGTGTTTTAAGACTGATCATTTTTTTATTTCTACTCAATGTTCATACGACTGTTTGGTCCTGGTACCATCATTTTTTCCCCTCAATTTATGAGGCAGAACAAGATGATTCAAGTTATTTGGTTCTGTTTGAGAAAGAAAAAGAAAAATAAAGAAATAAAAAAACAAAATAAAACAAAAACTGGGAGGAGTTTGTTTAGAGGTTATAAATATCAATTTAAAAGAAGAAAAGGAGAAAAGAAGAGAAATATAACAAAAGGACCCACACACACACACACAAAAAAAAAAAACCCAAAAACAACAACAGAAGGAACAAATATCAAACAAAGGCCCAAAACCAACAACTACAAAAAAAAGCACCACAGCAACGAATACAGCAACCAAACAATAACCACAAGAACGAAAAAAAAAAGAAAGAAAAAAAGGAAGGAGGGCTGGTGTGGCAGATTTTGTGCTTCTTTTTTTCTTTTTTTTGCATAGGCACAGTAAATATTGGGGAAATTAGAAAGGGAATTCCCTTGGCCTAAGAGATACAGGGCTTCTCCGCCCTTGAAGATTTTGTCATGGGAATAGCTACAGGCTTTGTACATGCTCATTTTCACATCTCAAGATATTTTTATGGTTCCAGGAAACTTTCAGTTGTGGATGATAGAATCAGGCCTCTGTAATTAGAGATCTTAGTATTTGCACAGATCATAGGATGAAGTCTAGGATAGCACCTTTATTTATGGTTCTAGAAGTTCTGTTCCATCGCTGTTGTAATCAGTCTTCTGTAATTGGTGGTCTTGGTTTTTGCTCAGAACCTAGGAGGAAACCTATCTTTCATTATGTTTCCAGAAATTCTACTCAGTTGCAGTTGTCAAAGTCAGACCTCTGTAATTAGAGATCTTGGTTATTGTACAAATCCTAGGCCAAAGCCTAGGCTTTCTTATTGGTCCCAGGATAAGTTCTGCCCAGTCATGGTTGTCAGAGTCAGTCTTCTATAGTTAGCTATATTGGTTTTTGCACAGATCAAAGGATGACGTGTCTTCTGATTTCATCTTACCATTAGGTGATTAGATATGACAATTACTCTTAGATCAATTTGTTGCTGTTTCCTTGTTGTCAGGATGTCATATCAAAACTGGTGCAAGTTTGTGCTAGAGCAGTATTAGGAATTTCCAAGGCATAGTTTGATTTCTGGTGCTCTTGCAAGGAACTGTGTTGGTTCTGTGTCAGGGATCTAGGGCTCAGGATTGTACAGTCACTGTCCGATCACATGGAGTCTAAGTTGATAAGTTGGGTTCATATGACACATGTTCAGGGTGGGAGGTGCTCCTGTATTACAAAACATATGGGTTCTTATCCCTTGTAGATAAGAGCTTGTTTATTATATACATAAAATTTTCCCCCTTTTTTAGTATGCTTTTGCAAAAAGGAATGGTGCCATATTATATTGCATTTGGGGGTAAGAATGTCAGGCTACACAATCTCTGTGCCCTGGTTTAGACCTGAGCTTTTATCCCAGGAAAGACTTTTTCTTGTAGGTTTTTGTGCCAAGCAGAACCAAAACAGGTGAAGTTAAGGAAGAAAAAAATATATACGTATACAAAAATAGATGAAATAAATGAAAGTAAATTTAAAATTTTAAAAGTAATTAAAGAAAAGTGATATAAGAGGCTACCTTACATTGGGAATAAACAGACTAAAATATTATAGAAGTATTACACATATAAAGGAAATATAGGCTTCCCCATTAAGTCTTTTGAGATATTTTTGTGGGGGAGTGAGATGCAGGGCACATTTTCATCACACACTGTGATCTTGTTGAGTTTGAGAAATGATTTGTAGCAATAAGGGATCAGGTAGTGGTGTCCTTTAGCTGGGGTTTCTTCTGGAGCTGAAACAGCTAGCATAAAATAATCCACATTTGTGGGGGTGGAGGATGAGAAGAAGGGCCACTAAGCAAAGGAGTTAGTTGTACTTTCTTGCTGGGGCACAAGATATGGGGCTGAGAGGGTGTCCTTTCACTTTGGGAGCTGGGTGGTGGTTATTGGGGCAGGAGGTTGCTAATGAGTTAAGAACTGAGGGTAAAGAAGCTTAAATAAGGAGAGATATCAGATCAGGATTGGGGGATGAAAATATAGAAGGATTTCTGAACTGGGGGAACAATAATATATAAGAGGGGCTATATATATTTTAGACATGATTATTTACATTTTATGTTTGACAATCATAGAGGAGTCCACTGTGTATAAACTCATGCCCACATAAAGACAGACATTAGTGATCTGTTCTTAAGTTGTTGTTGGAGGCCTAAACCTCAGGGGGTCTGAGCTCTTAAAAAATAATTGAATTAAGAAAAAATAAATAATTAGCTAAGATATAGATTAGGAGAGAAAGAAAGGGGAAAAGGATAAGAGAGAAGAGAAAAGAAAAATAAGCAAATATGGTAAAAATAAGTTAAAAAAATTGGGCTGGTGCGTCTGAGTTGGAAGGTTTTCCAATTTCTAGGCACTTCATCACTGGGGGTGTGGACATAGCTAAATGAAGATTTCAGGTAACTGGAGCATTTTAGGATAAACATAGTTTTCATGTCTAGAGTACTAAGCAATGTGGTAGTGAGGACTATAAGAGGTGGCTACCCTATGTGTCTGCCACATCTTATGTGTGGGGGTTCCTTTCCTAAAGAGAAACTGCCAGTGTGGGTTTTATTTAACATAGATTAAATTGATGAAGAAGAGGAACAAAGGAGAGAAGGAAAGAGGAAATAGGGAAGAAAAAGAAAAAAAGAGAGAGAACAAAAAAAGGAAATGGTAATTTGCAAAAAACATATTTGATGAGTGGGACCTGTAACATCAGTCTGTTTAGCTGTTGACAGTTTCAGTGGTCTGAATAATCATATGCTTATGGTCCTAATAGAAGACATAAGGGAAATGGGTAAATTGGAGTATTTTATTGAGACATTGTCATACTGAGCACTGTATATGGTATCTAGTATGATTAAGCACTGAGGCGTAAAATTTGGATGTACACTCTGTGTTTCCAAGAACTGCTGCGGACAAAGAAGCTGAAGGGTTATTTTATACCTGGTAAAATTAAGGCATTAAAACATAGTTAGTAATCACTGCAGCAGGAGTCCTGGCTTCTAATCATATTCTGCACCTGGCTCTGTGGGTAAATACATTTGGACATTATTATAGGCCTTTGTAGGTTGAAGTTGATTGCATACCTGTTCACTCTAAACCACTGTTTGTGTTGTTGCTGGTTTCTTTATAGTATAATGGATAGTTGAGGCTTTGTGTTGCCCCTCTTCCACTTGATTTGAACACTTCTTTTCACTATGTGCTGACACCTATGGTGCTTGGAGTTTCTACCCTTTGTATTAGTTCATGGAGTATTATATGTATATATGGTATATATTCTTTAGTTTTTGCCAGTGGAGTCAAATCATTAAAAATACCTCTGAGGTTCATCTGCTGGAGAGTTAAGACCCTTGAAATTTAACTCCATCTCACATATATAATATTGCTCATTCATTTTGCTTTTGTTGCTGATTTTTGGGGTTGCACAGTTGGTTACACTGCACATACAACATTGGTTATGGTAGTACTTCATGAATAAGATTTAGTTATGTGGGGTTCCAGCCAATGAATCTGCTGCTAAATTTTACTTGCATGTTAATCACTCAGTAGTTAATCACTACTCTGTGTCACATCTCTGTGTCCTCAAATATGTCTTGAGTTATTATGGAGAGCTACTTGAACAACAGAATATTTTAGAAAAGATTACAGAATCGAGTGTCATCCTTTTCTTAGCTTAGTAAGTAGGGAAACACAGAAAAATACTGAGAAAATCTATATAGTAGGAATATAATTTGAATCTCTTTTTAGAGGAATCAGTTTTCTTGTGTGAATAAAGATACTAATTATTACTAGTAAGGACTCACATTTTCAGATATTCAGAGTCTTTTCACATATTTACATTTTATGGTAGAATAGTAGAACTGAAAAATAATTACATACAAACCATTATTTAAATTGAATGAAGTCTGATATTTTGGGAATGTCATTATATTTCAAGCAGTGTGTATATTCTACTTTAAGATACTTGACAAATTCTAAGCAACATCTCTGCTCAATCTCATCAGCTTCCTTTCTGAATTTTCTTTACAAAATTCTCAATTTTGCATGCTGACTTTTCTTAGAGCCAAAGAAAACTTTCTCTGTTACAAGGCATAGTATCCTCTTGGTCTTTGGGGTTCATTATGTCCAGTCATTTTCTCTCCTCCTGGAAGTCTGTGCCTCCTTCAAATGTGTTTTATGTAGCTTTGTGTGAGGAGTATTTTTTTCATTATCCCAATCATATCAGTGCCTCTATCCCAAAACTTCTTAGAGTACTATAATATATATATATATATATATATATATATATATATATATATATTTTGGTTTTTGGGCCACACCCGTTTGATGCTCAAGGTTTTCTCCTGGCTAAGCACTCAGAAATCACCCCTGGTTTGGGGGGACCATATGGGATTCCGGGGGATCGAACCACAGTCCTTCCATGGCAAGCGCTTGCCAGGCAGACACCTTACCTCTAGCACCACCTCTCCGGCCCTAGAGTACTATATAATATTTAAATTTTATATTAAAGAGTTTCAACAAATTTTTTATTGTATAATAGAAATTCTGGAATAGAAATTCCATGGTTTACTAGTGAGTTGTAAACTAGTATAAATATTGTATATGGTTCTGTATAATTTATTGAATATAAATTATAATTTATAATTACTATAATACTGTTTTATATATAAATACATTTCCCAGAGGTATATCTAGCATACATATAGATTTTAATAGGTCTTATTCATTGAATACATTTTAGAAAATGAGGAAAAGTAAATATAGAATATTTCAGCCTGTATTTACCTGTCTTAGATGCTTTGAGGTGGAATAAAACTCTGGTCCAGCTGAGTTGTCATTATCATAGAAATACAATTATATCAATGACAAGGATGGCCATGAGTAGTGTTCTCTGGCTTCAGCTGCCATCTGTATACTACCTGTCCTGCATTTTGACATATTTCTTCTTATTATTATACCAATAAATTATGTATGTATGACATAGCTGTGCCTATCTGCTTCTATATCTCAGAGATACCTCAATTTAGCCCCCATCCCTCATAACACACATACACACGTGCATACATGGGCATATGTAAATATATACCCCATTTCTTTTTCTGGCATACAATGATGAATATCCTTTTAATATTTCACTCAGGAGTTACTACAGTAAATCTTATTGCTACACTCCCTTGTTTGCCTTTGTTACAGCCCTTCTACACTGAATTCTGGTCATCTTAGTGATTATTTCTGCTTAATGAAATGGTTGGTTTCCTCAGGCAATATTTGTTTTCAGGTTTGTATTCCCTGCACTTTACCAATGCCAGTAAATCCTTATTGAATGAATGAAGACACAACTTCCACAGCTAGTTAATGAACCCAAGTATGCAAGAATATCAAGCCCATTACAGTGAATGGAAAGGTAGGTATTTCAAAATAGAAACAGTAATATGTGAAGAGAAATTTGGTGGTGCTTGGGGGACCAGGTGACCATCATTCATTCTGTAAACAAAAGGTGGTTCAGTGGGTTCAAGTCTATTAGAGTATATTTCTAGGAAGTTAATGATGTAAGCAAGTCAAGAATAAAGTGAGTATTGATTTTGTAGATATAATCTTTAATGCAGCGAGAGAAGCAACTTATGTAGGGAAGTAAAATATGCACATCTAAGAAAGACAAACTTTAAAAATTAATAGATAATGTATTGGAATACAGTGTGCCTAGATTGGAAGCCAGAATAGTACTTAGTGAAATATTCCAGTAACTCAGTTAGTAATGATGAGCCCCAGAATAAGAGGGTAGCTATAGGCATTGTATAAGAAAATGTTTTGGAAATATAGACATAAAACTCACTAAATGAGATAGAGGTAGGAAAAAAGGAGGATTCAGTTATGACACTCTGGTTCTTTCTTTTTTTTTAATTTTTATTTTGATCATAGTGGCTTACATATCTTTCACAGTAGTATTTTAGGTACATATTAACATTGAATCAGGGGAATACCCACCACCAAATTTGTCTTTCCTCCTTCCCCATTCCCTTTCTGCAACCCATATCCCCCACCATCATCCCCCGGGCTGCTAGAGTAGGTGGTCCCCTCTTTGTCTAGTTTACTATCAGGGATCAAATATCTGTTTGGTCCTGGTGTCCTCCCTTGTTTCTCCCTCTATTTGAGAGGCTGGACACTCTGGTTCTTAATTTGAGAAACTGAATACAATAGTATACAAGAGGAATATATTGACCTCTAACCTACATCTGACCCTTAGGATGGAAATGGAGTTCGGTAACAGTTTTAAGTACTGACAGTGCCCAATTTTCTTACAGACTCTCTACTTCCTATTTTTTATATATGCTATAGTTTGGTGATGCAGAAACCCAAAGCTTTTATACTTTAAATTCATATTTTTCTACCAATCAGCTGTTCAGTTAATCAGTCACTAAGTATTTATGTGTTCTCTATAAATTACTAAATATTTAAATACTTTGATAGATATTGTTGGAAATAGAGTATAAAAAATGCCTTTGAGGTTTCTGTCAATATATAGGAACTTTTAAGAAAATTTGTTTGATAATTGTGATAATCCAGTTTGTGGCAAAATTAATAGTCTACACAAAATAGGAATTGAGTTAACATTATAGTTTATTTCAGGAAGCATTGAGAAATTTATACATTCAATTTTATGCATAAAGAAATACAGTTTTGAGTATGTCAGGAAACATTGAGAAATCAATACACTCAATTTTATGCATAAAGAAATATAGTTTTGGGTTTTTTTTGGGGGGTGCCATATCAGCAGTGTTCAGAGGTTACTCCTGACTTTGCACTTAGGAATCACTCCAAAAGGAATTGGAGTTTCCTTATAGGATGTAAAGGTTTGAACCCAGCTCATTTGCATGCAAGACAAGCAGTCTACCTGCCATGCTTTTTGCTCTGTCCCCAAAATATAGCTTTAATAGAATAAATAGAATAAACCAATGTGACCTTCCCTTCACTAATATCCCTAGTTTCTTACAACTTCCAGGCTTCCCCTTACAGGCACAAACAATTATTTTTCATGTTGCTTATTACAATACAAAGCTAAAGGAATCATCAAAAATAGATACATAAAAGTCATTTTGTGATAATTGTTATTATATCTCACAATGGTTGTTTCTAAAGTCATTGAGGATTTACTGGACTGGTTAGTGCTAGTAACCTTCTTTGTTTGATTATTGAACTTAGTGGTCTTCTACACAACCTTCCCATCAGATTTGCTATGGTCCTATAGGACTAACAGTACTATGAAATTTGGAAATGTTGCTTGGGTGCAATTACTCCCATGAGCTCCAAGAACTTTGGAACTGAGTGATTTGGTGACTTGGTGACATTGATGAGGTTCCGTTCTGGAGCAGAGCCATTTCAATGTTGGAGTATGTCATTGTTGCTGCGGGTTGCTGTGCTTTCTGGAAGAAAAGGAATCTGCCTGCCCCCATTGTGAGAAGGCCTCAGAGTTTTCAGCCTTGACTGGTTTGTCTGAGGAGGTTCAGCAGCTATTGCATTCATTTGGAGATTATTTGTGGAACTGGACCATTTGTTTCGAAATCGTTAGATCCTTGTTTCACTTTTTTGAGATTAGTTCTGTATGAGTCTAGGTAATTTCCATGTTGGAGGGTGTTGGCCAAGAACTTTTTCTAATTTGTTGATATTTGTCACATGTATTATTATTTTGTTTTGTCAAAAATGTATGTTAGAAATAAAAAGTGGGAAAATATCCTAAAATTGTAAAAATTATTCATCCTGTGTTTTCTGGGCACTTTTATTCTGCTAAGCCTAAGTATATCTTGCCTGTTAAAAATACGTTTATGTTTTGTGTAAATCTAACCTGACTATCATTATCTAGTAAACTGGATATATTAGCATGAACCCTTACTTTTATATGAGGTATTGTTTATGTAGTGTACACATTTTGAGAATATCATCATAATGACCAGAATTGGTTTTTAGTAGTTGACTTGTTATTTGTTATTGTCTTAGGTCTTGGCTTGCTGTAACAGTATCAAACAGTGGGGGATTTAAACAACAGAAATGTATTCTAGAACTGAGAAATTCAAAATTAAGATACTGATTATATTGCTTTTTGTTGAGGATGCTATTCTTGTTTTCTTGAATGTGTACATAATTTCTGTGGTGGTTTTTGTGCAAATGGACTTATGTAGAGCATATGATGATAGGCATGTATGAGGGTTCACTAATGTCTCTTGTTTTCAAGACACTGATCCTGTCTTGAGTATTCCACACACCTGTCATTGTCTAACCTAATTACTTTAAAAAGAAATTTCAGAGACCATCCCATTGGATATTGCAGCTTTATGAATTTGAATTTGTGTGACACACGTAAGTCTATAGTAGCTATTAATATGAACTTAATATTTATTTCCACAGTATAAGAAGTTGCTTACAGAGGAAGGACAGAAAATAGGAACCTTTGAGAGATTTGTTTCTGGTTCCATGGCTGGAGCAACAGCACAGACATTTATTTATCCTTTGGAGGTAAGAACGCTGATGCATTCTAGTTCTGTTTGTAAAATTTATGTATTACAGTGCAGTAATTTATCCTCAAATTAACTGTTGATAGCAACAAAAGTGGTATTATCTTACCATTACTATGGGATAAGATATTAGAAATGGCTTAATTGGCTCAGAGTTTATCATAACTTACATCCAAGCTATTGTAGTCACAATGAAGGTCATTGGAGGTAGGTCTGTTGCAAACCTCACTCACATTTTTTGTGGCAAGCACCCCCTGGCTATTATCTGGAGACATCAGTTCCACCTTTGAGCATACCTCTCTGTAGGCTACTTCGTATCCCTACAGTATGGTAGCTGGTTTTCCCAATAGAATAATCTGTGAGTGATGAGTGAGTACCCAGGTGGAAGCTGCAATGTACAGTATTTTCTGCCATATAAGACGACTTTTTAACCCATGAAAAACTTATTAAAAGTTGGGGGTCATCTTATACGCTGATATACGTCATGCTGAAACTTACTCCAGCTTCAGGGACGAGTGATCCATACCCCTCTTACCTCCGCATTCCATCCAGCTGTTAGGCTTCTTCACTCAGTCCTCTGCTTGTCCCGATTAATCTTTCAGGGCACACAGAGGAGCTGAGTTACTGAGTGCTGCATTCCATCCAGCTGCCTGGTGTCATCGCTGGTATGCGGCTTTCTGGTGCTCAGTCCTCTGTTCAACTTTTATGGGATACAGAGGAGATGCTCTCACTCCCTCTAGCTGTCCTATTAATCACTGTACCTTAGCCAGCTGCTTTTGGTGGAGCCCCCTCTCCCTGCTCTCAATGTAAATCACAATTAAAAAAAATCACAGTCACTCACTACAAATGACAAATGTAAAATGATTGTTGGCACTCTAAAGTCTAAATTAAACATATACTATTAACCTTTGAGGGGTCTATTCTTTTTCTCTTATATTTTTTTAATTTCCATTTGGTGTGTGTTAAAAGAGAGGTAGTCTTATACAGCAAATATAGCCAAAACCCTGTATTTTAACAGGAAAACTAGGGGGTTGTCTTATATGTCCAGTCATTTTATACGCTGGAAAATACAGTAATATTTTATTTATCAGAGGAGGCCTTTTCAAGAAGTACTCAGGGGAGCTGGTTGCCCCTCCTTTTGATACTGTACCAGATGGGCTACCAGATGGAGTTTGAGATTCGGTGTTGCTCCAGATTTGTGGTGCTGGGAACCATCAAGGCCTCTTCGAGGTGCCTATAGGGTCATATTGCCCAGTGTTCCAGAGCCTCTGGATCTATACCCATCATTTTTAGGAAGTCATGTGGTATCAGGCATGTGCCCTAATTGTTGTATTATTGCTCAATTATGGATCTGTGATCTTTTGCTACTTCTGATTTCTGTTGGTCACACAGATCAGCTAGATAGGAAAAATCTTCACAGGGCAAGAATAATTGGAGATTGGCTGTAACAGTGTAATAACACTATCAGTTAAAATACTGCTTTCCACAGAGGTTTTCCTTCATCAATTCAATTATGAAATCTCAGGATTAGTTTAGACGGTAGTTGTCTTAATTATTTGTCTTAGTTCTTTTATCAGAGAACAGGTTGACAAGCCATATATGTATGGAATATTTTATATAGCCCTTGAACTAAGAATGATTTTTTTACATTTTAAAAAACTGTCTAAAAAACCAGTAACACCCTTTCCCAATACCTCATTACCACCTTTACTCCCCTCCCCCAGAAACCCATGCAATAAATATGCAACAGAGACCTGATACTTAAGCCTACAGACTAAAGTATTTTTTCTGGATTGGTAAGTTGCCAACTCCTGCTTTATTAGTATAAAAATGAATATGGTAAATATGGATATTTTTGTTTATAAGACAAAGGATTTTTCAGAAATGATAAGGTCATTTTGCCTTTATAATATGCATATTAATTAATAGCTTTCCTTCCAAGCATCTTAATAAAATGTTCATATTACTCCCATACACTTTAAAAATTATTCTACTGAACCAGGTCTTCCTCTGTAATTTTACATCTCTATTAACATCTTTCCACTTCTCTGTTACATTTACCCTATATTCCAAACTAAATACATAGGAATATAATTCCAAATATAAATTATTCCAAATATAACTTACCATATTTTTCATACCTTAAGACATATTTTCCCCCAGAAGTGTGTTTTATGGAGCAAATGTCACCTGGAACTGAAGCCTGAGTGCAGAAGAGGAGAGCATTTAAAAACTATGTGTGTCTTATGGTTGGATGTGTCTTTTAGACTAAAAAATACGGTATTTGACCTACCACTAATTTTTTTAACATAATTTTTATTTTAATTTATTGGCTTACATATCGTTCACAGTAATATTCCAGGTACATATTTACATTGAATCAGGGGAATTCCCACCACCAAATTGTCCTCCCACAACCGCTCCCATCCTGCCTCCCATATCCTCCACTCTTCCCCCCCCCCCCCCCCCCGGGGGCTGCTAGAATGTGTGGTCCCCTCTGTGTCTAGTTAATTACTTAATGGGCTTATAACTGTTTGGTCTTGGTGCCTCCATTATTGCCCCCTCTAGTTGGGAGGCGGGACTAGAAAAATCAAGTTATGTGGATTTGTTTGAGGAAGAGAAAGGTAATATAATGGGGTAAAAATGGACTACGCTGACTATGAGCGGAGTCATTCTAGAGGCTCTCATCCTTGGTTTGAGAGACGATGGGGAAAAGAAGAAGGTGAAACACCACAGCAGTTCAAAAAGAGGAATCAAATAAGATATTCAGTGAGCACTGCAGCCATAAAATACGAAAATAAGAGCGAAAAAATACGGTATTTGACCTACCACTAATTTTTTAGAAAAAAATTACTCAATGTCTCCCTGAATCTGTGTCTTTTTTTTAAATAAACAAACAAACAAACAGAAAAAAAGGAAATTTGAAATTGTTACTTGCACCCAAGGCTACTCCCATACCTTTTCCCTAGATGTTTTTAGCAGCAGCTCATTCCAGGTCAGTATCAACCACTTTGGGAAAGACTGGTTTGTTTTGGCCCCTCCTTGGAAAGACTGTTTTATTCTATCATTTCATGTCTCATCTTCATGTCTAATTTGTCATTAGTCAATTCTGTTAAGACATCAGTAGATTGTTTTCTATTTCATCTGTTACTGATTATTTTCCGATATTCTTTTTTTAAATTATCTTTATTTAAATTTCCAGATATTCTTTGTAACCAATATGACCCCTTGGATCTAGTCTTTGCCCCTCAATGAAGAACACATTAACAAATTGGAATGTCATTTGACAGTTTGTGCTAGCTATCGGTTGTCTGTAAAAAGTGCTTATTTTTGAACCATGATCAATAACTTAATATGCACACTAATATTTTGGTACATTTTATGACCAGGTTATGAAAACAAGACTGGCTGTAAGCAAAACTGGACAGTATTCTGGGATATTTGATTGTGCCAAGAAGACTTTGAAGCATGAAGGCATAGGAGCTTTTTATAAAGGTTATATTCCCAATTTATTAGGCATCATACCTTATGCTGGTATAGATCTGACTGTATATGAGGTGAGTTTACAGTAGTCTTTTGAATATGTGAATATAAGTAATTATAGTTATAATTTTATTTAATATAAAGAAGTACACATATAATAAGGAACCATTTTAACCAGAAATAAATTTAAGGATCTTTAATTGGATCTATATTTTTAAAAGTACCATGGATATGAGATCCTGTATTCCTGTAGTTACCTTTGTACTAGATTTCTCTCTAAATAATTTCTATTGAGAGTAGGCTCTATATGTAGTTATAGTTCATTTTTAGATGATGTCTGGCCATTTTTCTGAGGACAGAGAAACTAAGAAAATATGTGCCTTTTTTGATTTTTAAAAATATATCACTGTTCAATCTTAGAGTGGTTGTGGGTAGAATAGTTATATCTTTGTATTAAACAGGCCACTCAATACAAATCATTAGATCAGTTGTGCCATTTAAACCATTTAACAACTTACGATTCTGGGAATAGTTGTTGAGTACATGGTATTGGAAATGGTATGTTCAAAATACTGGGTTAGAGCATGAATATAGAGAATGACAGGTTTACTCAGATTCTGCTTTTGAAAAACTGAAGGTCTGATTGGTGAGAAAGGCACAAAAACAAAGCCCAGTATGGTTAGTTGTCCTATGGTAGAAGTAAGTCTGGGCATTAGGATAGGACCCCAACATATATCAGAGAGGAGTGGTATGTGTAATGGAAGTTAACACTGAGAATTTGAAGATTAAAAATCTAAACCGAGGGGCCGGGCGGTGGCGCTGGAGGTAAGGTGCCTGCCTTGCCTGCGCTAGCCTAGGACGGACCGCAGTTCGATCCCCCGGCGTCCCATATGGTTTCCCAAGAAGCCAGGAGCAACTTCTGAGCGCATAGCCAGGAGTAACCCCTGAGCGTCACAGGGTGTGGCCCAAAAACCAAAAAAAAAAAAAAAATCTAAACCGAGATACTGATGAGTTTGATGTATATTGAAGTTTATAACTTGGCTTAAAAATCCTAGTCAGAGGGGCCGGCGAGGTGGCGCTAGAGGTAAGGTGTCTGCTTTGCAAGCTCTAGCCAAGGAAGGACCGTGGCCATAAAAAAAAAATGCTAGTCAGAGAGACAATATAATAATATAACCATTATAGCTTTTGTGTTCTGATTGTATGCAATACTTTTGACTTTAGTTGTTTAAATTGTTTTTCAATCATGTGTTTCCTAGTCTTGTTTAATGGTATGTATAATCTGGGGTTTTTTGGATTTTTTTGTGGGGGGCCACACCCAGTGATGCTTAGGTGTTACTCCTGGCTATGAGCTCAGAAATTGCTCCTGGCTTGGGGGACCATATGAGACGCTGCAAGATCAATCCGAAGTCCATACTGGGTCAGCCACGTGAAGGCAGATAATCTGTTTTAAGTAAATTACCTGTTTTTAAATTTTGAGGTTCAGAAATAGTTGTCTTTAGCTACATGATTTTACTTTCACATTATGACATAAATTGGAAAGTAAGTGAAATGCTTGATTCTAATTTTTATGTCATTTATAGTGTTTTTCTTGTTATATAATTTTATTATATAACTTGTTATATAATTGTTATATATGTACATATGTTTTTTTAAGTGCCAATTTGAAGTTAATTTTTTCTTTAAAAATACTTAGCTATGGGCTCAAAAAACTGAAGCATGTGTTTTATACATGGTGACTTAAGTTCAGTCTCTGGGCATCATTGGGTATGGTTTTGGTAGCCCCCCATCTCTGGGTTGAGCAGTACCACATCTTTAGGCCTGAGAACCCATCATCAGACCCACATAACTGGACAAAGTATAGAAGTAAGTGGCCCATGGCCCCAGCACTGCTAGGAAGGACCTCTTTCCCAAATTTATTAATTGTGTATTTATGTACATGGTAGCAAGTACTTTAATGAGTGCATTTTCTACATCTGAAAAGCGAATTAGCATGTATATTACATATACATTTTTCTCAATTATTGCACTATAGTAAAAATACAGGGACCTATGAGTATAGAGGTAATGGGAACATGTTTATCGTAATGGGAAAATATTTAGCAAATTTATTTCTGTATCTTAGTTAAAAACAAATGAAATACCACCAAGACTGATTTTTCTCACTTTCTTTAAAAATAAATTTTATTTTGACCACAGTGGATTACAAATCTTTCACAGTAATATTTTAGGTACATAGTGACATTGAATCAGGGGCATTCCTACCACCAATGTTGTCCTCCTTCTATCCTTATGCCCAGCATGCATCCCATATCCCCCTCCTTTGCTCTCTGGGCTGCTAGTATAAGAAGTCCCCTCTGTGTCTAGCTTGTTGTAGATTGGGTATCAATTCTGTTGCCGTTGGCTTTGGATTTGGTGTTTAAGTCTGATCATTTTTTGTTTCTACTTAATGTTCATACGACTATTTGGTTTTGGTACCCTCCATTATTTTCCCTCAATTTGTGAGGCAGAGCAGAACCATCTTGGTTCTATTAGAAGGAAAGAATAAAAAGAGGGGAGGCAAAAATCAAACAAGCAATTTTTCTCACTTTTAAAATCAGAAGAATAGTTGTAAAGGAGCCTATGGATGGCTGAGTGCGTGCATTTACTTATTAACCCAAGAGTTTATTCCCTAGCATTGCTCCTCATGCTGAATGAGACCTAGTGATTTGTGATCCTTGGTGCTGCAACAAAAAAGTGGGTAATCTCCAGTGTTTTATAACCAGGTGACTCCAGATGATGCTACTAAATTATCTGCACCTCCAGTGCACCCCTGGGAGCACTAGATGGTTAACTAAATGTGTAACCCCAGTCATGACAGCTACCACCACAATTAAGAGAAGGAAGAGAATAAAAATAGCACTTTATCAGAGACTTTATTAAAAAAAATTAGTGAGATTATATGTGATGAAGTATAAAATGAGATGTAACTAGCAGTATTCATATGGTTTTTTTGTTAATACCATATGAAATGGTCTTTAGATGATGTTTGGTGCTCCACTGCTCCTTACACTTAGAAGAATGAGTGAAGAACAAGTGTGCAGACCTTATGTTTTTTGAATCTCTGATGACTTGCTTACCCTTTGCTTACCTTGGCATAGTTTCCACTCCCTCCTGTGACTTGTGCTTCAGAATATGCTCTGTCTAATCTGGCAGAAATGGGCCTGTGTCTCTTTGGGCTGAGAGGAGCTGTGAAATATTTGTATTATTACATGAGAACAAATTTAAACTTATTCCTTCATTGCTCTGTTGTGTTTTCCTTGCAGCTCTTGAAGACCCATTGGCTAGATAATTTTGCCAAAGACTCTGTCAACCCCGGAGTTGTAGTGTTGCTGGGGTGCGGTGCCTTATCAAGTACCTGTGGGCAGTTAGCCAGCTACCCTTTATCTTTGGTGAGAACTCGTATGCAGGCTCAAGGTGAGGTTTTGATTAAAAATATTAAAAACATTAAAAATACTGCATCAGTCATGTACTTCAAATTCTGGTGAGATAACTATGAATGGTTTTCAGTGAGTTTTCTTAGTAGTCTTTTTTTTCATTATTGATTTTCTTAGGAACCTTTTAAGATGGTCTTCCCCAGTCTTATTATTTATTTGTTTTTGCGTCTACCCAGTGCATCTCAGGGCTTATTCTTGGATTTTTATTCAGGAATTATTCCTGGTGGTACTTTGGAGACCATATGGGATGCTGGGTATTGAACCTAGGTAAGCCACAAACAAGCAAGCACCCTACACACTGTACTATCTCTCTAGTACCATGGACCCTACAACTTTCGAATTTTGATCATATTCCCCTGTGACAGTCTTCTTTATTTTCCACCATTGCACCTAGATTTTCTGTCTCACTGGTTATTCTCTTTGCTGCCTTTTATTCCCTTTCTCTTTTGCTCTTTCTGTAATTTCATTTATTGCCTTTAAACAGTTTACCCTGGGCATCATGAATTTTATCCTCAACATCCCTCCCAAGTACTCAGATTCCAAGTAATCAGCCAAACATTAAAACTTGAGCCATTGCTCCTTGCTAGACACACTTCTCCATGCTAAGTTAAAACAGCCCAGTCAGATAGACATAGCTCCTGCCATTGAGAGATAAAGTTGCATATTCACCAATAGACCCAAACAAACCACGTTCTCCTCTTTGAGAGTTGGTTGCACAGAGCAAAAAGACTCAAACTTAATTTAAGAATTAGAGAACATTGCTGTTTAAATTGAGCCTGGAAGGTCCTGGGAGATAGTACTGAGGCTGAGATAAATGCTCAGTTATTTTTCTGGCATCACATGATGCCCTAAGTATCACTAGGTTACCCAGGTGGTCTCAGGTTTTTATGGATCAGAGTTGCACTGCACCCTAGAGCCCTAGCATTGAACATGGGGCCAACTTGGAGTTCAGGCCCGCAGTGTACTGCCCACCCCTCCTACCCCAAACAAATGAACTGAATTGAGAAAGACAAATGGAAATTAGCTAGGCTTCTGCAGGGTGAAGGAAAACATAAATGTGAAGGCCCTGGGGCAGGGAAAGTGTTACTTGTAACATCTGAAAAACTGTAAGTTGATATTGAAGAAAAGAAAAATACAAATAATGAGTTAAGTTTTTGTGTATATTATATCAGTTAACCATTATAACCATTATATATCTTTGAGGGATGCTGTTGTTATTCTCATTTTGATAGTGAATAAGAGGAGCAAAGTGAGATTAAATAATTTCCACAAGGTTATATACATTTGGTAGATAGTAGAGATGAACTTTAGATATAGGCTGACTTTCAGTTCAAGCTATCCCTAAACTGATCTTCACAACTCTCATTTAATCATATAGACTTGTTCCTGAGCTTGTAAACAATTTCAGTCTTGTCCATAAATTCAAATACTTTTCAGTATCTTCAGAGTAATTTTCAAAATTGTTAATAGGAATTTTAAAACTTTCTATTATCTAGCCCACTTTATATTTTAGCCTTTTTTCTTTTCTGCATCCTTTCCTTGAGCATCTAGCAGCTCAGAACCACTTATGCCAATGTAAAAACCTTTTTACACCTATGGACTAGAGCTTGCCATATTGAGCAGTCTGCTAGACTGGCAGCTATAACGAAGGCAGTAGAACAGTGGGTTGGCCCAGAGACCGGTGATTGAAGAACACTGATTTATACAGTAACCACTTCTAGCAAGAAAAGGTATCCCCATAGAGCATCTATCTGCCTTGGGCCAGCAACTTAGATTTTCTTTCCCACCTTTCTTGCATTTTAGATTCTTTTTGAGACCAGGGACTCTGTTTTTCCTATTTTTCTAAAAATTTCTTTTATCTCTTTTTTCCCCAAGCATAAAGTTTTCTCTCTTCAATCCTTGGTTGAAAGGAAGAAGGTGGTGGAGACAGGAAGAAGAATGGTAGAAAGTGGCTCTGCATTAGCTTTCCCACTAGCTAGCTAAGTTTAAGTTTCTTCATCTTTTTTTTTGTTTTTGCTTTTGTTTTTGTTTTTGGGCCACACCCGGTGACGCTCAGGGGTTACCCCTGGCTATGCGCTCAGAAGTCGCTCCTGGCTTGGGGGACCATATGGGACGCTGGGGGATCGAACCACGGTCCGTCCTACGCTAGGGCTCGCAAGGCAAACACCTTACCTCTAGTGCCACCATGCCGGCCCCAAGTTTCTTCATCTTTCTAAGCCTCAGATTCCTCCCTTATAATAAGAAGTTTCTTTGAGGGACTGATGAATAAAGTAATTAAGGTGATATCTATACATAATAACTCAATAAATACATCATAATCATTTTTATAATCAGGTATTGCATAAGATATTTATAAGAAGTGCTACTTTCTTGGGATCCGTTGGATAAATTGTATTTTCATAATACTATTCTCGAATATAGTTTAAAATAATGACAATAATAATAATGTTATTACTAAAAATGCTTGAATATTAATTGGCATGTTTTGTTTTCTAGCTATGGTAGAAGGGGCCCCTCAGCTGAACATGGTTGGCCTCTTTCGACGAATAATTTCCAAAGAAGGAGTAGCAGGACTTTACCGAGGCATTGCCCCAAACTTCATGAAGGTGCTCCCAGCTGTAGGCATCAGTTATGTGGTTTACGAACATATGAAAGAGACTTTAGGAGTAAACAAGAAATGAAATGTTGAATATTTTTTTTAGAATAGCATTGGAATTTTCAATAAAATTTAGAGGAATAGAATTGCAGTAAATCTTAAGCAAAAGAATTATATTTATTTTTACAAAAGTAAACATCTGATAATTTCAAACATTTGAACTCAATTATAAATATGAAAATGTTAAAACTAGTCTTTTAAAATACTGAAAAATATTTTGATACAGTTTTGAAGAGGCCACATTATTTTAGTTTCTTATAATTCCTTTCTACAGATGTCTGCCTTGAATTATAAAACTGAAAGTGTTTCTGTTTGAACTAAATTAATTTTGTGCAGTAGAATTATAAGTTATTGATCTTTCTTTTTGGTTGATTCAAGTTTAGATAAGTTCATTTATACTTGTGTTTTTTTCTGGAAAAAAAATCAGTCAAATCTTAAAACAAATTGCTTTACATATTTTTATTGCTTTTATAGGCATCTTAAGATTCATTGTATGTAGAACCGTTAATTAAACAAAAATCATTGCATGAAAATATATCTGACAGAATTCAAGTATGTATAGATTTTTATCCTTGTCTTTCATGAAGCTTAATCAGAATGAATTTAAGTGGTTTCTTTTCTACTCAGGAGATTAGAATCTGAGGTTATACTCGACTCTTTTCCCATCTGGAAAGACCTGTGTTTTCTCTTGAACATGTACCTTTCTCTTTCTTTTTCTTCCTGTATTTTTTATAAGTAAATAAAATTATTTTATTTCACTTTTAAGAAAAGAATGAACATAAGTAGCAGTGGTAGAATTGTGATCAAGGCATTTTTGAATTCCCTAGTCTTTTCATATCACTGTATGGGAAGGAGAAATGATGAAATAATTATTTTATGGATACTATGTTTTCATGCTAACTATGCTGAGATGTAGTTAGCCTGGGATGGCATACTGAGTTGTCAGTATATTACTATGAAATGATCAATACAACTCATTTGAAAGAGTCTATATATTCTATTATTGCTTTGAAAAGTACTAGTAAACAAAACCCTTGGTCTTTGTTATCTCCTATTTGAATCACATTTCCTTTTAATCAGGTAGGCTCTGGGAACTATTTTTAGAAATCTGTAATTTCTTTTTTTTATATTTTTGTAATTTCTTAATTATAGGATATGATTGGTAATAGATGAAAAACAGCATATTTTCCTTCCACTATTGAGTTTCCTTAAACTTACAATTCTTAATGTGTACAGCATATAAACCTGTGAGATTAGCACATATTAATATAATATATTGATCTTATATACTAAGTATATAATTCAAATAAAATATACAGTTTTATAGTTTTTCTTACCCCAATTTTAGAAGCATTTTGTGATACAAAAAACTAAAAAGTGTTTTAATTGGAGCTGGAGCGATAGCACAGTGGTAGGGCATTTGCCTTACATGCGGCCAACACAGGACAGACCACGGTTCATTCCTGATATCCCATATGGTCCCCTGAGTCTGCCAGGAGTGATTTCTGTACTGCCAGGTGTGACCCAAAAACCAAAAAGAAAGTTAAAATTTTTTTTATATAATTACTTTAAGCACTGTGGTTATAGAATTGTTTATGGCTGAGTTTCAGTAATAGAAGCTCAATGATTTTACTCATTCCCACTCATAGAATGTACATCACCCTTCACCAGTGCACATTTCTTGCCACCAATGTCCCCATTTTCTTTCCCTCCACCCTTCCCTGCCTGTCTCTGGCACAGGCATTTTACTTCTCTCCCACTGTCTCTCTGTCCCAAGAAAACTTCATTTGTAGTATTGATGACATGCTTTTTGAATTTTACTTAAGTCATGTTTAATAATCAACTGTCTTAAAATTTGTATATACAGAAATTAGAAAAATATTTATTAAACTCAGTTACTTTTATGATTTGTAACTTAGTTCCTTAAACTTGTTTGATTTTTAATCATTTCTGATATAAATTGTCAACATTTTAATGACCATCTAGGAACATAGTATCTATCCATTATTACATATGCACCTACCTCTTAATTCTTCTGAACCAAAGAGAAATATTGGATTTGTGTTTGTTAAATATAATCTAAAACAATTATCATTTTTGTTAAGCATGCATTTTTATACATGTCTGTATTTTATAACATGATAGGCATAGGACACAATTTGATCTTTAAGGCTTTTTCTACTTCTGAATACATAAATGACAATATTAAGGTATATGAGTATATGAATAACTGAAATTTCAAGCTACAGAAGAGGTTTCATTGCTTATTATGACTTTGTTTGCTTTATATGATTTATCTGTATCTCGTATCTTTTGAAAAAATTATTGTGTATATTAAAAAGTGCCTGATGTTAAAGATAGTTTATTTCTGATATTACCATTTATTTCCTTTCAATTTATATTAAAATATATATTTGTTTTTACAGTGACTTGTTTTATCATTTAAAAATTAGTATAACTAAGGCAAAAAGGACTGTCACAGCTATACTACTCATGGAATTTAATTAAAACTTTCCATATTTGCTTCATATAGTCTTTCTGACCTTTTTAATAACCACAACTATTACTATCACATACATTTTGGCATAAAATGATTCTTTCGTGTGAGGTAGAAATTTTTCCATTCAGAGTTAAGGAAAATTAGCAGCATTCAGGAAGACACAAATCATAGAATTTCTTGTTATATCAGTTTATCTCGTGAGAGACAAAGTAAGTTACTGGTAAGCAACTAATATCTTATTATTCAGATGACATTTAAGTTTAAAATTTTATTTAAACAAAAAAATAGCAAGAAATTATGTGTTACTATTTGAATGCCTCTCAGATTTCAGGAATCATGCTAACATTTCCTCCACTCTAAGGAATCTTTGATGGAAAAATGTATATTGTCTTGATTCCCTAGTAAGAGAATAGACTTCGTAGAGAAAAATGTATATTAATTAGTCTTGATTCCCTGGTAAGAGGATAGACTTAATAGTGGGTATAGGGAATGTATTTTGTACTAATTGTGCTGGAGCTTTATATTGGGTCACATGTATAAAATTATAGTATGGTTCTTCATCACCAAATTAGAAATTTGCCAGTTTTGGGGGCTGAAGAGATAGCATGGAAGTAAGGCGTTTGTCTTGTATCCAGAAGGATGATGGTTTGAATTCTGGCATCCCATATGGTCCCCGAGCCTGCCAGGAGCGACTTCTGAGTGTAAAGCCACAAGTAACCCCTGAGCGCTGCTGGGTGTGACCCAAAAACAAAAACAAAAACAAAAAAAGAAATTTGCCAGTTTTTATGAAATTTAAAAAACATTTTTTGTCATTGAATTGTTATTTATTTATAATATTAGGTATATTTGGGGGCCTCTATTAGCACTTCTGTATAAGTGTAGTTGTTACGTATAATACCAGAGTCCATTGCCATATAACCAACAGTCTTTACCTGCAGGCATTCCCTAACTGATGTTTACAGTTTCTCATGTATTCTGGAACTTCTCATAGATGTTATTTCCTAGATCTTGTTTTTTTCTTTTTCTAGCTGTGATTATATTCTTCAGTTTCTGATATTCTTTCCCCTAAGATTGAGTCTATGTGTGCTTTCCATTTTAGATTCCGTTTTATTCAGTATGTTCTTTATGAACCCCAGCATCTGTCCTTGGAATTTTAAAAATACTTTCAATCTTTTTGGCAAAGCCCTCTAATACTTACAGTTCTTAAATATCATATAGTTTTTATTTGAGATCTTGAACTTGCTTATCTGTGAATAGTTGCAATTTTCTAAATTATTTTAGTTTTATTATCATGGCTTTTCTCCAGTCTTTCTTACTTCCTCTAATTCTGTGTCTTTAAGTTTGCTCTCTAGAAACCAGTAACTTTTTTTGAGGAACTATTTTTTATTATGATTGCAGGGTTTCTCTGCAAAGGCTCCTTTCTTTCATTTTCCTGCAGGTGGCTCTGTGGCATTAGTTTTAGCATTTTTCTTTGTTTCTATGGTCCGGATAGGGAAAAGTGAGGGGGGAAGGAAATGAGGTGGCAATGTTGCCAGTCAGAGGTGAAAAGAGAGCTGATTAGAGGGAGAGATCCTACTGACCCTCTGCCTCTGTGGCCACTTGGGTTCTCTATTTCTGCCTGCAGCCCAATTCACAATTCACAGCTCGAGTTGGCTGCTGTGTTAAATGGTGGCAGAAGGAATTTAGCTGCTTCAGTCTGTAACAAAGACACACTTGATTGTTTTTTAGTTTTGGTTCACACCTTTTCTTGCTAGCAATGTGGTGTGTCACTTCTGACCAAAAGGTAGATTGAGGTGGACTGTTATTTCTACAGTCCTGCTCTTCCCTCACCTGATTCCAACTATCCATGCTAATGGTGGCTGATGTTGCCTGCTTCACAAAGAAGATCTTCTTTAACTGATACTGCTCATTCATCTGTACCCGGACATTCATATATATATATATATATATATACACATACATACATATACATACATATATACACATGCATAAATATATATACACATATGTATATATAGAGGTGTTGTCTCTTATTACACTGCACATAGATGAAGCTTTGGTGTGTAGTTGATTTCCTGTTGCACTTTAGTAGTAGCTTTGCTTATCAGCCTTTATTCTGACACTTTGTTAGAACTCAGAAAGCAACTCCTTTGAGGAAAACAAAGCAAAACAAAGTCAAGAGCACCAATAGTCAAAACCTGGAAACAACTCAAGTGTCTTTAAACAGATGATTGGATAAAGAGACTATGATATACATACTCAATAAATATAACCAGCTGTAAGAAAAGATGAAATTATGCAATTTGCTACTGCCTGGATGGAACTGGAGAATATCATGCTGAGTGAAGTTAGTCCAAAGGAGCGGAACAGATACCAAATGATCTCCCTTATAGGTGGGACATGAAGAAACACAGTAAGGGAATAACAAATGACCAAAGACAAAAGTTCTGTAGAATCAGTCTATAGAACTGAGCTCACCATAATGGAGAGGTGGGGTTTGATGGTAGAGGGGATCTGAGACAATGGTGGAGAGAGAACACTCGGTGGGGATGCGGTATTTATTTATCATTGATAATATTGAGCATAATAGTGACTAAAATTAATAAGAACACCAAAGGAGAAAGATTTGTGGAGTAAACAAACATCCTCCCCCTTCATTTGCCATATTCCCTAGTTGGAAAGTGTGAGGCATAGATTGAACTAACTCAGTCTTCATTAGGGATGTATCTTGCAGACAGCTTATCCTGCTCTCTTTATCCTATAGAGAACAGAGTTACATGAAGTTCAGGTTGCCCTTATCCACCATTGCCTTCTCACCATAGTTTAATTGCAAACATATTGTCCATGGTCCTCTTAGTGGGTGTAAGATTTTTTAAAGCAGAAAAAATTGTAATTTTTTCTGGTTGTTAAGTGAGTCCCCCAAATTCTATACACACATTATTGGTAATAACCATTGTACTATTTCTTTTAAAGCAGGAATGACCCAAACCTGGGCCACTTGGGTGTTGATTGAGCATTCACATGCCTATTTCTGTTTCAGTGATTATTTTTGTAGCTCTCTTCTGTGTGCCAGACACTTCTAAAGCCTTTTCTCAAGAAGATTAAGAGAAACAATAAATAAACTAATAGGTAATATCTGATGGTAGAAAAGTGCAGACAGCAATGCTGGGGCTAGGGTTACAATTTTAGGTAAAGACCTTGCCAAGAAGGTGCTATTTGAGTATATGGTCAAGGAAGTCATAGAAACAGCTGTATTCATGGCTGGTAAGGGCAGTCCAGGTAGAAGGATATCAAGGGTGCCATGAGCAAAGGGGGAGAGCAGGAAGTGATGAAGTCAGCTCTCAGCAGAGCATTCCATATCCATTTTTATAAAAATAATTTTTGGGATCACTGTGCTGTATAGTTACAAAGGTGTTCATGTTCAGTCATACAATGTCCAATAACCATCTCTTCACCAGTGCACATTTCCCACCAACAGTGTCTTCCTGTTTCCTTCCCACCCTCTCCCTGTCCATTTCTTAATTCCCAGTTCTCTGATTAATCTCTTTGGTGATTCTCTCTAATTAATATTCAAATACATTTTTTCTGCGCTAGGAGTTCCATTATTGAAAAGATTACTGAAAAACACCTGTATCTGGGATCTATTATTTCATCCACCTGTGAAACACTACACTTTACTGGCTCAATTTATTGGCCCATTCCCTCAGGCTGTGTGACTTAGGTGAACTGTGCTGTTTCTCCAGGGAGAACTCTGATTTTAAAAAGAGAAATGAAGGAGCTAGGAATATAACTTAAAGAACTTGAGCAGAATCCATAAACACCCCCCAACCCATCCATTTGAACACTACATGGACCCGAACACTGTTGGATGGGCCTGGAGGCCCCCAAACCTGCTGGGCAGTAGTAGTAGAACATCAGTCAAATCTAGTATTAAACTGTGAGCTGGTGGACTGAGTTGCAGAGATTTGCCTTCAGCCCAAGGATCATTGCTTGGGGGTGGGGGGAGTTTCATTAAAAAAAATGTCCTTTTAAATGTTCTAGGAAAGACTAGGGAATTTGAATCTCAACAAAGCTACAAACACTTTCTTGTGTGTGCATCGGCATCTACCAAGAGTTGACTGGTGGGTTGGTTTTTGATTTATATAACTAGTAAAATATTTTAAACCAGTATTTTCAGTTATCTAATTTCTATTAGCTGAACTTATCACTAACTCTTAGTAGCAGTGGTCAGGATTTACATTTTGTTCACAACCTCTGTACTATCTCTCTGGCCCTAAGAATCAGGTTTTCCAGTTTTCCCAAAAACTCACACTTATCTCACTCTTCTGTTTTTTTTTTTTTTTTTTGTGTGTTATTTAAACAATAATTGTTTGGGGGTTCTACACTTCACAATGTGAACATAAACACAAATATGCTACTTTCAAGACAAGTGCCTTAACCTGCTATACTGTATCTCTGGCCCTCAAGGTAAAGCCTTAGGCTAAACGTCACACTACATAATTGGTCAGGACTATTACTCATTTTGATTTAAGGGGAAAGGGGAGATCATCAGACCTACAACTTCCTAGGGAAAGATTAGCTCTTGAAGGAAGAGAAAGCCATGGATGAAAACAACAGCTGGCCACTCTGGCATGTTCTAAGTTTTTGGGGTCCTCTTGTTTGGATACACACCCTTCCAACTATATGGGCATTCTCAGCTCAGAGCCGAGCGGTGCATGTTTCCACATGAATTGATAGCATTACCCCATAGCCTCAGTTCCAGCCCTGACTTTGCCACTTTCCGTGTCCTTGAGCCACTAAGTTATATTATAGCTCAGGGCCTCAGTTTCCCCATCAAAATAATGGCTTCCTCACAATCAGGCAACTTAACCCAGCGATTGGCACAGAATAGGATACATGTGAGTGCATATTTGCCTTCGTGTGTGTGTGTGTGTGTGTGTGTGTGTGTGTGTGTGTGTGTGTATACACTGGGGAAGAAGTGGGGACTGAAAAGCTTATCCCAGCTAAGGTGGGGCAGGTCCTTAACTCCAGCTAGGTACCCTGCAAAATGAGGCACCCAATCAGCCAAATTTCTGCTTTCTAGAAGGTGGAAGACCTAGTGTGCATCCCTCATTTTAATAGGGCAGAGGTTCAGATTGGGAAATAATCACATGAATCTTAGAGCAGTTGGCAAACACAAAAATTGTGACATTTCCTAATCCTATTTCAATCAGTTTAAATCTAACGAGAAGCTCCAATACCATTGAAGGTTGCCAGTGGCCTCGGGTTTTGGCATGTGTAGACATGTCTTGTGCCACTAATTACTGCTAAAAGGCCATGATATTGTGACTTGTAAGAAATATATCTGGTCATTCAGTTGCTGAAATCTATTTAGGCTCTTTATTTGGTCTTTCCCTGTAGCTTCTGACCCTTGCTCCTGAAACTTTGAAACTTCCTGTATGAAAGTGAGAGGTGATTTCTCCTCATACTTGTCTTAGTTGTGTACTATCACTATAACTGATATTTTCACAATAAGTCTGTGTTGATCACTATAACTGATATTTTCACAATAAGTCTGTGTTGATTGGGGAAAACATATGAAGATTGGGTTTGGTTGCCAGGAAAACCAAGCATGGAAATTCCAATCCTCCTTCCAAACCTCCAGAGAAAGTAGAGAGATTGGAAGTTGAGTTGCAAATGACTCTTCCATACCCAAGTGATAAAGCCTTCATAGAAACCCCAAGAAAGAAGTTTTGGATAGTTTCTGGCTTGGGGCCCCTCTGAAGGAGCTGAAAGCATGAGCATTTGGGGAGAGCCTGGCTGCTGCAGGCCACACTATCTCATGTCACTGGTTGCTGGGCTACAGCCTTTGTAAAACAAAACGAAACAAACAAAAAACCCAACAGAAATATGGTTTGTAAATAGATTTCCCGAGATCTGTGAGCATCTCTAGAAAATTAAAATGAAGATGGGGTCATGGTAAAAATTGTGATTTTTTTCCCCCAGATGTTACATATCAACAGCCTAGGCATGCAACTGCTCTTTTCGTTTTGAGACTCCTTCTTGCACTTATGAAATCTGAAGCTATCTTTTTCCTGGTAGAAAGCATTAGAATTTAGCTCAATTCATAGATACCCAGCTGATATACAAGAATGGTTTGTTGGTGACAGCTTCACATACTTACATTGGGATTGGGTGTCAGGACATCTTCAAAAGCCTCTGAGAGTCTTTTGAACTCAGTGGCTGTTCTGGGCTTGGTAAAAGAGTAGTTAGGAAGATATAAAGAATATGTCTGGGTTTTGCCTGTTCTGAATATGGAATTTGAAGACAAATGTGAGCCTGTCTTAATTGTGGATTCACCTACTTTTGTCTCTTTTCCAGAATCTTCCTTTGTAAAGACACCCATCAGCTCTTTCCTCTGGAACTTTCGACATTTTCTCTGCAGGCAACTTTTTGTTTGTATAAAACAAAAGAGCCTTTGAAAGTGACTTTCCACTTTCAGAAATCACTAAAGGAACAAAAATGCTACAGACCCAACTCTTTGTCTGAAACAAGATGAAAGGAACATATTTGGGGAAAAATAAAAATTAGTATATTACTAGATTGTCTTACTTTAGGTTCTAAAACTTTAGTTTCCACCAAGAGGGACTAAGGGATTGTTAAAACACCTGGGATTCTAGATGTTCTCTAGTCTCAACAGTAAGTCTCATTTTGCCATAAAGCATTAGGGACTATTGATTTAGTAAGTAAATGGTGAGCTTCTTATGTCAAAATAAACAACAAAATAAAAATTTCAGAGTGTAAAAGCAATATAATTGAGAGATACTACTCAAATGCTAGGAGAGTGGATGAGAAACAGAGGAGAGGCTGGAGGTGTTATGCAGAAAAGAATGACAAGATAACTTGGAGTCTAGAATTGTTCCTAAATTTTTCACCCAGATGATTTAGGGATAATGAGTGTAAGTCTTCAGAGTAGAGCTCACATATATATGAGTGTTCTGGGTTTTTGGCTATAGTTCTGAATCTGTTAACATTAATTGAATGTGTCAATTATTTTGGAAAGACAAACATAAATTAACCATTTATGTCTATTTATACTCATAAAATGCACGAGTATGAATAGATAAACTGATCTCTGTATAGAAACATTTTTACATAGAACTTCTTTTCAAGTACTACTTTGGTTTTTGGGCCACACTTGGTGATGCTCAGGAGTTACTCCTGGCTATGTGCTCAGGAATTGCTCCTGGCTTGGGGGAACCATATGGGGCGCTGGGGGATCGAACCGCAGTCCTTCCTTGGCTAGCGCTTGCAGGCAGACACCTTACCTCTAGCGCCACCTCGCCGGCCCCACATTTTTTTTTTTCTGGCACAGTTACAAAGTTGTTCATGATTAAGTTTCAGTCATACAAGGTACAACACCCTTCAGTGCACATTTCCCACCACCAATGCTCCCGGTTTCCCTTCCTGCTCTCTCCCTTGCCTGCCTCTATGGTACACATCTCTTTCTTTCTCTCTCTCTCTATATGTATATATATGCCATTTTTTCTTATTGTGGAACATTAATTTACAAGATTATAAATGTTTATGTGTTTTAGAATTATAAACCTGATCACACCATATTTCAGTACCAAAGGGTCTATATATCTTCACAGTCCTTTGGACTCACTTTACTCTTTCAGCTTACTCCTCTTCATTCTCCACTCTACTTGGTAACCTCAATTTTATGTCATTGTAAGGGCTATTTTCATCGGTCATTGCTCCCTTACTTTGTTTCTTTACATATTATGATTGAATGAGATAAACCAATATTTGTCTTTCTCTTTATAATTTATAGCAAAAGACGATTTTTCATTTGATCTAAGAGCCTAGTAATAGTCTGCTGTGTACATGCTGCAGTGAAGCAGTTCTTAATAATGCTCCTGCGGGAAAATTATGATAGGTTATGCGTGATCATTCCTGGCTTCCACCTTCCACCAGATGGCAGAAGTCTCCCAGCTCTGTCAATACCTGGCGTGGGCGAGAACTCGGAGGCCTCTTTTTTCACCGGATCTGGAAAATCACTGCACTGCTTCAGGCTAGATTTAGACTTCCTGCACAAACCATCATTACCTTGTTTAGAGGAATGAAGGTAGGGTAGGGTTGGTCAGCTACCATTCCAGGAAAGGAGGCAACAAGAAGGTCCTTTATATGTCGCAGTAAAGAGAAAACATTATCTTTTAAAGACATGTTTTTCCAAAACAGAAAAGTTTATGTCAAATTGAACGTTGAAAAAACAAGTATTACTGGTCATATACAGAGTTTTGCTCAAACATTCAGATATTGACAGTGACTGTTGAAAATATTTTGGGATATTTGTTTCCATAGTTTGATGAATATTTTGTCATATGTTTAAACTATTTTGAGAGTAATACTTACAATTCAAGCTTGAAGGAGATAAGAATCAAAATAAAATAAAGCAATTAAAATGCAACACAAATTTATTTTATTTTTTTAGGGATTTAAGTTTTACAATTTTTGTTTGTTTTGGGGCCACACCTGGCAGCGCTCAGAGATTACTCCTGACTCTGCACGCAGAAATCTCTCCTGGCAGGCTTGGGGACCATATGGGATGCCAGAGATTGAACCTGGGTCAGCCACGTGCAAAGCAAACACCCTACCTGCTGTGTTATTGCTCCAGCTCTTACAAAATTTTTTTAATTTGGTATATTGATTAGCATACTATAATAGAGGTAATTTAAGTTTGAGATTAAGACATATTTGCTTTTCAGGGCTGGAGCAATAGTAGAGCAGGTAGGGTGACCTGGGCTAAATCCCTGGTATCACAGATGGTCCCTTGTAAACCTCCAGGAGTAATTCCTGGGAGCAGAGCCATGAGTAAGTCTTGAGCAACATCGAGTGTGGTCCCAAATAAACAAAAACCACTCAAAAACCCTATCCCCAAAATGAGATATACATTTGGATTAATCTGAAGTACACAATCATTGCAAGAAACTAGAGTGCCATTTTTTTTTATTGTGACTGAAGTTCATTACACAGAATTATTTAGAGTACATAGTGACAATGAATGAAGGGCTTTCCCATCACCAATGTTGTCCTCCCTCCACTCCTGTTCCCAGCTTGTCTCCCACATATCCCTCCTTTACCCCCCACCCACCCCCCACCCCCGGAATCCTAGTGTAACTGGTCTCCACCTTACAGCTTGTTATAGGTTGGGTATCTATTCTGTTTGGTGTTCCAGTCTGGTCATTTTTTATTTCCACTACATGTTCATATGACTGGTCCTGGTATCATTCTTTTCCCCCCTCAATTTATGAGGCTGAATGATTCAAGTTGTGCTATAGAATGCCAATTTTAACTCTGTTATGCAACTGTACTTGTTCAATATAGTTATGACCTCTAGAAATTTTCTTCTAACCCAGGATGCAAGCATTTTATTGCAGATCATAATATATATATATTTTTATGAGAGGAAAATAGAAATTAGGATGGAGATGAGAAAAGTTAGACTCATGGGTAATATAAGCACCCCCAGTTGCCTTACCATTGTCTCTGGCCATAGGAGGTCAGAGAGATTCCATCACTTCCAACTCATACTTTATTCTCCTTCCTTCCATCCTGACTTCTTGAGTAGTTTTGGGGGAGGGTGGTCTTTTACACCATTTCTCTCCTTTCCCTTGTTTATTAATTTATATTTTAACTTGAAAGCCTTTGAAAGAAAATGGTTGAAAATTTTCAAATTCAACCCAGGGAGGAAACTGAGCTTGTTAAATTGTTATACTCTTTCTATCCTGCCTAAAACTCATTTCCTTCCCTGACATTAGGGGATGTTCAAAAGCTTATTCAGATCTGGCGACATTCTGACCAGACTTTAGCCAGTAGTAAGATGATCTGACCAATGGACCAATATTTAAAACTAGTAAAGATTCTTTTAGAAATAGACTGTTATAAAATCATGAAATTATAAGGCTCATTTAAAGAGAATATTGCATATTGATATTGCTTTTCAGTTGTAATTTTGTTGTTTTTATTTCGAGGATATGGTTTTAGAATGTGATACTAATTGTGAAATCTACTTAACATTTACACACTGATTACATTACTAATGATTTCCCTCCAATTTTTTCTCTTCCTTTTTCTCTTTATAAAAATCACCTAGGTTTAAAAGCCAGGAGTGGCTTTTGTAAGTTTCAAACCAAACATCAGAAAAATAAAAAAAAAATCTCAGGGGAGATGCAGTCATCAGTATTTTGCTCCTCCCCAAGATGAACTTAATGTGAATCCAAGATTGACCACCATTGCAAACTTATTTCCTTCTGAACTTGGTATATAGAAATGATGTTATTAATGATTGCGTTAAAAGGAACAATAAAAAGTAATGTTCCCCAGTCCCTTTCTCTGTAGGGAGGAAAAGAGGGTAGACAGGATTGGCTAACAGACTACAGAAAGGTTTAAAAGATTGGCTGACAGGTCACATAAATGTGTAAAATAAACTTCTTTATTAAAAAAATGTTTTTAAAAAATGAGAGGGTCCAGGAGGGAGAGCAAATCAGATTAACTGATAGGGTACATAGAAGTTTAAAAGAAATTGTCAAGGATGACTACATTTTTTGACCCAAGAAAGAATAAAGATATAATCAAGCTGGCAATGAGTACCAAAAAAGGTGGAGTTGAATGAAACATGAAGAAATGGATTATTGGGACATATTGAAATTTGAGTTCCCTCTCAGACATCCAAGGAAAGATCTAAAAGGACAGTGCTGGAATTCAGAGCAGCCAGTCTAGTCTTTTGTATTTGGGAGTGGTCTGCAACTAGAAAGTTTTTAAAGCTGAAGTTGATATAAATACCTAAGGTAGGAGTATAGATAAAGTGGAGGAGATAAAGAAGGAAGGCTGAAGCCTACCTCATTACCTCTAAAGAAAGGTCAGAGGAGGAGATGGTAACTGATGAGAAGGGACAGCTGTCAAGGAGGAGAACCTGCATCATCAAGTGTGCTGAAAGCCAGATTAAATCAGGTCTTTGGATTTCATTTTATGGGGTATAGTAGCTGCAAGAACCGAGATTTCTATTAGCTTAATTGTCCCAGGGTTTATCTTGGGTAAATGCTATGAAAACATAGAAAGAAAAAAATAACTTGCAAATATAGAGAGAACCTTTGAAGTTAGGGACTCAGAGGTTGAGTAAATGAAAAAGGAGGAGACTGAGAGAGAAGATCCTTCCAGAGATTTCTCCAGAGATCCCCAAGAATTTGAAAAACAAAAGGGTTGGGAATGAATGGCAAATAAATTGTCTAGTTCATGACATACTAGACAAACTCTACTAGACAGAAAAACAATTTGGAGTGATGAGAATTCTGTTACTAGTGGCTAGCAGCTACTATGGATTTATATGAATGAATGGGAGTGGCCAGAAAATTGAGGAGAAACTTTGAAAGAATATGTGGTCAGATGGCTGGATCCTAGATGAAGCAGGAATGTATAAGAAGATACCGGGAGTGGGGGGAAGAATACTTTAGAATTTGAAGAGGGGTTTCAGCAGGTCATATCTCTTTTCCACCTAACAGAGGGCAAGGGGGATACTCTTAGAAGAAAATAACTACAGTAAAAAGGGATGAAAGAGTCTCAGCAGTGCTGAAGTTTAACTGAAATTCCATTCAGGAGGGATAAGAAGTCTAAATAAAACCATCCACAAATACTATTAAGAAAATAGGGGGCCTTCCCATATGCTCCCAAGGTGAGAGTATAAAAGAATCTGGTAACTAAGTAAGAGAAAGAGTAAGATTAAAAGGGAACCTACTGGAAGCAATATTTTCTGGGTGGATTTAACTTCAATCCCAAGGCAAGCTTTGGTTGGTGGACATGTTTCATCGAAAAGGACAAGAATAGGATGAGTGGAAGGCACTGTTTTCAAGAGGGATATGTAATCATTACTACACAATGATAAAATTAGAAAGGAGGAAAAGAAATTAAACACTGTAAAATGGTGAGACTGTGCCTTTTAAGTCAAGCATAGTCAATTAAGCTATTTTATTATGTCATATTTCATTCATAATTGAATTACCTCTGGCTGAACGTACTGTTTCCTTGAAGTTAATTTTTATTCCATTATGAAGGAATAAATCGAATCTAATGAAAGGCAATCTGTCCTCATTCCTATCTACGGGATGAGCAGCTTGGCCCAAAAGTCTTTTTTGTGGTTTAATATTTTTTGGTTTCAATTTATTAAAGATGTGGAGCCTAAGGGATGAGAAAAGAGGTCAGGTCTTGCTTTTTTTCACTTGAAGCACATAAATAGACTAAAGGGGAGCAGTGAGATGTAGACATTTATAGAAAACATGAAATCAGCCCAGTGTGAACAGGAAGCACAGCACCAAGAATTCCTTTGGTACAACTGAAACACTGTCATTAATTTCACAAGCTATTGCTGATATCTGCTAACTAGATACCACAACCTTTGCTCCAAATTGGTCACATATGAAAACAACAATAACAACAAAAGAATTGGTTCTTAGGACTCCAATCAGTTTGGAAGCCTGGCATGTGATTGTAATTCCAATATAAAGTGTATAGAATTGGAATTGATTGTTTGCTGAGCCTTAGGGACAGCAGGTGTGGTGCTGATAGGGTTCACGGGGAAAAATAATTATTTTCTCATCTTTGAGAGATGAGAATTTTGCTACAGGAAGAAGATAACTAACTGGTAAAAGTAAAGAAGGGATGGCAGAGCATCTGAGGCAGAGGTATGATGCAATGTATGGGATAATCATCACACTATTGTATGTGACTATGGGAGGATGGAAAGACATAAATTAATAAAAATTATATGCCATGCTAAGGATCTGGTTTAAAAAGAGAATGGGTGGGGTGAGGAGTGGGGGTGTGGAAGTAGCTCAAAGGGTTGTAGCACATGCATTGCATACCAGGAGCCTGGATTTGATTCTTGTGACATCACATAGTTCCTTGTGCACCACTTGCAGCAGCTGTGGAGCTTGGAGCCAGCACACACACACACACACACACACACACACACACACACACACACACACACCACACGAGTGACCAATTTGAAGAATTTGTTTGCAAGGGATTGACACAATCTGCTAAATCTTTACAATGAGAGGAGTGGAAGAACAAATTGGAAAAGGGTTTAGACCAAAAGTAGGGGCCACACAGCTGTATCTGAATTTCCAGGATGAAGCGCATTATTTGGCACAGGGCTGACAGATTGTCAGCCAAAACATAATTTGTCAAATAGGGTGATGGAGCTAGGATGTTGGGAGAAGCCACATATTGGGGTAGTTATGTATCTCTTCTACTCCTCTGCTAGGAGCAGACTATTCACATATCATGCCCCAGGGTCCTACTCACAAATAAAGGCAGAATAGCCTGAAGGAGACTGAAAAGCCCCAAGGATCTGGTACAACAGAAGATGAGGGTAAGAGTTTCAAAGGATCCTTGAAAGGCCTACTAATACTATCCATACAGCAGTTCAGGACAAAAATCTTAACTGAGATCTTGAGGATATCTTGACTCCAGTGAGGAACTCTCCAAGAGAAGACAAAGGGCTGGGCAAGAAATGGGAGAGAAGGAAAGTAAAGGAAGAATTTCTTTCAAAAAGTCATTTCAAAAAAATGTAATTACTACTGTGTGCTTTGGCACATGGTATTCCTGATCCACGAGATGAAAGATTTGTAATTCACATTGCTCACAATGAAAATCATTTAAAAAAAAACACCAAAGAAACAAAAAGTGGTTTGGGACAACTGGTTAGCCACATGCAAAAAAGGACCTCCATCTAACACCATGCACAAAGGTCAAATCCAAATGAACTAAAGACCTTGATATCAGACCCAAAATCATAAAGTATATAGAAGAACACATAGGTAAAACACTTCATGACATTGAGACTAAAGGCATCTTCAAGGAGGAAACAGCACTATCCAAACAAGTGGAAGCAGAGATAAACAGATGGGACTATACTAAACTGAAAAGCTTCTGTACCTCAAAGGAAAGAAATAGTGACTAGAACACAAAGGCCCCCCACAGAATGGGAGAAACTATTCATCCAATACCTACCTATGGGGCTAATATCTAAGATATACAAGGTACTGACAGAACAAGAAAAAACATCAAACCCCATCAAAAAAACAGGGTGAAGAAATGACCAATTTCTCAAAGAAGGAATACAAATGGCCAAAAGACATATGAAAAAATTCTCCATGTCACTAATCATCAGGGAGATGAAAATCAAAACAACAATGAGGTACCATTTCACATCATAGAGACTGGCACACATCACAAAAAACAAGAGCAATATGTGGTGGTGGGAATGTGGAGAGAAATGAATTTTCATTCAATGCTGGTGGGAATGAATGCCATCTAGTCCAGCCTTTATGGAAAACAATATGGAGATTCCTCAAAAAAAAAAAAAAAAACCCTGGAAATTGAGCTTCATATGATTCAGCTATAATACTCCTAGGAAATATTTTTATCTTAGGAACACACAGACAGACACACACACAAAAACAATACAAAAATGCCTTCCGCACTCCTAACTTCATTGTAGCACTATTTACAATAGCCAGAATTTGGAAACAACCCAGATGTCTGACAACAGATGAGTGGCTAAAGAAACTGTGGTACAAATACAAAATGGAATACTATGCAACTGTCAGGAAAAAAGTGAAGTCATGGAATTTTCCTATATATGAATGGGCATGGAAACTATATGCTGAGTGAAATGAGTCAAAGGGAGACAGAGATAGACACAGACTAGTCTCACTCATCTGTGGGATTTAAGAAAAATAAAAGACATCATTTATTTATTTATTATTTATTTATTTTTGGGTTTTTGGTCCACTCTAGGTGACACTCATGGGTTACTCCTAGCTATGTGCTCAGAAATTGCTCCTGGCTTGGGGGACCATATGGGTCACCTGGAGATCAAACCACGTTCCTTCCTAGGCTAGTAAGACAGATGCCTTACTGCTTGTGCCACCACTCTGTCCCCAAAAGACATTATTTTAATAATTCCCAGAGACAATAGTGATGAGGGCTGGAAGGACCAGCCCATGATATGAGGTTTACCACAAAGAGTGGTGATTGCAGTTAGAGAAATAACTACACTAACAACTATTATGACAATAGGCAGTGAGTGAGAGAAATAAATATCTGTCTCAAATACAGGCAGGGGGTTAGGGAAGAGGATGATGAGGGACATTGGTGGTAGAGGTTGCAATGATGAAGGGGGGGTGTTCTTTTTTATAAGTGAAACCCAACTACAAATATTTTTGTAATCAATGGTGCTTAAAAATATATTACTAGGGGCCGGAGAGATAGCATGGAGGTAAGGTGTTTGCCTTTCATGCAGGAGGTCATCGGTTTGAATCCCGGCGCCCCATATGGTCCCCCGTGCCTGCCAGGAGCAATTTCTGAGCCTGGAGCCAGGAATAACCCCTGAGCACTGCCGGGTGTGACCCAAAAACCACACAAAAAAAATATATTACTAAAGTTTCTAGAGTTGATTAAATTAAATGTGTGTGTGTGTGTGTGTGTGTGTGTGTGTGTGTGTGTGTGTGTGTGTGTACTGGGGCACATCCAGCAGTGCCTCAGGTTAATTCTTGGCTCTGTGTCTCAGGGATCACTTTTTGTAGAGACCAGGAGACCAAATGTATTGCTGGGAATCAAACCATGTTCAGTAGCAATTCCAGCTCCCCACCTACTGTTCTATCTCTTTAGCTCATTTTATATATTTTTTATGTCTCTCTTGTTGGGGATCAAACCCAGGCATATACTATAAAATGCAGAATTGATATACTATCAAATGCAGGCGGCATATACTATATTGCTGGACCACACCTCTATTCCCAAAACACTTATTTTAAATAAGTATTTACTAAATAATATGACAATATTTAAGCTATATATTGTATACATATACACAGATGTATGCTTCTTGTTGTAATGTGTCCTTTATTTTCCATGGCTATGATCCTTGCAATTTTTACTTTTTCACATCTTGTTTCTTGCTTCCTGTTTTCATCAAATTCTTTCCCCCTTTTATTAATATGCTTGACTATTTGTGTTGGTTAAACTGAGGAAACAGTTCTTTTTCCTGATTTCTTTGAAATATACTATAAACTTTGATAGATGACCTGGAGGTTTATGTTCATTTTGTGTGACATGATAGCTGAGCTCAATATGCAATTTAATAGAGTATGTACCATCCATGTTCTTATAAGTCAGTTGTTGTGGCCACACATTTGATTTTTCTGCATGGCATCTGTTCTCTTGGGCCCTGCCACCATAATTGAATTCTTTCAGTTATAAATTTTTTCTCTTATTTGTTTATTTTGCCATACCCATTAATATTCAGGCCTTATTCCTGACTCTGTACTCAGGGATATCTCCTGCCAATGCATGAGGACCATATGTGGTTCTGGAAATTAAGTTCAGGCTATCTACATGTGGTGCAAGTGCCTGAACAGATATGTATCTCTCTATCACTTCTCTCTCTCTTTCTCTCTCTCTCAGCTCCTTCAGTCTTGACCTTGTCCCAGACCCCTACACCTCCTTTCATAGAACTTATTGCTCATTTCATAGAGAAATTGAAGTCTTTTATCTTTACTCCTGCTATATTTTTAACGCATCCTAAGGGATATCATTTTACAACCAAAAGCCAGTGAAATATTATAAATAAATGATTATTCTTTCTTGGAAGGAGTCTATCATCTACCTTTTTTTTAAAAGCTAACCTCATTTCCTCTCTTCCACCTCCCACCACACTTCTACCAAGCATTATCTTTAGTGATTATAGATGTGAGCTTGAAGGGAGAGAGGAAAGAAAAATCTTTAATGGCTGTACTAAGACAGGGTTGAAAGGAATCAGGAAGACCAAGTATTTTAAAATGTCACTTTCTTGGTAGAAAAATTACTCAAAGGTATTTATAGGACTAGTAGCTTTCAAGCAAGAATGCTAGTTATAGTACTTTAAAATGGAGGTCAAAATATTGGTATGAATAAAGCATCTGATGTCAAATGATATAATTGTTTATTATGTTGTGAATATTGAGTTCTAGTGACATATATTTGTATTAATGACTAAGCATATTTGTTAACAATTACTTTAATCAGATCAATAAACCAAAAATTACACACTGTATCTATTCCAGTACTTTTTATTATTTTTAGTTATATTTGATTTTTAAGACTATCAAAATTATAAGGCACTTGCCTTGCACACTGCTGAACCATGTTTGATCCCCAGCATCCATCCCTCTGTCCCTGCTCTCCAGCAGTAATTCCTGAGTACAGAGTCAGAAGTAAGCCCTGAACACAGCTTGATGGGCCCAAAAATCAACACCTTCCCAAGAAAAATAAATTTAAACATATTAACGTCTTTCTGAATAGCTGGAAAAATAGAAGTAAATTTGTGTTTTGGATAAAAGAACCTATTGCCTCAGTCCCCTTATATACCAGTGACTTCCTAGTTTAGGAGTAAATGGAAATATTCCACTTAGATATGCCTCCTTTTCTTGGCCTGTTTAATATAGGCACTGTTCTTGCATAATTTTTATGTGCTGACTTAGAGTTTCAAGGGCATCACTCACACCTAGAAAAGTCCATGTTTACTTCAGTACCCCTCTGGTCAATTGTGTATTTGTATGTGGAACTACAGCCTTCAGATGACAAAATATATTGTTCAGGGCAGCTGTCTGGCCAAGTAGGACAGACTTTTTTGAAGTTGTTGACAATTATGATGAAAGATTATGCTCAATTTTATTATGCATTGATAAGGATCCTGCACGACTTCTGACAGATAATCCATTATTTATCCAATTCTTTAAATTTTCCTGGCTTTCGCACCTTTTGGGGGCCTTGTGGTTGAAAAGAAATAGGCCAACCAAAGAGAACTGACAAAGATATAGTTAGGTGGCAGGTTCATTCATGATGTATTTTCTTTCCCCAATATGATCATTCTACCACATAGTGAATAATGGTGTGGGGATTCCAAGCATTCATGAAATCTACCATGTAAAAGCCCTGATAACTTTGAAAATTGATGAGGCTGAGATGAAATATGGTTCCTACTTTCAAGGCGTTCATTTTCTACTGGGGAAGATTGACATACTAGATAATAATTATCATACAATGTTGAGAATAATACAAAATAAGTTTCTGGAGAGAGCTCAGCTGAGTATGAAGGGATAAGTAAGAGCTGAATAAAATTTTGCATTTGAAGTTTTTGTGACTTGAGGCAAAGTAAGAAAAAAGTTGCATGTGATGATCAATATGTAATTCTATATGACTATTAAATATACAGGGAGAGCTGAAGATGATAGGAAGGATCGTTTTTAGATTATGGAAGGTTTCTAAATCAACCCAATTTCTTTGCTTTAATTACAAATATGCTGCAATAGTATTCAAGAATTAGCAAAATGCATTAGCAAAAGAAATTTAAATCCTATTAAATTAACCCTCTAAAATAACCTTACTAACATTCTCCACTTATTTGTTACATACACTTAAATTTTTTAATTTTTTAATTTTTATTATTTATTTAAAGAAAACACATCGCATAGTTGACATAATTGATCATAAAATACATTTGTTTCCATATAAGTAAAATCAAAGCCACTGAAAAGCAGAAAGAAAAAAATAAAACGGAAGAGAAGAAAAAGAAAGAAAAAAGTACAATAGCAAGCACATTTGTGAAAATTATTGTATCTCCAATAAAACCATTAATACAATGACAGAAGGTTTACTAAGTTCTTGTTATTAATGTTGATTATGTTAAATTGGTGTGTTTCTATTGGGATGACAGCATCAGACAAATGAAGATGTCCAGAAATTCAAAGTATTATTACTGACATTACAACTTTTAGGGGCATGTACTCAGCCGCTAGGCCTCTTAAAAGCAAAAAGATACATGGGGAGAGTACCTGCTCTTGCTCCAAAAAACACCTGGTGTTATCAACCCCAAATCATCATACCTGAAGTGTGGGCAGATTGGTGTCCCCTCAGGGAATTGTAGAGGGTTAGGAATGAGGTAGGGCCATTGGGAAAATATTGATTTTGGGTGATAGACGCAGCAAGCATGATTTCAGCAGGGTGAGGTCTTGGTTCATCATCTCTTTCTGAGATGGCCAACTTTCTGCTGTATGGATCAGTGTATCCATAATCATTCACAGCTAGGTTTATATCTCATTCGAAGAAGAGTGAGTCTATCACATATTTATTTTAAATTTATATGACTGAAATTATATGACATGATACTTTTCCCGAGTTTTCTATTTCAACTTAGTATTATTTGAGACCTCTTTCTCCATTAGAATTTATGGCTCATGGAAAAGATTTACTCAAGTATATTTAACTATTTCCAAGATTTGTAATTACAGTGTTGTAAAGAATATTTTCAAATGTCAGGGCTGGCGAGGTGGCGCTAGAGGTAAGGTGTGTGCCTTGCAAGCACTAGCCAAGGAAGGACCGCGGTTCGATCCCCAGGTGTCCTATAAGGTCCCCCCCAAGCCAGGGGCAATTTCTGAGCGCTTAGTCAGGAGTAACCCCTGAGCATCAAACGGGTGTAGCCTAAAAAAACAAACAAACAAACAAACAAAAAGAATATTTTCAAATGTATACTTTGGGGCACTTGTAGAGCATTTCTAAGTTTCTAAGACAAAGGAGTCATATATAAGCTTTTCAACAGGAAGTACAAAAATTGCTTTTTAAAAAAAGGTAATCAATTTCTGAGCAATGCTTTCTCCAGATTATAATAAATTTTTAAGTGAGCTGGAGAGATAAATAGTTCATAGATTAGGGCATATGTCTAGGATACGTGGGAATTTGACTGTCACTATTGCATAGCCTCCTGAGCACAGCTAGTTATACCTGTGACATTCCTCGAACAATGGCTGGTCCAGGTCATTGGTGAATTGTTGAACCTTGGCACTAAACAATCTGCCTAATTGGTTGAGAATCGCTAGGAGTGGCCTCCTATTTTCTTGATCACTTTCTAAAAAATAAGCAAAAATAAATTTTAAATTGGTCAGATGAAGGGCAGAACATACCATATTTGATTTTAATGTTTCCTTCCTAATAAGGATGATTGTCTTTTTAGATTATTGACTATCATTATTTAGCTATAAATTTACTATCTAAATGTAGTATTAATTTTCTATTTAAATATCTAAATTCATAAAAATTAATTTACATTAAGATAAAATTTGAGGTAATTATGATATTCTTTAAAGTTTTTATTTAATTAGTTTTCTTGTACTTTTTTTTTTTGGCCTCTTTCAGCAGTTCTTGTCCAGAGGGATCATTTTCATCTATCATTGTGATAATGTATTTTTTAAAAAATTAATTTTTTAAATTTTAGACGCTGTGATTTAAAGTTATTCACAGCACAGTTATTCCTGGCATTCAATATTTCAACACCAAGCCCACCACCAGTGTAACATTTCCTCCACCCCTGTCATCAGTTTTCCAACCTCTCTGAAGTCTGTCCCTGGATAGGTATGAATAATTTACTTAACACTGCTTGATACAACTAAATGACAGTGGAGTTAGAAAAAAGAAGAAAATTTGTGAAAATAGTCATATCTTGCAATAAAGGTCTATTAAGCTATATATTGCTAAATGAGCATTTTGTTGTTGGTTTTGTTTATTAAATTTATGTGGCATCTATGATAACTTCACATCAACTTTGGTATATTTAGGGGCCAGAGCAGTGGTTTCATGCTAGCCTAGGATGGACCATGGTGGTTCTATCCCCAGGTGTCCCATATGGTCCCCTAAGCCAGGAATGATTTCTGAGCGCATAGCTAGGAGATGTGACCCAACCCCCCCCCCCAATTTTTTTTTTTGGTATATTCAGACTGAAATGCCAGTATTAAAATTATGTGGCTGAATAAGTGGCTGCATGGACCATAAAGTTGAGTTTGGGGCTGATGAGCTCATATGGTGACAGCACTTGTTTGTGGGGACCCTGCTTTAGGCTTGTTCATCCAAGGCTGGACTCAGGCAAGGAATGACTTATGAAATGCTCAGAGGACCATATGAAATGCTGGGGATCAAAACTGGATCAACCAGATAAGTAAACACCTTACCCACTAGACTATCTCTCTGTCCTCCTACATATTATGCTTATAATTAGTCATCTTTGTGTCTTAGTAGAAATACATTTTTCAATTGATACTATTTTATCAACTACTATGACACAAGTGAAAGTAATGATAACTTCTTTTTGTTGCTGAAGCTTCTTAGTTCTTCATTTCATTGCAAGGGTAGGTTTTCCAGAAAACTGAAGGATGGGGTGACATCTTCAGATTTATAATTTACATATATATACTTCTTATGACTTATTGAAAAATATATTTTAGGGAAAAGGAGAAATAGGAAATAAATTATATTATTTCAATAGTTAAGTGAATAGATAATGATATTTTATTATTATTATTATTATTATTATTATTATTATTATTATTTATGCTTTTTGGGCCATATCTAGTGACACTCAGGGGTTATTCCTGGTATGCACTCAGAAATTGCTCCTGGCTTGGGGGACCATTTGGGGACACCATATGGAATCAAACCTAGATTCGTCCAAGGTTAGTGCATGCAAGGCGCTTGCGCCACTGCTCCAGCTCCAGAAAACAATATTTTAGATTTTATGAAATTAGATATAATGAACAAGGAAAACGTAAAATATTTAAGAGAGAAAATTGACAGGACTTTGGTATCTGGTTAAATCTGTTGATTTGAGGATGAAATCTTGAAGTGATTGTGTACTTTTATCATGGAAGAGAGATGATAGGTAAGGCCAAGATTCTAACTCTCAGTAATGTTTGTTTAACATGGAACACCTCTTGAATTTTAGAGAACAGAGAACAGATATAGTTTAGCAAAATTCAATTTTTTTTATTTGCTGGAGTTTCAGAATAAAAGGTCTGTTTGCAGTTATTCACAAAGTGGTTGATAGTACCCAGGAGGTCACTGGAATGATCTAGAGGAGCAGTAATAGCCATGGATATAATTGAGGGGCACTTACCATTCATTTTGCTTAAAGACGATACATTTCCAGGAAGAGCACTGAATTTTTTTCCCTGAAAAGTGGGTGGTAGGCTTAAACCTTTTTTATTAAAAAATTGTTTTTAAACCACACCTGGCAGGACTAAGAGATTACTCCTGGCTCCTAACTTGGCAATTATTCCTGGTGTTGATTGGGGAATGATATGGATGGCAGTGATGAAACCCAGATTGGCTATATATAAGGCAAGTGCCCTAACCACTGGACAATCAGCTCCAATCCTCGTAGTAGATTTTAAGTTTGGGAACCTCTAATCCAGTGATCTTTTTCTCCCTAGAGAGTTCTTGAAATGATATGAATGAAGATTGTTACAATCCAGGACATTAATGTCTCTGAGTTAGTGATCATGTGGGAGATAAATTTATTCCTGAGGATGAGATTCTGAAGTCCTTAGTGGGTTCTTTTTTTTTTTTTAAAGAGTGTAGCACAAAGTTTATTCATCACATAGAAAATAAGCAATAAATCAGGGATTGGACAATTGGCCAGTAGGCCAGATCTAGCCCACCAACTGTTCCATAAATTAGTTGTTTTTGGAGTCCAGACACTCCCACATGGCCCAGGATGCTTTCATGGTACAATGGCCAAGTTGAATAATTGCACCGTGTTCCCATGCTTAGTGTGTTCTTGATCCTAGGAATTGAATAGTTGCAAGCTGGAAAAGAGGAATGTAGTACAGCTGGATTGGGTGTAGTAGGAGAAAAAAAATGTTTGAATGATAGAAAGGAAATGGTGTGAAAAGGAAAATGGAGAGCTGGATCATGATAAGGCATCTTTTTTCTGCCAATGACCATTTAGTTATTTGTAACATAATTTGTGGGCCATACAGTACAGATAGATAGGCCACAGGCTGCTGACAAGAAACATATGTGTCTGTCCTGTCATGTGCTAGGGCCACATCATGTAATTTTATGGGTCTTCTAGGGCCTGCAAAATATCATACCTTATACAGTAGGACATATCCTGACTTTGGTGGGTTATGGGACATAATGGTAAAGTGTTTGAATGTAGTGGAGTCTCGGGAAAATATGGGTGTTCAGGAATCCTTGAACTTTTAAATCAGGGGGCCAGTTCACTGTCCCTCAAACTGTTGGAGGACTGTGGTCGTAGTTTGAGGCCTCCTATTTGACACTAAAAGGTGGCATCAAGAAACAGGAGGGGAGTAGGCGAATGCAGTTAACATCCCACACATGCGCGCTGCAGGCCTGGGATGAGTCCACTGCTAAAGCAGGAAAGGCAGCTGTGGCAAAAACACCTGGTGGGCCAGATAAATATCCTCAATGGACTGCTTGTCTTCCACGGGGTGTAGTTTGAGGACCTCTGTCTTAGACTATGAGAATTGAGAGTGAAATTCTGAGTTCCCAAGGACAGGAGTTAGGAGTTATTTATCCATTACTTGGCAGAGCTGTGGTAGATTATAGTAGATCTACTCTAGATACTTAAATTAGATGAGGTATCTGGTATGAGTAGTTGGGTTCTGTTAGGTAGTAGAAGATTAATGTTAGCAAAGAACTGTCTTTGTGGTTAGTATTTTTATATTGGAGAGAATTCATGTAGAATCCAGGCAAAAGTTATCAAACCGTTCCATTTATTTCCAATGAAATTAGGAAGGCCTAAGAGACTAAAGAGACTGACTTTGAGTGGGTTGGGAATGTAACAGTTTTTTAGTATTTGCGGATAGAATTGAAGGTATCTGAGAGTCTTATTTGGGTAGAGATAGGCAGATAAAGCTATTTTAGCTAGAGGTTTATTCTAGTCAGAATAAAGTTCTTGAGAATAGAATGAAAGGTTTTTCTTTTTTTTTTTGCCTAACAGAACTGTTCTCCATTATAGTTTATGCTGTCCTAATTGTCATAGATCTTAAGTTATGTGATAACTGGCATTGAATGGAGAAAAGAGCTCATAAGGAGGAAGAGGAAGAAGAGGAGAAAAAAAGAGAAGGCCTACATTGGGCTACTTATTTAATTTTTAATATTTTAAATATAGTTAGACCACATCTAAAGTCTCAGGAAGCCTAAGGTCATTCCCTACAATGCTTAATCTGTATTGGGGGGGGTCTCAAGATTTGATTCTCAGGGTCATCAGGGCCACACATAGCCATGCTGAAAGGCTTGAAGTAATAGAAATAGAACTAAAGTTCTTTCCCATGCTAGATATATGTTCTAGCATTTGAGTATCTCCCTGACCTTTACTTTCCTCTCATTCTTCATTCTATTACTGCATCTGACTATCCATATTGTTAGGTAATTGTATGTCTGAGATAAAGAAATCATAAAGAATTCTGTTTATTTTCTATTTACTGGATATTTTCATATTAAGGATGAAAAATGTTACTATTATAACACATTCTAAAAAAAGTCCTTTGATGTCTTTTAAAATCAAATCTTAGTATTCCCATGTGATCAAAACTCAGCATTCGTTATTTTAATAATCTTTTTACAAGCTAGGCTCATGCTGTCTCTTACTTATTTGTTTGTCTAGTTTTCTACAATCAGAGGTCACTAGAGTTCCTCATTAGTGTGAGAAATCCTAAAATAATTTGAACATTTGGAAAAATTGCTCACAGATAATATTAAGCCATTATTAGCTTAAAAGTGGAAGTTATGTGAATATTTAAAAAGTTATATTAAAAGTTATGAGAGAACATAATATAGGTCACAATTGTCTCTCTGTTATACTTTTTGTTTGTTTGTTTGGGGCCACACCCAGTGTTGCTCAGGGGTTACTTCTGGCTATGCGCTTAGAAATTGCTCGTGGCTTGGGGGACCATATGGGATGTTGGGGATCAAACTGAGGTCTGTCCTGGGTCAGCTGCATGCAAGGCAAACACCCTACCATTGTGCTATTGCTTTGACCTCTCTGTTATACTTTTATATTAAATATATTACTAAGAATCTCATGAATAGTTAGTTAATTTTTGAGGAACAGGAAAAACTATTTTGACTACTTTCATGTTCTGACTTTTCTTAATTTTTTTACACTATAATTATACAAAGTTAAATTTAAGGCAAGTGAGTTCATATATTGAGAAATATACTCAAGAGTCCGGGGAACAGGCTTAAAAAATGAAGTTTATGCTTTACATGTGGGAACATCAAGTTTGATTCTTGGTTCCACATGTTGCAACCCCAAGCACTAAGATGAAAGAGGACCTCAGTATCCTCTTATGTGGCCCCAAAACAAAACAATAGAGAAATGAAGTGCATGTGGTTGACTTGGTTTGATAACAAACCATTTCTAGGAGTGATCTTTGAGCATAGAGCAAGGGAGAATCTGAGCATTTCTTGGTGAGACCTGAGAGAGAGAGAGAGAGAGAGAGAGAGAGAGAGAGAGAGAGAGAGAGAGAGAGAGAGAGAGAGAGAGAGAGAGAGAGAGAGAGAAAGCTATGGACATATGGAAAGTTTTCTCTGCCACTATCAGTCTCGGTATTGTGCAATAGGATATCTACTTCCAGAAACTTCCTAGTTTTCTAGAGGTCATCTCAAGATGCATGATCTTGACTAAACAATACCTTCTATATCTTCACAATTGTCTTTTCTCATTCTTTGAGAAGTAACATTAGATTGAAATGAAAATACTCCTTTTTCCTATACTCGTACTATAGGCTGTATTCTGTTTTTAGTTCTATTATAATTGCATATTTTCCTACTTGTCTTCTCTGTAGGTATTTTGAAGCTAATGATTATGTCTTCATCATGGTTGGATCTCTACTGTTTAAATTTAAGTCTCACACTTAGAAAATGTTTTGAAATACTTTTAAGTGAAAGAAGTCCTTAGAATTTCTAAAATGTTGATGAAGTCTTCAGTGTCCCTTCTTAATTGATAGCGTATGATGCAGGTGATGGGTCAGAAATGAGAAAAAAACTCAGAGAGATGGTTTGGTGTTAATATAATAAGAGTATAATTAACTATTTTTCCCTATTAGTACTTCAAGCAGAGTTGCCCCTCTCTGCTCATTTACCTGATGAAAGGAAGGTTTACTAGCTTCTCACTGTTTCTGAAAATCTCTTTGATTTAGTTCTTGTATTTTTTTCTATAAGAATGCTCTATTTATATACTAAATAAAAGTCCACTAGAATCAGAAATTGAATACAGTAAATCTAGTTCATATCAATGTCATAAATTTTTAAGTGTTTGGAACCTCTGGAAGTCAACATTTAAGCAGAGGCAGAGGAATGAGACAGTCAAAAAAGGAGCAATACTACTTGGTAACTCATGCTGACTTACACACTGAACTTCCAAGTTCAACATTCAGTTGATGATTCAATCTTCAAGACTCACACTCCTATAAAGCAGTTCCTTAGAGGCCCCATTGTTGACCCAATCTTTTGGTCTTGCTATTTGGTAATATGTGAGAAATGGTGTAAGTTGCTTCTCAAATTCAGTATTTCAGACTGCTGATATTACAAACAGATGTTTCCTGGGAAAGTCTTCTTGCCAATTTAACATCTTTGGGGACATGTTTCTTGGACATCTGAGTACACTAATGTTCAAAACTGTCCATTAATTTTTAGTTCAATTAGATATGAATAGATACAAACCATTTCTAGAAACCTCTTATTGTGAAAAGCATGGGAATTTTTTCTTTACTCTTTGACAGAGTTATGTGAGCCACAAAGGAATGTATGTCTTTTGCAATAAGAATACTTCAAGAAATACTTCCTCTAGGAAAAACTTCTTTTTCTCTTGGACACACATCTTATTCCCTAGTATTTGAAACTATTAGACACCATTAGAGATTGGGGAAGGCTGATTTCATTAATTATGAAATATGATTTTAATGAAAAATAATATCATTTACTTCTAAACTGTTTTGATGAAAGATTTCTGATATCGCAGGGTGCTTAAAAGACTAAGCACATGCTTTATATGTGGAAACTCTTGGTTGTATATTTGAGTACCTCTGGGAGCAGCTCCTGAACTGAAATAACCAGGAGTTATCCCTGACGACCATTACGTGGTGTGAACCAAACACCAAAATACACACATTTTTATATTTTTAAAGAAAAAAATTTTAATAAAATTTACTCTGAAATAACGACTAAGAATTCTCAGGTCTCCAAATTAAAAGAAAATTTGCTTTTAAAGATGTCTTAGGGCTGAAGTGATAGTACAGAGGGTAGGGCACTTGCCTTGCACGCAGCTGAACCGGGTTTCATTCCAGGCATTCCATAGGGTCTCTAGAGTACTTGCATGTTAGGTTACACCTTATTTTACCTAAAACAAAAAGGTGCCTTTTGTGAGGACCTCGGATCCCTAACCTGCAGCAGCTTATTGAGGAGACTCTAGTGCCTAATACAGAAGGTGAAGATGGAAAAGATGAAGGATTCAAGACCAGCTGAAGAGAAGCTGCTTTCAGAACTTCCTGCACCCGGTTTACCTCCAAAAAATTAACTTTCTTCTAGGCTAATCTCTTGACCCATTTTTCATTGGTCACTATATTGCTGTTTAAATGTGTGTCCTACCCGTGTCAGATTTTAGAGCTACTGTTCTGTTCTATGCCCCCCACTGCAAACAAAAAAATTTGTATCCAACTTTAGTGGTTTAATATTAGTTTGCACAATTCCAGGGAAATGCATAATGTTGTTAGAGTTTTAAAAGTTCTCAGCTATTGTACAAAAGCCAAGTAAGTGATCTACAGATGACTGGCTGATAGAACCATGACCGGGCAGTATATATTCTGGGACCAACAAGAAAGCCCTAGTCTAGGGTTTATTCTACGACCTGCACAACAACCATGATCTCTAATTCCAGAGACTGACTGAAGCAATTGCAACTGAATGGGTCTTCTGGAAACATAACGAAAGACGATATCCTAGGCTCCATCTGAGGTTCAGCGCAAGGGCCAAGACCACCAACCACAGAAGACAGATTAAAATGACACTGAGGAAACAGAACTTCTAAAATCACAAAGAAAAACTTCATCATAAGTTCCACTCTTTGACCTGTGCACAGACTGAGATCTCTAGATATAGAGGTCTGATTTTATCATCCAGATAGGAGCAGAAGTCTTCCATACACCACAAAAGCACCGAGGGGAGAGTAAATAAACTTGAAAGGAGACTATAGATAATCCCATGACAATATATTCCAAGGGTGGAGAAACCCTGTATCTCTTAGGCCAAGAGAATTCCCGTTTCAAATGACCCCAATATTTACTGTGCCTATGCAGGAGGAGGGGGGGAAAAAGAGACAAAAAGCACAAAATAATCTTTTTATTTCTTTTATCTATTTTTTGTTGATTTCTTTTGGGGTGGATATTGAAGTAGTTGTCCATTTTTTTATTTATAGATTTACTTTTTCTTTCTTTTCTCTTCTTTCTTTTTGCACTCTGTCATGTTTTTTATCTCATGACCATGGCAATTATGTGGTGCATATCTTTATTGCTGCAGTGCTCACTGGATATCTTATTTGATACTTCTTTTTGAACTGTTGTGGTGTTTCACCTTCTTTTTTCCCCTTCGTCTCTCAAACCGAGGAGGAGAGACTCTAGAAGGACTCTGCCCATAGTTGGCATAGTTGTTTTTTTACCCCATTTTATTACTTTTCTCTTCCTCAAACAAAACCACATAACTTGAACTATCTAGTCCCGCCTCCCAATTAGAGGGGGAAGTAATGGAGGTACCAAGACCAAACAGTTATATGATCACTAAGTAATAAACTAGACACAGAGAGAACTACTCATTCTAGCAGCCCCTGGGGTGAGAGTGGAGGATATAGGAGGCAGGATGGGAGCGGAGGTGGGGGAGGACAATTCAGTGGTGGGAATTCCCCTGATTCAATGTTATATGTACCTGGAATATTACTGTGAACGATATGTAAGCCACTATGATTAAAACAAAAATTAGGCAGGAATTTTAGCCGGCACGGACTGGCAGCTGGCAGGCCTCCCCATGTGCCAGCGGTCTCTTGGTCCGGCCTAGGGTAGGGGGGCCCGGATCTGGGTCATCCGACCCCTCTCTCCCCCATTCCTCCGGATCTCCAGGTGGGTTCCTGGGAGGAGCTGACGGGGCACCCTGGGTTTTCCCCACTCCCAGGCCGGGCGGGCACACTGGCCTAGGGTGGGACTCAAATCCCTGTTCTTCGGGCTTGGGAGGGTCTCTCTCCCTTCCTGGAGCAGGATTAATAGCCGGCACGGACGGGCAGCTGGCAGGCCTCCCCATGTGCCAGCAGCCTCTTGGTCCGGCCTAGGGTAGGGGGGCCCGGATCTGGGTCACCCAACCCCCCTCTCCCCCATTCCTCCGGATCTCCAGGTGGGTTCCTGGGAGGAGCTGACGGGGCACCCTGGGTTTTCCCCACTCCCAGGCCGGGCTGGCACACTGGCCTAGGGTGGGGCTTAGGGGTGGCGTTTGATCTGGTAGGTGGCAGATAGCTGCTCAGCTATACTCAGGCTGTCACTGGCAAATTCATACCAGTCTACATGTTGCAAACCGCGTGGGGGCTAGCACCCCCGCGCGATCATTTGCTCCTCCCAACCATCAGTACCCCAGATTTACCCTTCTTAACTTCAGTAACACATAGTTCTCATCTCTGACCTAAGACAGACAGTAGATCTAACAAATCCCAGAACTATTTAGAAGGACACAAATTGAACACATATATCTTTTGAATATTTTATGGGTATTTTCTTTTTTTTTTTTTTTTTTTTTTTTTTTTTTTTGGTTTTTGGGCCACACCCAGTAACGCTCAGGGGTTACTCCTGGCTATGTGCTCAGAAGTTGCTCCTGGCTTGGGGGACCATATGGGACACCGGGGGATCGAACCGCGGTCCGTCCAAGGTTAGCGCAGGCACCTTACCTTTAGCGCCACCGCCCGGCCCAGGTATTTTCTTTAACTGATGTAACTCTCTATATATTCTTCTACCATGATGTTTCTATTCACTTTTCATCTTGTCTTTTCTTTGTAAGCTGTTCAGTAAGGATTGTTGTTGGAACTGTCCCTCAGTTTGATGCCTATGATTGAACTATGTCATGGAAATTGCTGGTCTTGTTCCTATTGCCTCCAGATGCACCAATAACGCTTCATGGCATTGATCCTTGTTTGCATAGACACATTAAAATGGGAAAACACCATACATACAGATAAGTTCTTATCTAATGAATCTCAGTACAATGTACCTTACACCCTGAACATTGATATAATGACCTGGCACAGGCCTCAGAAGAATGGGCATCCTCCATTCACGCTGGAACCAGGCAAGCTATCTATGAAACATCCAAGGTCTTTTATAGCAACAGCTTGAAGCAGTCCTCTACCAGGAAAGACACTACCAAGGGTCTGACATCGACCTCCTAAAAAGAGACTTCCGTTTACACTGAGAAGACCTGACATCAACAATGACCTGCTCTACAGGACATGGTTCTCTCTAGTGCCCCTTAAGTGTGAGGTGAAACGAGAGGATGCTCTGCACCATCCTGACTGCAATATGGGATATGCAGACTCCAGGATCTTTAATACAGAAGCATGATACCAACAACAGAGACTATGTGAGGAATGGAGGTGTATTGCCACTACAGACGATGACTTGATTTGGACAAACTAATTTGCCTGGAGCCTAGAGTCAGTCCTGTGCCAGGAAACTTCAGGGGTAGGGTCTCCTTGTATTTAGACCATAATTCGTCTTTCCATGTCCCTTATGTTTTGGTGGGCCTATGCAAACAAATGCCACTTTAATACTATTTTTTACTATGTTCCCTTGACTCCAATCCTTAAGAAAAACAACCCACTAAAACTTTTGAGGTTAACTTAAACTAGTTAGCATGTGCATGGAACTAGAGAAACGTATTTTGCCCTCAATGTTTAAGGAGTTACATAAGTCTAATGTCTTTAGATTATATTGTGTGCTGCTAAGAAATAGTATGTACTACAACTGGGGATTTGAGGGACAAAGTAATTGTATTGTACATGGGTTCAGTTTTGTTTTTCTTACTGTTCTTTGGCTGAAAGTTCAAGGCTGGGATATCATCGATGGGACCACCGAGAAATTCTGTTTATGGGTGATTGGGCTTCCACTGTAACTTTACCCTGTCCTCTTTCTTTGCATCTTTGTTGTCATAATTAAAATAAAAAAAAAAGAAATACAAAAAAAAAAAAAGAATCTTGGTACTAAAAAAAAACAAAAACAAAAAAACAAAAATTATATTAAAAAAAAGTTCTCAGTTATCCTAGTGAATGTTTTCCAATTAATCATCTTTCACAGGGCCCTCTATAAAATATTATTATATTAGGAATTTTAATCTATGAATTTTGGGAGGACACAGCCTATTATATTTCTTACAGAATTTTATTCTGTTTGGCATAACTTTCTGGAGTTGTGTCTGCTATTCATATTGGGGTTGCCTAGGCGTTTACTTCCCCACCATCTCTGGATGCTATCCTAATGGTCAGGATTTGTTGAGCTGAGAGTATTTTTATGTTTTCAGTTCACAAACACAAGCTCATAAAAGGTACTTTTAAGCCATCTTTTGCAATAATTTCTTCTAGGAATTTTTGTTTATAGATTGTTCTTTTGACCTGCCTTTTCACTATAGTCCCAGGGTCTTACCTGATTACTTGGACTTTGATCACTAAAGTTAATGACAGTTTATAATTCTCTGTTCTTAATGCATTTGAGTTGAAAACAATGACAGATGTTTTCATCGTTGTGGCAACTAACTCTGCATATCTTACATGTTAAGATAAGGGCTTAGAAGGGATGATATTTTTCAAGGTATAGCTGAAAGCCTTATCTTTCAGATTGAGGGCAACTGTGTTCCTGTTCATAATCCTCCAAAATCTTTCCATACACAGTGAGGTAAACAAGGCCACAATTTCACATAACTTAAATCATTCAATACTTTGTTACTTCCTTTTAGATCAGTAGTTCTATGATTCCTTGGATCATTCTTTTAAATAGGACCTTACAAGTTAGGAAAGTACTCTTTATTGTGGTTATTTCTATGTATTTTGTAATAGTTACTTTTAAAACAGTCATAAAAATAGCTAACTTTCTGGCATTTAGTCTAGAGTATCTTAATTTTGGGATTTTGGAACACATATATCTGAGTGCATATGATCAGCATGTAACTGTAATACAGCATCTTTGCCTTGTTCTTCTACAACAAGGGTAGGAAATATGTAGTCATGGGTCCACAAAGTCATAAGGTCCACAAAGTCTTGTCTTGGCATATGATGGTGTTAGCACGAGACTCAAGATCAGACCCACAAAGACCACTAGGAGATGAGTCAGGGGAGTTTATTACCAGCATGTTGGGACCACATCTCTCCCAGGTGGTGACCACCCAGATGGGACTTGCAAGCTCTTTTATAGAGATGCTGGGGTTTCAAGCTAGGGTTAAAACTATAGGTTATTAGTACATTCTGCATCAGCCAGGTTTAAACTATTTGGCTGAAGTAGTAGAAAAGGGGCTTGGTTGCCCACTGTCATGCAGTTACATAGGATTTATCACCAGTGGGCCATCAGGTGTTGCTAGTTTATCTAACTGTCCTGGTATATGCCCTTGAAGTTCCTGGAACTGGTTGTACGAGCCTAGTTCCTCTATTGCCAGGCCAAGCATGTCATGGCAGTCCTTATGTCTAAAGCAAAGCATGATTACAGAAATGAAACATCAATAGTTCATTCTAAACTTACATTCACTTTTAACAGATGGGACAGACACATATGCTTCTTACAGACCATGTACCCCCGGTCTATCTGCATATTGTATGGACTTGTGAATGATATTATAAATATCCAAGTGGACCTTATCAGAAACAACAACAACAACTAACCTGTTCTACAATAACCCAATAGAAGTTTGTAGGTTTTAGGTCTTAGTAACCATTAAGTGATCCCTTGTTCTATTTAGCTGGTCTGAGATAGTCCTATGGTTTTTGCCTATTATTCCAGTTTAATTGTTAATAAATCCCCTTTTATGCTCATCTTATTCTAATTTAGACATTAAAGTATATAAGCACATTTAAGATGGGGCTATTAAACACTAGTTCTAATTAGATATTTACTTAAAAAGATACTTTGGTGTTACTTGCTGCCAACATGTTTGTGTCCCTAAGCAAAACCTTAGTGGGTCAGATAATCCTCACTGGGAATATGCGGGTACACAGGCGGATGGATATGAAATATGAATTATGAAATATGAAATAAGGATACCACACGGAGTATGTGTGGGGTCAACACATCTCTGGCAGGAGTGTGACAAATTTAATCTTCAGGCAGGGGAGTATATAAAGGGAAAAAGAGGCAGTCTTAACATGAAAGGAATGTAATGTACATTGTTTGATTTTAGAACAAATACACATAGCTTTAGGTGGTTTGTAACCTTAGAATAGAATAGGTTTCAATTAGGAATTAGAGGATAAAAGGAAGACTGAATTCTTACATATCAAAGAAGTTCCTGGCCCTAGGTGTCATTACTGATGTAAATTAAGGGATAGCAGGAATCCTGGTTTACTCCTGATAACAAATATTCTTAACCTGAGGGAAATAGTATTCTAGCTAGGGGCTAAGACCCACTTCCTATGATCTGGTAATAGAAAGAGAATAACACTAAAGAAAGGGGTACAGAAAATACCTAGTAAAATAATCTAATTTTACACTGACCAAACCTGTTTGCAAGCAGGTATTCAAAGTGACAGGGAGAGTTCCCGAGATTAAAAATCATTTGCTGTGATGCTCAAGGGCAGGGAGAGAAGACCATTGTCTTGAAGATGCTATGTTTTGACTTGGCCTTCGGGAGGGAGTAAAAGCCTGACAGAAAGAGAGGTAGCTGGTGAGCTTTGAGTTGCAAATATACTAAGCCAGCAGGGAACTTCTAGCAGCTTGTTTTGGTACTGAAATTCCTTTGTGAGTGTAGAAAAGCTAAAGCCGAATTTCTGTAGTAGAAAAGAGACAAAATTCAAATAAAGAGAAAATGTAATGTCACAGCCGTGTCAGAATTATAGCCAATAATCCACGCAAAAGGTCAATGATTGACTTCTCTGAATGGGCCTTTTGGCAGATAATTCTTGTGAGGAAAATTAGGCACTGCTCCAGGAAGGCAAAAGCCACCTCTGGTGCGTGCTTCCTTTTGCGGGTGGTAACAGTTACTTTCAAGGTTAAAATTCTTTATCTTCTGTTTTCTTGAGTACAGTTGCTCTATGCTTTTTTTTTTTTTTTTTGGTTTTTGGGCCACACCCTGTGACGCTCAGGGGTTACTCCTGGCTATGCGCTCAGAAGTTGCTCCTGGCTTCTTGGGGGACCATATGGGACGCCGGGGGATCGAACCGCGGTCCGTCCTAGGCTAGCGCAGGCAAGGCAGGCACCTTACCTCCAGCGCCACTGCCCGGCCCCTGCTCTATGCTTTTGAAGGACACAACCTTTCTTCTAATTAGGAACTTTATCATTGGTTTGTTTTTAATTTTCTTTGTTTTTAAAGACGTGAAGAAGAGCCTTTAAATAAAGTTTTCAAAATTTAAATCTAGTGATAACTTCAAAAGAAAAAGCTGGTTTGACTTTTCTTTTGCATTGAGGACAAAGATGTAATGATTATTCAGAAGATCCTTCACTTTTTCAGAATAGTATATAAGAAAATGTACTTTAAGGTTTAGAACTGTTCACACATGGTTCCTTTCCAGTTGCTGAATGTTAAACTAGACAGACAGTACCATTTAATTAATTTATCTATCTAAATATCTTATTGAGCTCCCACCCTTTTGCCTCCAGACCTCCCAGCCGCCATCAGAAAAAGCCCAAGGCCGCTCAGGACAGAAGGGCCAGTGAAAACAGCAATGACCGCCCCAAACCCTATCCTCATGAACCCCAGCTCAGTGGGGGTGGTGGGAAGGGACCCACCATCACCTCATAAATTTGGCACAAGGAAAATAGCCCCTCCTCCAACCTTCCACCTCTAGACCTCCCAGCTGCCATCATAAAAGCCCCAATCCCACTTAGGACAAAAAGGTCAATATACTTCTAACCACCTCTTACGCAATTAAACAGACTACTTTGTTTAAACATCTGAAACTCAGGCACTCCAACTCATCTAATGCAAAGAACAATGGGGGAGACTTAAGGAAGACATTAGTAGATAGGAATATGGAGAAAAATCTATCAAATTTCTAAGTCTTCCAAAGCACACAAACTCTATAGATGTGGACCTAAAATCATCATTTAATGTCATAGTAATGGGATTCAAGGAACCACTAACCAAAGAGATTAAGAAATTCATAGATGAACAATTCAATCAAGTCAAAGAAGAACTTTATTAGAAGATGAAAGAATCCACACAAATGGAACCAAGGAAACTAAAAAACATGTTGCAAGCCATAATAGTAGAATTACACACATAGAGAATCACATGGATGAACTTGAAGACAAAATACAAGCTAACAACAAAGAAATCAATAAGGAAATGAGAGACAAAACATTGGAATAAAATGTAAGGTATCTCATGAATAAAGACAAAAGAAATGATCTATAAATAATAGGAATACCAGCAGGGGAGGAAAAGGGAAAAGGGAAAGAACAGTAGTGAGGGAAATAAAATAAGAGTATTTTCTCACTTTCTGGAAAGAGGCAACTGTACAAATCCAAGAGGCAAAAAGAGTACCAAAAATAGACCCTAACAGTTCAACACCAAGACATATAGTAATCCAAATGGCAAAGAAACAAAGAGAGAGATTAATTTTTCAATGCAATAGGGGAGAAAAAAACTCAAGTACAAAGGAAAGAACATATGAATCAAATCAGATATTACATTTGAAACAATTCAAGCAAGAAGAAAGTGCAATGACATATTTAAACTACTAAATGAAAAAAAACTTCCAACTTAGAGTCCATTATCCAGTAAAATTCTCATTTACATGGGTGGGAGGGTTAAAAACATTCTTAGACAAAAAAAGAAATTGCAGTATTTGTGCTAACAAACCGACTATAAATGAACTACTCAGAGATAAATTACACAAACCAAATTCCCAATTGTAACAACAACCACCCTACACAATATAATTGTACAACAACCCTTCCTGCCAATGATTTCCTTAAATGTCAATGAATTAAACTTACCTTTTAAAAGGCACAGAGTAGAGGGTTGGATCAGGCCACAAAATCTAGGTATCTACTGCCTACAGGAAGCACACTTAAAAAATCAGGTTAGACACAGTCTGAGAGTAAAAGAATAGAAATCAATCATACATGCTATTGGGGAACAAACAAACAAACAAACAAACAAACAAACAAGCTGGGAGAGCATTTAACCTCAAGAAGGTACTCAGAGACAAAGATGGACACTACTTATTGATCAGGGGAACAATAGACCAAGAAGACTGACTTTGATCAGCGTTTATGCACCAAATGTAGAGCCAGAAAAATATGTAAGGCTTTTGCTCACAAACCTGTAGAAACATATGAATAGAAGTGTAATAGTATTGGAAGATTTTAACACCCCATTATCTCCACTAAACAGATCCACTAGGCAGTAATCTAGCAAAGACATAACAGCCCTAAATGAGAAACTAAAAGGACTAGAACTTAAACATGGCCTCCATTCTCAGAAAACAAAATACACATTATTCCCAAGTGCACATGACCTTTTCTAGAATAGACCACCCCTTAAGACTCAAATCTAACTTACATAAAATCACAAATATAAGAATTATACCAAGTACCCTATCACCACAGTGCAACAGAGATCAAGATTGACTGTAAAAAGAAGATATGGAGAAAATCTAAAATCTGTAGGCCAAACAACATGCTGTTCAACAACAGCTGTATCAGAGAGGAAATCAAGAAAGAAATAAGGGGCCGGAGAGATAGCATGGAAGGTAAGGCATTTGCCTTTCATGCAGGAGGTCATCGGTTCAAATCCCGGCATCCCATATGGTCCCCCGTGCCTGCCAGGAGCAATTTCTGAGCCTGGAGCCAGGAATAACCCCTGAGCACTGCCGGGTGTGACCCAAAAACCAAAAAAAAAAAAAAAAAAGAAAAAAAAGAAATAAAATATTTCTTGATATGAATGACAATAAATAAATAAGTTACCAAAATCTATGGGACACAGAAAAAGCAGTAATTAGGGGGAAACTCATAGCAATACAGGCCTACGTTAGAAAAGAGGAAAATGACAAGATCAATAGCTTAAAGGGACACCTTAAGTATCTGGAAAACCAGCAGCAAAGGAACCCAAACACAGGTAGAAGACAAGAGATAATAAAAATTAGAGCAGAAATAAACATAAAAACAAAGAAAACAATACAAAGTATCAATGAGACCAGGAGCTGGTTTTTTTTAAACAATAAGCAAGATAGACTTACTACTGGCAAGATTTACAAAGAAAGAAAGGAAAAACATCTAAATAAGTCACAAATTAAAGGAGAGATTACAATGGAGCCTCAAGAAATATGAGACATTATGGGGGCTTATTATGAATAACTATACTCTTAGGTATCTATTCATCCAAAGAATGTATGCACACCACTATTCATTGCAGCACTCAATACAATAGCTAAGACTTGGAATCAAAATAGATATATGCCCAACAACAGATTGAGTGGGTCATGAAGGTGTGGTACATATATAGAATGTAATACTACATAATAGTAAGAAATGATGCCATCATGTGATTTGCAGCAACATAGATGGAACTAGAAAATATTATGTTAAATGAAGTAACCTGAAGAAGGATAAATACAGAACGATATTGCTTATATTTGGTATTTAGAATAACTCCATGGAGAAACACTAGGGTCTAAATGGTAGATACTCTGAACACCATAGATTCTGGAGTACAGGGAGGAGAAGCAATCAAATTAAGTGGAAGAGGAAAAACACAAAGCCTTTACTCTCTTTTATACTAAAAAGAAAACTGCAATAACGGAAACAGCTGTTTATATCAAACAGATGTTAAGTCAACCTTTCATTACAAAGGCCTATAATAATGTTCTAATGTTTTTATCTACAGAATCAGGTGCAGAATATGATTGTATGCCAGGAACTCCTGCTGCAGCACACACTATCAATGTTTTAGTGCCTCAATTTTATTATGTATAAAATAACTCTTCAATTTCTATGTCCACAGAAGTTTTTGAATATACCAATTTTGCAATTCAGTGCTCTATCATATTAGACACCACATATAGTGCTCATTATGACAATGTCTTGATAAAATACTCCAATTTTCCCATTTCCTTTTTATTATGTCTTCTACTATGACCTAAAGTTTATGACCATAGATACCACTGAAATAGGCAACTGCACACCATAGACTTACGTTGCAGGTCCCACTCACTGAGTATGATTTTGCGAATGATTATCCCTTTAATTTCTTTTTTTCCTTTTTTCTTCTTTTAAATTCAAGTGATGTTACTATTATATTATAATGCCCACTAAGGTTATTATATAACATTATTACATATTAATGTTTCTTTCAGGAAAAGAATTTTGATGCATAAAACACTGTGGCTGACACTATATAGCGTAGACTTCTCTTATAATGCTCACAACCATATTGCTTAGTACCCTAGATGCAAAACTATGTTTATCCTAAAATGCTCCATGCACAATCTAATCCCAAGCTTCATTTATCAAATCTCACCTCTGTTATTGATGAAATGCCTAGAAATTGGAAAATCTTTATCTGACGATATGCCAGTTCAATTAATTTTTCTTTCTTTTAAAATTTATTTAAAAATTTTTTTTGTTTGTTTTTGGATCACACCCAGCAGTGCTCAGGGCTTACTCCTGGCTCTACTCTCAGAATTCGCCCCTGGCAGGCACGGAGGACCATATGGGATGCCGAGATTCGAACCACTGTCCTTCCGCATGGAAGGCAAATGTCTTACTTCCATGCTATCTTGCCGGCCAATTTTTTTTCGTAATTCAATTATTTTTAAGAGCTCTGACATATCTTCAAAAGGTCAGGCCTCCAACAATAACCTATCAATAGATCTAGAATGTTTGTCTATAAGTGGGGGTGAGTTTGTATGCAATGGACTCCTCTATGTTTGCCTAATCTATATTGTGAACAATCCATTCCTACATTGTATATAACCCCTGTTATATATTACCCCCCACCCCAGTTCAAAATCCTTCTAACCTCTTACCCCCTCAATCCTTATTCATTCATTATCTCTTCCCTTTTAACCCTCTTTACCCTCAGTTCTTAACTCCTTAGGAACCAAAACCATTCCTCGGCCTCAGTAAGCTGCCTCTCGGCTCCCAGAGTGAAAGAACATCCTCTCAGCCCCACATCTCTCTTCCTGGCAAAAAAAGCTGCAATACCACTCCTGCTGACTCATTCTATGTGGTCCTCCCCCTATTCCTAATGTGAATTGTTGCATGCTACCAGATTCAGCTCCAGAGGGACCCCCCACCCCCACAACTCAATAACACTATCTGATCCCTCACTGCTGGAAATCATTTCTTAGACTCAATAAGACCATGGTGTGGGATGAAAATGTGCCCTGTATCTCATCCCACAAGACTATCTCAAAAGACTTAATGGGGATATCTGTATTTTCTTTGTGTATTTAATTACTTAATAGTTATTATTATTATTGCTTGCTTTGGTTCTGCTTAGTGTGAAATTCCAGTAGAAAAGTCTTGCTTGGGATTAAAGCTCAGATTAAAACCAGGGCACAGAAACTGTATTGCTTGTTATTTTTACACCCAAATGCACCAATTATATAATATGGCATCATTCCTTTTTGCATAGGCACTCTAAAATGGGAAAATCTTATATATAGATACAAGTTCTTATCTACTAGGGTTAGAACCCATAAATCTTATAATACAGAGTGCTTTCCACTCTGAACATTTATTATGGGAACTTGACTTAGACCTCATGTGATCAGACATTGACTGTCCAACCTTGAACCCTGAATCCCAACCTTAGAACTGACACTGTTACCTGCAACAGCACCAGGAATCAAACTCACCACAGGGGAGTCCCTAATATTGCTCTGGCACCAACTTGTGCGAGGGTAGGTTCTTATGACATCCCGCCAATGAGAAAACAGCAACAACTTGATCTAAGGGCAGGTTGCTCTACCTCATTACCTAATGGTGAGATGAAATCAGAAGACACTGTCCTTTGATCTGTGCAAAAACCAAGATCATTAATGACAGAAGACTGACTACATGACTGAGCAGAACTTCTGGAACCATTACAAAAGACTCTATCTTAGACTTTGTCCTAGGATCTATGCAAAAACCACGATCTCTAATTACAGAGGACTGACTTTGACAACCACAACTGAGCAGAACATTTCCAGGCACCTTAAAGAAAGACCTTGGAGTTCAACAATGAGCATGTCTGGAGCCTGTAGTTGGTCTCATTGACAGTCTGCTTAAAGGGTGGAGACACCCTATATCTCTTAGGGCAAGAGAATTTCCTTTCTAATCTCCCCAATACTTAACTATGCCTATGCAAAAGGACCAAAACCTTGCACAGCAGTCCCCCCAATTATTTCTCTTTTTCTTTTTTCTTTTTTAAATTTATTTTTATACCTTCTAGACAGGGGTTCCCACCCTCCTTCTTTATTTTTATTTTTTAACAAAATCATAGACCATGAATCATCTTGTTCTGCCTCATATTTATATGTCTTCCTACAAATTGAGAAAAAAGTGGATGGTATCAGGGCCATGGTATCAGTTTCATGAGCATTGAGTGGAAATAAAAAATGATCAGTCTAAATACCCAACTCAAAGCTAATGACAATGGAATCAAGAGACCCAAATTAGAACAAGCAATACATAAAAGGGACCAGTTACACTAGCAATCTGAGGACTAAGGGTTGAGGTATGGGATGCATGCTGGGAACAGTGGTGCCGGGGAGGTTAACACTGGTGGTGAGAATTGCCCTAATTCACTGTCACTATGTACCTTAAATATAACTGTGAAAGATTTGTAAAAAATTCTTATTGAATGTATTTGTTTTTTCAGTAAAACATAGTAACAACTGTCATACTAATAATTGCCAGGAAGGGTTTTCCCCTAATCTTCTGAATATTCATCTCAGAAGCAGAGCTTTTCTATCTTTTGAGAAGAACCACAAATACAGTGGGGGTGAGAATAAGGACAAAGATGCATCTAAAAGGCCTTTCTGTTCTTGGGGAGAAGCCACAGAGAGGACAGGAACTTTTTCTGGGAGAAAGCAGGGCTATCCCTGCTCCCATCAGATTGTAGCTTTCTGAAGAAAAAAAGAATACTACTGTGTTTCATTGACAATGAGTGATGTTTGTCATTTTTGCTTTTAAGTTGTCTCCTGGGACCCCATCCTTAACCTTCGTATGCATCCTGTATCATTTTGGCTCTAGATTTGTGACATTTGTCTTCTTCCCTGAAGGCATAGAGAGAGAGGGAGGGAACCATTTGTGTTTGCCATCAATGCCGTGTTTAAGAGATAAAGAAGCAATTACTTCTCTCCTCCAGCAAGCTCTTTTCTCTGTCAGGAAACCTCTGCTTGATCTCTTCTCAGTAAACAGTAAAAGCAATGCAGCAGTTTCGCAGCCAGAGATGCCTGTGGCCAGTTGCTTTCCCTTCAACTTTAGATGTGCATTAATAGAAATACAGCATTTGGGCTGAGTAAAATAACTATATATCTGTGTACTACCAGTCTTAATTCTGAAAATATTTTCTGTTTTGTGTGTGTGTGTGTGTGTGTGTGTGTGTGTATGTGTTGGCCATTGTTGGGCCAAATGTTAAGATTCAGGGCTAAAAACCCACCAAAACAGATCCTATCCTCAAGAAATTCAGAAAGGAGACAGACAAGGCAACAATTGTCATTGGATAATTCCATTGTGTTAATGGCATTTCCTTAATGGGGCAGGAGGTAGTTTAAGAAACGGAAGACCTGGAGCAAATAGACACTGAGATTCTTGGAGGATAAGTAGGTGTTAGTTCAGCAGGTTATGGAGGAGGAAATTTCAGGCAAGGGAACTATAAGTACAAAGCAATGACATTTTAATGCTTCATGCCTTGGATGAGTGACTAGCATTCTAAGTTTCTAAAATATGATGGGGCCTGAGAGATAGCATAGCAGGTAAGGCACTTGTCTTACATGCAGTTGACTCAGTTTCTATTCCTGACACCACATATGCTCTCCCCAAGAACTGCTGGATCAATCTCTGATTGCAAGGTCAGGAATAGTATAGCAGGTAGAGCACTTGCCATGCAAGTCCCCACAACCCACCAGAAATGATCCCTGAGAACAGAGTCAGGAGTACCATAGGTTATGGCTCCAAGAAAAAACAGCAATTGTGAAGATATGGATCAGAGAGATAGCAAAGAGGTAAGTAATTTGTCTTGCATGCAACTGACCTGAGCTTCATCCTTGGCATTATATATGGTCTCCTGAGCTCTGCTGAAGTGATCCCTGAGTCGGAACTAAATCCTGACCACAGCTAGGGTACCCCAAAACAAACAAAACTGAAGCAGGCAGGAGGTATGGGAGGAACCCCTCCAAAGCAATGAATTATTAAAATGTAATAAAACCAAAAATTTGAATTTGGAAGAGTTACCCTGTCATTGAAAAAGTCTCACCTAGCACTACTCTAAATCTAGAAAAGACTAGGCCACCTATCAAAAGTAAGGGGGAAAAACACCAGCAGGCAGGAACTAAGGCCATGAAGCTCCAGCAGGAACAAAGGCCCAGAAAGGAATATCAAAAAAGACCATCCAAAGAATTTTGGCAGCCACCCAAAGAACTGGACTCTTGTTGAGACAGAAAGCCCCACCTGGGACAGGTTGGGAAACCCTATAAAAGTAAGCTTGGAACAAAGAAGCAACACACAATTATGTGTTGCTAGCCCATGCACATTGTGTCTGCAGGCACATGTTGCTCACATCTTTCTTTTCAAGAACTGTATTTTCATACTTTAATTCTAGACTCTCTACATGGTTTTCTCTGCCTTTGGAGAAGCCTGCACTCTCCTTTGGGTGCATTACTAGTTACTGTCTTTCTCTTTTTTATCTTCTTCATCCCCTTCTATTCATTTCTTTCCCTTCTTTAGTACTTCAGAATAAAATCTGTTTTTACTTCACTGCTCCTCTCCTCCTGAAATTCTTTTCTGTGAGGGAAGGTGAACTGGTCTAGAACAAACTTTGCTTTCCTTACCAGAGAAAGGTCCACAGTTCTAGATATCCTAGCCATTCCTGAGATGACCAGAGGTGGAAAGAGAGAGAGCAGCAGATTCTCTTCTTGAAGCCTTTCTCTCCCCACTTCACATTAGTCACCCCAGGGAACCCCACCTACAAAAATAATTAAAAATATCTTGTCTTGCTTGTGACCCACCTCATATATATCCCTTGGAATCTCTCCAAGCACACCAAAGAGTAAAGCCTGAGCAAAGTTGTGTATAGCTCCAAAACCAACTAACCAAATATAGTAAGTACAATATTGTGACTTTCTTTTTTATCATGTGGTTCCATAGTTCTAGATCATAGTTGATCTATTATCTGAATGATAATAGATAGCAACTAAGTTATTGTGTAAAGAAAGACTGAAGAGGATGACTATGAGACACTTTCAGGAAGAAGCAGACTTAATAGATCATTTAAAATTTTTGGAATCATTTGTGATTCCAAATCTCAAAATGATTTGTGAATCATTTGGAATTAAGAGAAGAGACAGTTCAGTGTCTCTATGTGTTTTTCTTTTTGTAATGGGCGAAGACAATGACTAATGGTAAGACAGATTCTGGAGTAGAAACTAATCTAGGATAAATTTTTTCAAGGGTTCTTTGCCCTGGAAGTTTCTGAGTTAAATAAACAAATGGTTGGTTGGTTTTAATCCAAGCTGTACAGACAACTTCCCTTACCCTCATTTTTAAAAGCAAGACTCTGTTTTGTCCCTGCACCTGTCCAGTACTATCTGAGGACATAAACAAAGGGGCTACCACAGTATATTTTTTTAAGGCTCAGGAATTTAGGTTGTGCATTTAGGTTGATCACAAAGGAGCAAGGGGGTGGGTGGGTCTAAAGAAGTCTCAAGTCTGAGTGTGGAAACTGATGTGAACCATTAGAGTTAGAAGTGGATGGTGGATGCTCAGTGGTACCTGCATTTGGCACTGAAGATACTCATTATACCATGTATAATGGAACCTCTGGAACTATAGATCTCTGATTGTCTAAAACTGAAATTAGGCTGACAGGAGAAGTAGCATCTTATTGCATGTGACTGAGACAGTACTATGGATGGCAGGAAGACAGGAAAACAGGATGGGAGACCACTGGTAGATGTTTCTACTGGGAATTCTTGAACCCTTCTAGAGTTCGATTATTGGTTTTACATTTTAAAAATGACCTGAGACACGAGGGTCTATCTTGAGATCAGAAACAGCCAGGAATCTGGGTTCAGAAAATTATGTCACATCAGGAATAGACTAGACACTGAGAAGATCACCTTTTGGGGTCATGGGCAATGGACAGCCATAGGTTGAAAGGTGTCCTGAAAATTGATTAGATTTAATGCATTTAGCTACAGAAGGAATCTAAAGGGAAAATATTGGGCCTCACTTTAAAGTAATTTCTAACACTGAGCTTCCATCACAGTTCAAAGGGAAATTTGGGGCTTATTTATATGAAGCAGGCACTCTTCTAGAGTATCCCAAGAGTACAGATGATGCCAGATCTTTAAATGGGTACTTTAAATGGGTACTCTGAATAGGAGGTTTTATATAATGATTTTTATGATCTGAGAGCCTGGGCAATCGTAGTTTGTAGGGTGTTTGCCTTGCATACGACTGACTGACTGGCTTGAGTTCAATTCCCGGCACTTAATATGACCCCTGGAACCCTACCAGAAAGGATCCATGAATGCAGATTCAGAACAAAGTCCTGAGAAAGCCTTGGTGTGTCCTCTCCCACCCTCCAAAATAAGATTTCTTCATAGTTTTAGATTCTAGAAAAAAAAGTCAATGGTAATACAATTAAAAATTTTGTATATCTTAGTTATTAAATATTTGACCATTTTTTATATATTTTATTTAAACACCTTGATTACATACATGATTGTGTTTGGGTTTCAGTGATGTAAAGAACACCACCCATCACCAGTGCAACATTCCCATCACCAATGTCCCAAATCTCCCTCCTCCCCACCCGACCCCCGCCTGTACTCTAGAAAGGCTTTCCATTTCCCTCATACATTCTCATTATTAGGACAGTTCAAAATGTAGTTATTTCTCTAACTAAACTCATCACTATTTGTGGTGAGCTTCCTGAGGTGAGCTGGAACTTCCAGCTCTTTTCTCTTTTGTGTCTGAAAATTATTATGCAAGAATGTCTTTCATTTTTCTTAAAACCCATAGATGAGTGAGACCATTCTGCGTTTCTCTCTCTCTCTCTCTCTCTCTCTGACTTATATCACTCAGCATCATAGATTCCATGTACATCCATGTATAGGAAAATTTCATGACTTCATCTCTCCTGACAGCTGCGTAATATTCCATTGTGTATATGTACCACAGTTTCTTTAGCCATTCGTCTGTTGAAGGGCATCTTGGTTGTTTCCAGAGTCTTGCTATGGTAAATAGTGCTGCAATGAATATAAGTGTAAGTAAGGGTTTTTTGTATTGTATTTTTGTGTTCCTAGGGTATATTCCTAGGAGTGGTATAGCTGGATCGTATGGGAGCTCGATTTCCAGTTTTTGGAGGAATCTCCATATCACTTTCCATAAAGGTTGAACTAGACGGCATTCCCACCAGCAGTGGATAAGAGGTCCTTTCTCTCCACATCCCTGCCAACACTGTTTATTCTCACATGAGAAAATGCTCCATATCACTAATCATCAGGGAGATGCAAATCAAAACAACTATGAGGTACCACCTCACACCACAGAGAATGGCACACATCACAAAGAATTTGACCATTTAAAAATAAATAAATAAAAACAGTTTTTACTTGGAAGTTTTGAGAAAGAGGAGCTAGAGGAAGAGAGAGAGAATAATGTTTGCCCAGATAAAACATGGACTTCTCCAGAGTGAGAGAGCGCAGCACACATCCTGGCCTTAAAGTGTGACATTCATATTTCAAGAGGGGAGATTTCAGTGACATGCTTAGGCACCATGTACCAAGCAATATTTGTGCTCAGGTGACACATGGGCTTGAGCAGCATATGCATGTATTTGACCATTTCTTGATCAAAAAGAAGCTTTTCTATTTTATTTTCCAGTTCAAATATTAAACTCTTCAGAATGGTAGATTTTTTAAAATTAAAAATAAAGTATTTCTTTTAATGCATATTTTTATGTAAGAATAATAACAATGTGCATATACCCTATCATTTTTGGAATAATCAGTTAATCCTGACAGCTTTTTTTTTTTTTGTAAATAGGTCAGTGTTTCTACAGGAGAAACTTGAAAAACAGACATCTGTGACTGTAGGAAGGTCAGAGCTTAAGTCAGCACAGTAGCCAAAAATAACCAATTGTCATGATTTGACAGATAGATACCTCAGTGAACTCAACCTGAATACATAATATAGAGCACATAGATAAATTTAATCTCTGTTCAAGTGACTTTCCATAGGCAGATGACAATACCAAAAGAACATAGTTGGGTTCCTTAGGGAAAGGCAATAATTATTAACTTGTTTTGGATTATTGGGTTCTTGAAAACTGATCTTTTGTAATTTGACCTATGGAAAAATTTAATTCTTTGAGAGATTAATATAAGTTTCAAGGAATAACTCTAAAAACTAGAATAAAATTAAAAAAAACAATGGGGGCACTAGGAGAAAGTAGACAATTTAAATTTTAATTAATAAAAAATTAGATGTACAAACTCTCAAGTCTCTCAGAACTGTACAATCTGAGAGTGGGAAAGAGAGTAGAAGCTTGGTTGCTAAGAATAGCAACTATTACTTGCAAGAGCAAGGAACATGGAAGATGTGTGTATAGAAAGTTAGCAATTAGTGATTCTTGCAGGTATAGGAAGACATTATGGTAACCAGATTTTTACTCATATTTTCTGCCTGTACTGACATTTTAAAGAGGATAGACAGATAATATACAGACAATATGATCATCATCTCCCAGCTAATCTAGGTATGTCTGATAGTTGCTAGTGATTAAGAGAGAAAGGGGAACAAAAGACTTCTTCCCTATGGAAATGGTAATATGCCAGTCTAAGACGACCCTTAAAATAAAAAGATTTAAAAATAAAATAGAAATACTGAGGAGATAATTTTCATTTATTTATGTTTTTGGTTTGGGGCCATATCTGGCAGCGCTCAGGGTTTACTCCTGGCTTTGCTCTCACAAATTGCTCTTGGCAGGCTTAGGGGACCATATGAGATGCTAGGGATCAAACCCGGGTCTGTCCTGGGTCAGCCACGTGCAAAGCAAATGCTCTATCACTGAGCTATTGTTTCATCCCTGGGGAAATAACTTGAAGTGGTGGACACATGTTTTGCATCTGGCAAGTCTAGTTTTAATTATCTGAGCTCTCTGGGAATGACTTGGAATTGGGAGTAACCCTTAGCACTGAACTATGTAGAAAACCCAGAAATAAAAAGTGTATAAGGCTTCAGGAAGTTTGGATATATAGGTCCATTTTTTAAAATAATATATTTTTATTTTAAACATAGTGGCTTACATATCGTTGACAATAATATTTTAGGTACATATTAACATAAAATCAGGGGAATTCCCATCACCGAATTGTCCTCCCTCCACCTCCGTTCCCGTCCTGCCTCCCATAAACTCCTCCCTCACCCCCAGGGGCTGATAGCATGAGTGGTCCTCTCTGTGCCCAGCATACTACTTAGTGATTCTACACCTGTTTGGTCTTGGTACCTCCCTTATTTCCCCCTCTAATTGGGAGGCTGGACTAGATAGTGTAAGTTATGTGGTTTTGTTTGAAGAAAGGAAAAGTAATAAACTGAGGTAAAAATCAAAAATGTCGAAAATGGGCTGAGTCCTTCTAGAGGCTTTCATCCTCAGTTTGAGAGACAAAGGGGAAAAAGAAGGTGAAACATCACAACAGTACAAAAAAGAAGTGTTAAATAAAATATCCAGTGAGCACTCCAAAAATAAAGATAAGCACCACATAAAAGCCATGGTCTTGAGATGAAAAACATGGCAGAGCGCATTAAGGAAGAAGAGAAAAGAAGAAAAAAAAATGGAGACAACAGCTTCAATATCCACACCAAAACAAATAAATTGACAAAAACTAGATAAATAAATATATAAAAATTATAATAAAATAAAAAATGTTTTGTGCTTTTTGTCTTTTTTTTTCCCTTCTGCACAGGCACAGTATATTTTGGGGTCATTCGAAAAGGTTCCCTTGGCCTAAGAGATACAAGACATCTTCACCCTTGAAGTATATTGTCATGGGATTAACTATAGACTCCTTTCTGGTTTCTTTATTCTCTCCTTGGTGCTTTTGTGGTGTATGGAAAACTTCTTCTCCTTCCTGGGAGATAAAGTCAGACCTCTGTATCTAGAGATCTCGGTATTTGCACAGGTCAAGGAGTGGAACTTATGATGAAGTCTTTCTTTATGGTTCTAGAAGTTCTGTTCCCTCAATGTCATTTTAATCCGTCTTCTGTGGTTGGTGATCTTGGTCTTTGCGCTGATTTTAGGATGGAGCCTGGGGTAGCCTCTTTCATTATGTTATCAGAAGACCCATTCAGTTGCTATTGTCTCAGTCAGACCTCTGGAATTAGAGATCATAGTTGTTGTGCAGGTCGTAGATCAAACCCTAGACTAGGGTTTTATTTATTTATTTTTTTATTGGTCCCAGAATACATACTGCCCAGCCCTGGTCCTATCAGTCAGTCATCTGTAGATCACGATCTTGGCTTTTGCACAGACCACAGAGTGACAAGTCTTCTGATTTTGTCTTATCGTTAGTTGGTGAGGTAGGATAACCTGCTCTTAGGTCAAGTTGTTCCCAATTTTCTCGTTGTCAGGATATCATATTAGAGCTGTCACTTGTTGGTGTCCGAGCAGTATTAAGGATGTCCCGGATGGGATTTGTTTCCTGTAGCTGTTGTGAAGAACTCTGTCGTTTCTATGTCTGGGATCCAGGATTCAAGGCTGGACGGTTGGTGTCTAATCACCTGGGGTCTAAGTTGGGTCCACGCCACATATTTTCAAGGTGGGAGATGCCCCTGTATTGTAAACAAGTATGAGTTCTTATCCCCAGTAGATAGGAGCTCGTTTTTATACATAAGATTTCCCCCTTTTTTAGTGTGCCTTTGCAGGGAGAAATGGCTCTACATTATATTGCCGGTGCGTTTGGGGGTGGAAAGAGAAGAAAACAAAAATCGGTCACACCCCCAAAGAAGATAAAACTAGAAATAAAAATATATGTGCTCACGTATATATATAAAAAGAAAAAAGATTTTAAAAAATGAAGTAAAAAAGTAATTAAAGGAACAAAGTGATGTGAGAGACTACCTTACATTTGGAGCAAAGCAGTTAAAGAGGTAGTATAATACAGGACTTATGATGGAAGTGTAGGTTTCCCTATTGTCTTTTGAGATTTTCTTGTGTTGTGTGGGTTCCCAGGCACCCTTGCATCACACACCCTGATCTTTTGAGATTGGCAAACGATTTGTGGCAGGTAGGTCTTGGGAAGAGTTCTTGGATTGGGGATCCTTTTAGAGCTAAATCCGGTTTCAAGTAACAGTCCATGTTAGGAGGAGTTGGTAAGAAGGGCCACATAGCATGAGTCAGCAGGGGAGTTGGTTGCCTATAGGCCTAATTTTTATAGACACCAGAAGATTAATAGTTTCTTTAAAAAACAAAAACAATGTAAGGCTTCAGTAATCATTAAGAATAATCATCAGGGAGATGCAAATCAAAACAACAATGAAATATCATCTCAAACCCCAGAAATTGGCATATATCACAAAGGAGAAGGCATATATCACAAAGAACAAGAACAGCCAGTGATGACGCAGATGTGGAGTAAAGGAACTCTAGTTCATTGCTGGTGAGACTGCAGAGTAGTCCAGCCTCTTTGGATATGATATGATATGATATGATATGATATGATATGATATGATATGATATATGATATGATATGAATATTCCTCAGAAAACTAGAAATTAAACTTTCATATGATCCAAAAATACTACTATTAAGGATATACCCAAAAACACCATGCAAAAATGCTCTCTACATTTCTATGCTTGTCTAAGTGCTATTTACAATAGCCAGAATCTGAAACAACCCAAGTTCCCAAGAACAGATGATTGTCAAGAAACAGTGATACAACTACAAAATGGAATACTATGTAGCTGTCAGGAAAATGGAAGTCACAAAATTTGCTTATACATGGATGAAAATGAGGATTATTATGCCAATTAAAATGATTCAAAGGTAGACCATTTCTCAGACTCCACAGAACATAGTATGGTCCTCAATCTTATCCCTCCTCAGACTATCTCAGAATTAATGAGAATATCTACATATTCTTTGTATGATTACTTTCTTAATTTTTTTTTTTTTTTTGGTTTTTGGGCCACAACCTGTAACTTACAAGGGTTACTCCTGGCTATGCATTCAGAAATCGCACCTGGCTTGGGGGACCATATGGGACTCTGGAGGATTGAACAGCAGTCCATCCTAGATTAGCGCATGCAAGGCAAACACCTTATTGCTTGTGTCATCGCTCTGGCCCCTACTTTCTTAATAGTTTTAACTCTTAGTGTGGTTCTTTCCATATGTAGAGGTAGCCTCCTTCAACCCCCTCCTTTTTTTTTTTCTTGTTTTGGTACTGCTTAGTAAGAAATTCTGTAGAAATGTTTTTCTTGGGATAAGAGCTTAGGTCAAAACAAGGGCACAAAGATTGTATTGCTTGTTATTTTTACCTCAATTGCAGCAATAATATAATATGGCATCATTCCTTTTTGCATAGACATACTAAAATGGGGGAAATCTTATGTATAGAGAAGTGCTTATCAAATAGAGATAAAAACCCATAAATTTTATAATACAGGGAGTGCTCCACCTGAGCATTTGTCATGGGGACTTGAAATGATCTCATGTGATCTGACATCGACTGTCCAACTCCAAACCTAGATCCCAGCCTTAGAATTGGCACAGTTCCCTGCACCAGTACCAGAAATTAATACTCCATCCAAGGGAGGCCCTAATACTGTTCTGGTACCAACTTGCACCAGGTTAGGTTTATGTGGCACTCTGAGACAAGGAAACAGCAACAAGTTGACCTAAGGGCATATTGCCCTACTTGATTTTATTAGGTGAGATAAAATAAGAAGTCCCTCCATCCTAGGATCTATACAAAAACCAAGTCACCAATTACAGAAGATTGACTACACCAACTGCGACTGAGCAGAACTTTTCCTGGGACCATAAAGAAAGACTCTATCCTAGGCTTCATCCTAGGATTTGTGCAAAAACAAGATCTCTAATTACATTGGGCTGACTTGGACAATGTGACTGAGCAGATTGTGTCCTGGTACTGTAAAAATGATTTTGGGGTTTGACAATTAACATGTTCAGAGCCTGTAGTTGGTGGTTTCATGACAGTATGCTTCAAGGGTAGAGACATCATGTATTTTTTAAGTCAAGGGGATTTTCTGTCCAATTTCCCCAATAATTACTGTGCCTATGCAAACAAAACAAAACAAAACTTGCCACATCTGCCCCCATTTTAGAATTTATTTTATTTATTTAATTTATTTTCTTTCATTTTTCTTTTAATTTAATTTATATGCATAGCTTCTAGATAGGGTCTCCTGCCTTTTCTTTTTTACAGAACCATAGAACATGAATCATCTTGTTCTTCTTCATATTTTTATGTCTTCTTACAAATTTAGAAAAATAAATGTGGATGAAATCCTGGGGTCAAGTGGTCTTAGGAGCATTGAGTGAAAATAAAAAAGAGTCAGACCTAAGTACCCAAACCAAAGTCAATGACAATAGGATCAAGAGACCCAAACTATAACAAGCTATACACAAAGGAGACCTGTTACACTAGCAGTCTTGGGGCCTAAGGGTGGAGGTATGGGTTGCATGCTGGGAACAGTGACAGAGGGAGGTCAACACTGGTGGTGGGAATGGCTCTTATTCACTGTCACTATGTACCTGAAATACAGTGTGAAAGACTTGTAATTCACATTGGTCTCAATACAAATTAAAAAAAAATTCATTTCTACAGAATAAAAAGCAGGTTTTCAAAATTTTAATTGAAAACTATGGTACCAGATGTCCCTTCCTCAACGTGAGGGCACCAGGTGGACCAGGTGACCCTGGATCATCTCTGGGTATAACTTTATCAAAGTATAGAAATTTGAGTGTCTTTCAGCTATGAGGAAACTTGGAACTTATCTTCTTGTTTATCTCATATTTTTAGGGCTTTGGGAGTGAAACGCTCTTCTATACACATAGAATGGTAATAAGTAGAAAAGTGATGAAATTTCAGTGACAATAATTGTTGAGCTGTGAAACCAAGCAAAAGGAAAAAATGTCCTAGTTTTTTCTAGGATGATTGTAGCAAAGGACAAGAAGACAAGTGAGCAAATGATGAATGTAGAATAATGACCCTCTCACTTTGGTCTTCATCAGAACCTCTTAAAAGATTTGTAAAAAAAAACATCCATTCCTGAAAATATACAGATGACAGAATAGCTGCTTTAACCTCAGTTGTTGTTGGAGATTGTATTGAACAATAAACTACTCCTTAGAAAGGTTAAAAAACAGAACAAAACAAAACAAAACAAAAACTGAAAACACCCATGCTGATAAACATCTATAACAATAGGACTCATTCATTTATTGACCAGAATTTAAAATATATTATTTGCATTTTCTTAAAGAATGAAAACTAGTCTTAACAAACTATTTAGTTCTTATACTCTCAGGTTATGTTTAAATTGAGTTAAAAACTTATGTTCACAAAAAATTCTACATACAAATATTTATAGCAGCTCTCTTTATAATAGTCAGAAGCTCAAAATAGGCTATGAAAGAAGAATATAAAAATTGGTTGCATTTGGGGCTGGATCCGTGGCGCAGCTTTAGGGCGTGCATGTGGCTGATGTAGGACTGACCTTGGTTCCATCCCCTGGCATCCCATAAGGTCCCCCAAGCCAGGAGCCATTTCTGAGTGCAGAGCCAGGAGTAATCCCTGAGCATCACAGGGTGTGGCCCAAAAAGTTAAAAAAAAAGGTTGCATTGCTATATGTACACAAATAATTAGAAGGAAGATAAATTAAGAAAACAATAATGTACTCCAGGAGCTGAAATACATATAACCTGAAAAATATAAAACTGTTGAGAGAAATTCAAGAAGATATGAAGAAATAGACATCCTATGCTATTAGAAAAATTAAGATTGTTAAAATTTTACATACAATGATATATAAATCCAATAAATACCAACATTCTATGTAGTGCTAGATATCAAACCAGAGTAGGCTATGTGAAGGCAAGAATCTACCCACTATCTCTCAAACCCATTCTAGTGGCATTTGCAAACTATTTAGTTACATCTGAATGTGAGTTATTCACAATTTACATGAGCATGTTTGTGGAGAAAAGGGGGGCACACACACCCAGCAAGTAAAAACAGGCGTAATAACATGATAAAATAGACCAACTGGGAATTACAGAATTATTATTATTTCTTTCGTCCAGACCTTACTCAAAAATCTTCCTGCCTTCTGCAGGATTGGCCTGAGTAAAGACTTAGATAAAAGAATCTGGCAAGAATTTTTCTCAAATGAATTGAGTCACTTGTGGGTTTTTTTTTTTTGGGGGGGGGGGTGGTCAGACCTGGCCAAGCTCAAAGGTTACTCCTGGCTGTGAACTCAGAAATTACTCCTGGCAGGCTGGGGAATGGATTGAGGATCTGGAATGCCAGGGTTGGAACCAGGGTAGGCCAGCCAAGTGCAAAACAAATGTCCTACCTACTGTGCTATTGCTCTGGCCCCCACTTGTGTTATTTTTTTTCTTGACCTATTTAAAAGGATGTTCTAGAAATGTGGAGCAAGGCACTTTATCCATTACATCTGCAACAAATCAGGATAGTTACTATGGAATCTAGGAAGGAAAAAAGTACCTGTAGATCTGGAGAACAATGATCATATATTTCTAGCAAATAACTCAACACTAAAACAACATCATGAGCAAATTTGTGACCTTGAGACCTAGAACCCAGTCTGGACCAAATAAATCAGAACTCATGATTGAGGAAATCCAGCACCAGGTTTATTTTTTGTTTGTTTTTAAATTTCTAGAAGATTCTAACATTCACGCAGATATGAGAGCCAGAAGATGTTTGTAGTTTCTCTTCTAGACCTCAGAATTGAAATGCAAGTTTTTGCTAATGAAGGATGAAGTTCCTCCCTTAACTTTTTTCCTAATTATGATCATTTGCTTCCAGCATCAGCAGGCATTTGCTGCCTTAAAGCCAGGATCTAGAATGATGCTGCCAACCAAGGCCACCAATACTTTCCATCCTCCTAGGACTTGCTGGAACAGTGTCAGTCATAAATTGCTCTTTCCTTATTATTTTAATTAACTTCCTGCTATTTAAAATTTGCACTGGCAGAGTAAACTCTCTAGGCCCCAGTTGCTCATTGCTAAAAGCTGGCTATCACCTTCATTAGAATGGATGTTGACTTTCTTTTCAGTAGTACTATTTGGGGTGACAAGCTGCCAAGTTGAAGAATTTGAAACTTCTCAAAGTTTATAGCTAAAAGCTCATACATTTTTCTAAATCTATTTAAATCCATAGTATAGTATTTCTGACCTATCATGAAAATAATTAACTATATTGGGGCCGGGCGGTGGCGCAAGAGGTAAGGTGCCTGCCTTGCCTGCGCTAGCCTTGGACGGACCGCAGTTTGATCCCCCGGTGTCCCATATGGTCCCCCAAGCCAGGAGCAACTTCTGAGCGCATAGCCAGGAGTAACCCCTGAGTGTCAACGGGCGTGGCCCAAAAACAAAAAAAAAATTAACTATAACCAACTCAGTAAAAGACTTAAAATTATTCACCTATGGGTTAGAGGGATAGATAGTATAAGCAATTAAGGTACATATCCTTCTTGCTTGACCATAGTTTAATTCCTTGCACCACATGGTCTATTGAGAATTAATGGGTATAGTCCAAGAATCCCAGGAGGACCCCAGAATTCAGGGCCCAAGCAGAATTACATTTCCCAACACTACAGAACCCAAGTAACACCTGATCACTGGGCCTCTCTTGGAACTGCTGACCTACTTGAATGATAATCATGAGAGTCTTCTGAGCAGTATTTGGGAGAATATCCCAAAGTTCCCAAATAAATATGTGAACAAAACAAGGTTTTACTGGGGTATTATTATTTCATAATTAATATTATTTTATTATATCCATTATATTATTACATATTATTTATCATTATATATTATATGAGATATAATATATTACATTATATACAATACATTATATATTTATATATACATTATCTATACAATACATTATATATTAATATATAAACATTATATACTTTATCTATTGTATGTGTATACATACAATATATACAATATATATAGTATATTATATATTGTGTATTTGATATGTACATATATGCATATATTATATATTTTATCATATCATGGAATTATAGGACCATAGGAAGTTATTTATAAAACCTTCAATTTTTAAAAAAATAATCTATTTTATAAAGTCACCAATGAGCAAAACCTGTCTTCAAGCACTTCTAATAACTAATAACTAATATAGTAATATTCATCATCAGTGATTTTCTTCATCTAAGCATTTACTGAAAATATGCAATTGTTATGTCAATTCAAGAATTACATAGGTTTAGGGAAGAGAAAATGATTTCTTCATATTTTGGTGAAGTAATTAAACAAGACACCAACTTTAATATTAGAATCAGACAAATGCTCTAAAAGGACATTTTTCTGGGAGCCCTATGACTGGGAAATTTTTGAATTTTCTTCAGAATAAATAGAATTAAAAGATCAGTAAAATTTCACATATGCATTTGACCTTAATAAGTAGATTTTAAGGCAGAAAAAGTAACGTTAGAGAGAGACTAGTGGGAGAACAATAGGATGTCAGTTTTATCCTTTGTACCTCTACCTCTTCCTTGTCTTAAAACCAAGACTAGTACACATTTTTGTTACTTAAAGTATCATGGACCAGAAACTTGAAAGAAATAAAGATGCTTATTTTTCACCTCATATTTATACTTTATACCTTTGTACATTTATATATATTTCTACTATAACAAGACCTCCAGTCATTTTTATGTAGGTTAAAGTTAGAAGCACTAAACTATAAGTTGCATTTTACTTGCCATTTAATCTTTCTGTAAATGAGATTATTTTATAACTAATATGTATAGTTTTATATGCTTTGTACATATATACATAGATGGTACCGCCAGCCCCCAGTACCACCTGGTTTGGCCCCTATGTTCCCCAGCTCTAGTAGGCGAACCAACACCATATTGCTTTGTTGGACAGTGTACCTGACCTTCAGGTTTGGCAGCACCCAGAGCAGTTATTGCTACATTGCTGAGTGGCCCTGGGGTTCCTGAGTGTATAACTCTCCATGCCCAAATTATCTATTAGTTACTATAAAGGCAGCATACTTGGGGCCGGAGAGGTGGCACTAGAGGTAAGGTGTCTGCCTTGCAAGCGCTAGCCAAGGAAGGACCACGGTTGGATCCCCCTGCATCCCATATGGTCCCCCAAGCCAGAGGCGATTTCTGAGCCCTTATCCAGGAGTAACCCTTGAGCATCAAACGGGTGTGGGCCAAACCCCCCTCCCAAAAAAAAGGTAGCATACTCTTTTTGTAGAGCAAATAGAAGAATATTTAAAAAGACAGAAATTACAAGCTCCTCTTCCATCTCAAATTTAAACCAAAGAGAAATATGGCTAATGTGTTCATATATTTTCTTCTAACATTTTAAAATTAAGGCACCACAGTTTACCAAGTTATTTATAATTGAGTTTCAGGCATGTCATTTTCTAGCACCAATCCTACCACCAATATTAACTTCTGTCCACCAGTGGTCCAGGTTCTTGCCCATTTCCCAGCCTGCCTTTTTGGCCACACCTAGCAGTGCTCAGGGGTTACTCCTGGTGTTATTGTTTGGGTCTCATGTTTTCAGTGCTGTTGGGTCTGTGGTTTGGATATAAAGTTATACCACAATCTATACCTCTCTATACCACTGTTGTACCTGTGGCCTTTGACATCTGACCCCCATTACTTCTTATGTAATGAAAACGGTAGTGTATGAAAAACTTAGTAAACTAGTTTGTTTTAAATTGTGACAAAGAAATGTAAAGCTATCTATATTTACAGATAGAGAAATATATAGATATTATATTCATACAAGCTGGCTGGAGAGATGATAAAGTAGGCAGGGTACTTTGCTTTGCATGCAGTTGACCTGGTTGTGGATCTCTGGAACTCTATATGTTCCCATAGCCAGTTAGGAGTAATCACTGACTGAAAAGCCAGGGGATACGTTCTGAGCATAGCTAGGTATAGCCCCAAACTAGAAACAAAACAAAACCCTTTATATAATTATACCCTATAATAAGATCCTTTCTAAAATTACCATTAATTGTTGCATATTTTATTTAGTACTATAACAACTATTTTTATTTGGTGGATATTTAAACTGATAGCAAATTTCAGTTTTTAAATAATGAAAATATTCATTATGAATAAAGTTATGTTTCTCTTATGGCATAGCACGTCATGAAAATCTCAATATAGACTGACAAACTGAGTAACAACTCAAAACTAATCATCTTGCCTGAACCTTAAGACCTTTAAGACATACTATAAAACAAAGTTATGCTGTATTTGTTCTGTAAATATGTGTGCTTTTTATTTATTATTTTTGGTGGAGCCTCCCAAGTAGTGTTCAGGTGACATTAGGTCAACTAGGTTTTTCTTAGGGCCTGAGAATTCAGTGCTGTTTCAGGCCTGAGTGCTAGGGTCCATCAGGACTACCCAGGTAATTCTTGGTAACCACCAGGGCCACACCTGGAGATGCTCACGAGGACATGTGGTACCAGGTATTGATTCTGGTTCAGACATACAAGCACCCTAACTGCTGTAATAATTCCCAGCACCATCATGCAAGGATCTCAAACTCAATTTACCTGGGGCTGCAGGAGGCAAAGTCGGGGTGATCCTTGAGTGCAAAGTCAGTAGTAAACCTTGAACATTGAGGGGTGTGACCCAAACAACTAAAACAAAACAAAGCAAAACAAAACAAGATTCCTCTAGGGCAGGGCCACAAAATGTTGTACGGAGGGCCATTTGTGGCCCTCAGGCTTCGAGTTTAAAACTCCTAAAAGCAATGTGATTTTTTTCCCCTATATGTTAGAAACATGGTAGAAAACTACTTTCTTACTGTTTTGGTCAGTTTTTTTAAAAAGTATTTTTATGTTTTTGGGGCTACATTCTGTGAGACTCAGGCATTCCCCTGGCTATGCACCCAGGGATCACTCTTGTTGGTACTCAGCAACCATAGAATGCTGGGAATCATATCCAGATTGGCCATGTGCAAGGCAAGCACCCTACCCACTGTGCTGTCACTCTTGCCCTTAATTTTTAATTCCTAATAATACTATTATTGAAAGTAGCTGATGGGTATTGCAAGATAGTTTGCAATTCATTGAATCCTTCTTGCCTTATACAGGATCAAATCTGGTAAATATTTAATGTCGTCTTGAAAGGAATGTACATTATCTGATTGGAAGGTATAGGACTCTAAAGATAGCCATTAAATCAAGCTTGTTATTTTACCATTAAGATCTTCCACATCCTTACTACCTTTGTGTCTGCTTGCTTTAGGCATAGTTGAAAGATATGTTAAATCACCCACTTCAATTATGAGCTTGCCAACTTTATCCTTTTCTTAGTTTTTATTTTACATACTACATGGTTACATAACTGACTACTTACAAAGCTTGTGATTTATGTTCCTAATAGATTAACCTTTGTATCATTATGTTATACTTCTTATGCTTCTTTGGCTCATTCGATTTAAAAATTTGCCAGTAATTCCTGTCAAGGATAACAGAAAAATTCTAACTATAAGAATCTATAACTAATAATGTATAACAATAAGATAGTAATTGACTAATTGTTATGATCATCTTGCAATATATACTTAAACCTGAACTATATGTAATATTACATTTTATATTAAACACATTACATATAAAATGATCTTTATATAATACTATCTTCTTGTCAATTATGATACAAGTAATTTCTCTTTGCACCAAACAGGGACTAGCAAATAATGAAGAAAGAAGAAAAGGGATGGTAAAGCATTAACAATCCTGTTAAGTAAGTAGAGATTAAGTAGGAAGATTTGGAAAGTTGAGGTTGCTCCATTGGTAAAGTGGTTGCCTTTTTACCTCAGGCCTGTGAGTTAGAGGAAAGAAGGGAAGAAAGGAGTGAGGGAGAGGAGAAATAGGAAAGAGAACCTTGTAACCTTGTCAACATCTTGAGGGATGTTTACAATGCTTAGACCAGAACAAATAAAGACTCAGTCAAGCTAGTTAGGCCTGGAACCATCCAGAAAACAGACTGCCCCTCGGAAACCATAGTTCGAATCAGGAGACAGAGCTGTTTTGCTTGGAGCTCCTTGCTTTACTGCTCACCACTCAAGCACACTTTCTTGCTTTGTCAATATGTGAATCTCCTCTGATAAATCTCCTTAGATTAATATTAGTCAACAGCTTATCTTCAGGATCTGAGGAGGAGTTGCCTGACAATGCTTGTACAAAATTTGTCTTTTTTGGGGTCTTTTTCTTTTTTTTTTTTTTTTTTTTTTTTTTTTAATTCTTTTTTTTTTTTTTTTGTTTTTTTTTGTTTTTTTTTTTTTTTTTTATTTAAACACCTTGATTACATACATGATTGTGTTTGGGTTTCAGTCATAAAAGGAACACCACCCATCACCAGTGCAACATTCCCATCACCCAAGTCCCAAATCACCCTCCTCCCCACCCAACCCCCGCCTGTACCCTAAACAGGCTCTACATTTCCCTCATACATTCTCAATATTAGGACAGTTCAAAATGTAGTTATTTCTCTAACTAAACTCATCACTCTTTGTGGTGAGCTTCCTGAGGTGAGCTGGAACTTCCAGCTCTTTTCTCTTTTGTGTCTGAAAATTATTATTACAAGGGTGTCTTTCATTTTTCTTAAAACCCATAGATGAGTGAGACCATTCTGCGTTTTTCTCTCTCTCTCTGACTTATTTCACTCAGCATAATAGATTCCATGTACATCCATGTATAGGAAAATTTCATGACTTCATCTCTCCTGACAGCTGCATAATATTCCATTGTGTATATGTACCACAGTTTCTTTAGCCATTCATCTGTTGAAGGGCATCTTGGTTGTTTCCAGAGTCTTGCTATGGTAAATAGAGCTGCAATGAATATAGGTGTAAGGAAGGGGTTTTTGTATTGTATTTTTGTGTTCCTAGGGTATATTCCTAGGAGTGGTATAGCTGGATCGTATGGGAGCTCGATTTCCAGTTTTTGGAGGAATCTCCATATCGCTTTCCATAAAGGTTGAACTAGACAGCATTCCCACCAGCAGTGGATAAGAGTTCCTTTCTCTCCACATCCCCACCAACACTGTTTATTCTCATTCTTTGTGATGTGTGCCATTCTCTGGGGTGTGAGGTGGTATCTCATCGTTGTTTTGATTTGCATCTCCCTGATGATTAGTGATGTGGAACATTTTTTCATGTGTCTTTTGGCCATGCGTATTTCTTCTTTGTCAAAGTGTCTGTTCATTTCTTCTCCCCATTTTTTGATGGGGTTAGATGTTTTTTTCTTGTAAAGTTCTGTCAGTGCCTTGTATATTTTGGAGATTAGCCCCTTATCTGATGGGTATTGGGTGAATAGTTTCTCCCACTCAGTGGGTGGCTCTTGTATCCTGGGCACTATTTCCTTTGAGGTGCAGAAGCTTCTCAGCTTAATATATTCCCATCTGTTAATCTCTGCTTTCACTTGCTTGGAGAGTGCAGTTTCCTCCTTGAAGATGCCTGTAATGTCCTGTAGTGTTTTGCCTATGTGCTGTTCTATATATCTTATGGTTTTGGGGCTGATATCGAGGTCTTTAATCCATTTGGATTTTACCTTTGTACATGATGTTAGCTGGGGGTCTAAGTTTAATTTTTTGCAAGTGGCTATCCAATTGTGCCAACACCACTTGTTGAAGAGGCTTTCCCTGCTCCATTTAGGATTTCCTGCTCCTTTATCAAAAATTAGATGGTTGTATCTCTGGGGAACATTTTCTGAGTATTCAAGCCTATTCCACTGATCTGAGGACCTATCCTTATTCCAATACCATGCTGTTTTGATAACTGTTGCTTTGTAGTACAGTTTAAAGTTGGGAAAAGTAATTCCTCCCATATTCTTTTTCCCAATGATTGCTTTAGCTATTCGAGGGTGTTTATTGTTCCAAATGAATTTCAAAAGTGTCTGATCCACTTCTTTGAAGAATGTCATGGGTATCTTTAGAGGGATGGCATTAAATCTGTATAATGCCTTGGGGAGTATTGACATTTTGATGATGTTAATCCTGCCAATCCATGAGCAGGGTATGTGTTTCCATTTCCGTGTGTCCTCTCTTATTTCTTGGAGCAGAGTTTTATAGTTTTCTTTGTATAGGTCCTTCACAAATTTAGTCAAGTTGATTCCAAGATATTTGAGTTTGTGTGGTACTATTGTGAATGGGGTTGTTTTCTTAATGTCCATTTCTTCTTTATTACTGTTGGTGTATAGAAAGGCCATTGATTTTTGTGTGTTAATTTTGTAGCCTGCCACCTTGCTATATGAGTCTATTGTTTCTAGAAGCTTTTTGATAGAGTCTTTAGGGTTTTCTAAGTAGAGTATCATGTCATCTGCAAACAGTGAGAGCTTGACTTCTTCCTTTCCTATCTGGATTCCCTTGATATCCTTTTCTTGCCTAATCGCTATAGCAAGTACTTCCAGTGCTATGTTGAATAGGAGTGGTGAGAGAGGACAGCCTTGTCTTGTGCCAGAATTTAGAGGGAAGGCTTTCAGTTTTTCTCCATTGAGGATAATATTTGCCACTGGCTTGTGGTAGATGGCCTTCACTATATTGAGAAAGGTTCCCTCCATTCCCATCTTGCTGAGAGTTTTGATCAAGAATGGGTGTTGGACCTTATCAAATGCTTTCTCTGCATCTATTGATATGATCATGTGGTTTTTATTTTTCTTGTTATTGATGTTGTGTATTATGTTGATAGATTTACGGATGTTAAACCAGCCTTGCATTCCTGGGATGAAACCTACTTGATCGTAGTGGATGATCTTCTTAATGAGGCATTGAATCCTATTTGCCAGGATTTTGTTGAGGATCTTTGCATCTGCATTCATCAGTGATATTGGTCTGTAATTTTCTTTTTTGGTAGCGTCTCTGTCTGGTTTAGGTATCAAGGTGATGTTGGCTTCATAAAAGCTATTTGGAAGTGTTTCTGTTTGTTCAATTTCATGAAAGAGTCTTGCCAAGATTGGCAGTAGTTCCTCTTGGAAAGTTTGATAGAATTCATTAGTGAATCCATCTGGACCTGGGCTTTTGTTTTTCGGCAGACATTTGATTACTGTTTTAATTTCATCAATGGTGATGGGGGTGTTTAGATATGCTACATCCTCTTCCTTCAACCGTGGAAGATTATAAGAGTCCAAGAATTTATCCATTTCTTCCAGGTTCTCATTTTTAGTGGCGTAGAGTTTTTCAAAGTAGTTTCTGATTACCCTTTGAATCTCTGTCATATCAGTAGTGATCTCTCCTTTTTCATTCCTGATACGAGTTATCAAGTTTCTCTCTCTCTCTTTCTTTGTTAGGTTTGCCAGTGGTCTATCAATCTTGTTTATTTTTTCAAAGAACCAACTTCTGCTTTCGTTGATCTTTCGGATTGTTTTTTGAGTTTCCACTTCGTTGATTTCTGCTCTCAGCTTTGTTATTTCCTTCTGTCTTCCTGTTCTTGGGTCCTTTTGTTGAGCATTTTCTAGTTCTATTAGCTGTGTCATTAAGCTACTCAGGTAAGCTCCTTCTTCCTTCCTGATGTGTGCTTGCAAAGCTATAAATTTTCCTCTCAGTACTGCTTTTGCTGTGTCCCATAAGTTCTGAGAGTTTGTGTCTTTATTGTCATTTGTTTCCAGGAACCTTTTTATTTCCTCCTTGATTTCATCTCGGACCCACTGGTTATTGAGCATGAGGCTGTTTAACTTCCAGGTGTTAAAGTGTTTCTTCTGAGTCCCTTTGGAGTTCACAAATAATTTCAGAGCCTTGTGGTCAGCGAAGGTAGTCTGCAAAATTTCTATCCTCTTGATCTTATGGAGGTATGTTTTATGTGCCAGCATGTAGTCTATCCTGGAGAATGTCCCGTGTACATTGGAGAAGAATGTGTATCCAGGTTTCTGGGGATGGAGTGTCCTATATATATCCACTAGGCCTCTTTCTTCCATTTCTCTCCTCAGGTCTAGTATATTCTTGTTGGGTTTCAGTCTGGTTGACCTGTCCAGTGTTGACAAAGCCGTGTTTAGGTCCCCCACAATTATTGTGTTGTTGTTGATATTATTTTTCAGATTTGTCAGCAGTTGTATTAAATATTTTGCTGGCCCCTCATTCGGTGCATATATGTTTAGGAGAGTGAATTCTTCCTGCTCTACGTACCCCTTGATTAATATAAAATGTCCGTCTTTGTCCCTTACAACCTTCCTGAGTATAAAGTTTGCATTATCTGATATTAGTATGGCCACTCCAGCTTTTTTATGGGTGTTGTTTGCTTGGATAACTTTTCTCCAGCCTTTTATTTTGAGTCTATGTTTGTTCTGACTATTCAGGTGCGTTTCTTGTAGGCAGCAGAAGGTTGGATTGAGTTTTTTGATCCATTTAGCCACTCTGTGTCTCTTAACTGGTGCATTTAGTCCATTGACGTTGAGAGAAAGAATTGTCCTGGGATTTAACGCCATCTTTATTTCAAAATTTGGTGTGTCTTTTGGGTAGTCTTGTCTTAGATTAGGTCTTTCAGTTTTTCTCTTAAGACTGGTTTTGTGTCTGTGAAGTTTCTGAGCTGTTTTTTGTCTGTGAAACCATGTATTCTTCCATCAAACCGGAAAGTGAGTTTTGCTGGGTATAGTATTCTGGGTGAAGCATTCATTTCATTCAGTCTTGTCACAATATCCCACCACTGCTTTCTGGCATTGAGCGTTTCTGGTGACAGGTCTGCTGTAAATCTCAGGGAAGCTTGCTTGAACATGATTTCCCCTTTTGATCTTGCTGTTTTCAGAATTCTGTCTCTATCTGTGGGATTTGTCATTGTGACTAGGATGTGTCTTGGGGTGGTTTTTCTGGGGTCTCTTTTGGTTGGTACTCTTCGGGCATGCAGGATTTGATCACATATATTCTTTAGCTCTGGAAGTTTCTCTTTAATGATGTTCTTGACCATTGATTCTTCCTGGAAATTTTCTTCCTGGGTCTCTGGGACTCCAATGATTCTTAAGTTGTTTCTGTTGATCTTATCATAGACTTCTATTTTCGTCTGTTCCCATTCTTTGACTAATTTTTCCATTGTCTGCTCATTTGCTTTAAGTTTTTTGTCCAATCTCTCCTGCTGTATGGAATTGTTATGTATCTCATCTTCCACAGCACCAAGTCTATTCTCAGCTTCTGATACCCTGTCCCAGAGCTTATCCATTTTGTCATTCACTTCGTTTACTGAGTTTTTCAGGCCTGTTAGTTGACATGTTATTTCAGTTTGGAGTTTTGTCATTTCTGCCTTCATATTTTCTTGGTTCTTATTAGTGTTCTGTTCAACTCGATCCATGGTTTCTTGGAGTCTGTTGAGCACCTTCCATATTGCTAGTCTAAAGTCCTTATCTGAGAGGTTGATTAGTTGTTCAGTCATTATCTGGTCCTCAGAATTGTCATCTTCATTCTCTATGTCTGATGCTGGCCTGCGCTGTTTCCCCATTGTCACATTTGTATTGTGGGTTTTTCTACGTGTTGTAGTGGTATTCATTGTCTATATGATGTAGGCAGCACACTCCTCTGGCTCCTCCCTTTCTGGATGGGCTGACTTGCCTCTAAGGGAGGGGAGTCCTCCGTGGATGAAGCCTCACACTGGGTCAAATCTTAGGCCCGAGCATGTAACAGAGAAGACAGTCCAGAGAGAAATGTTTGCTTCTGTGATATAGCGCCGTTCTTAGTGTGATTTTTCCTTCTTGTTGCAATGGAGTTCTTTCCTTAGAAAGAGTGCACGGCCGCGTAGCGAAGCGGAGCGGCCGTGCTCCTCTGAGCCTCTTTTTGCCCCACTCGCAAGAGTTTCACGCAAGAGGACAGTAGACAGACATAGACAGGTCACACTCACAGTCTTTCACAGCTGAGCCCCACTGGGCCGGTGTACTTTCGCGGATTTTCCCCGCCTGGTGTCACACACAGGGAGCCACCTTTTTCTTTTTTTTAAAAAAAAATTAGCTCTTAGTGTTACAACTTTCTAACAAAGATTAATTAGCTTTTATTTTACACCATAATAGTAACTAAAATATAATATTTTTCTTCATATATAACTATATCTTACATTCAGCTATTTTTTCACTTATAATCATTTTATTCCTGAGGATAGTATCCAAATATTCTCAGCATACTACATTATAAGCTTGTCAATAAAAGAATAAACCAATAGAAAGTGAAAATAAGAATAGCTTATATTTATTGATAAACACATGAACTTTTAATTTTTTTTTTGTGGTTTTTGGGTCACACCCAGCAGTGCTCAGGGGTTATTTCTGGCTCCAGACTCAGAAATTGCTCCTGGCAGGCACAGGGGACCATATGGGGCGCTGGGATTCGAACCGATGACCTCCTGCATGAAAGGCCTTACCTCCATGCTATCTCTCTGGCCCCGAACTTTTAATTTTTTACATAATTGCTTTACCATAATTATCTTAAGTACTGTTGTTCTCTCCATTTAAAAATGTGAAAATAAATAACAGAGGACTTGTATATGTTGCATAAACTCAGTTACTGAATTGCAAAGAAAGTCCCCAAGCTCAGAAATTCCTTTTTCTAAAGAAAGTCCTAACCATTCATGATGTATTTTAGCATGCAATCATCATTCCAGAAAGTTAGATGTAATTGCTATACTATTATTTTGCAAGTAATATGTAATAATATTATCATATGAAAAAAAATTATACGCAAAACTAAGTTACTGTCATCAGAATCTAAATCCAGTATCGTACCCAAATATAGTCAATGTTACCTGTTTTCTTTTTAATAATTTTTATTGTGGTCAACGTGAGTTCCAAGTCTTTCACAATAATATTTAAAATACATAGTGACATTGAATAGGGGTATTCCCACCACCGGTGTTGTCCTTCCTCCAACCCTGTTCCCAGCATCCTCCTAGTTTGCCCCCAGACTGTTAATATAACTGGTTTCCCCTGTGTATAGCTTGTTGAAGATTGGGTATCAATTCTGTTGTTGTTGACTTTGGGTTTGGTGTTTAAATCTGATCATTTTTAATTTTTACTCAATGTTCATATGAACATTGATTCTGGTACCACCCACATCCCCCCTCAATTTATGAGGTAGAACAAGATGATTCAAGTTATGTGGTTTTGTTTGAAAAAAAAAAGAAGAGAAGATGAAAGAAGAATAAAACAAAAACAAAAAATATAGAAAACAAAACCAACCAACCAACAACAAAAAAAAAAACAGGCGAAATTCATCTAGAGGTTATAAATATCAATGTAAAAAGAAGAAAGGGGGGAAAAAACGAAGAAAATCATCACAAAAAAACAAAAAAAAAATACAACCAAAAACAAAAACAAAATACCCTACAAAAATCAACCACCACCACCAACTAGTCAAAACACAAAAAGAAACAAAAATCAAACAAAAGACCAAAACCAGCAACTACAAAAAAAGCACCACAGCAACAAATACAAGAAAAGAAAGGAGGATGTTGTGGCAAGATTTATTTTTTGCTTGTTTTTATTTTTGATCTAACAGCAGGTTGACCTATCTAATCATCCTACCATTGTGGGATGAAATCAGAAGACACATCATCATCCTTTGATTTGTGCAAAAACCAAGATTACTAACTACAGAAGACTGACCTTGACAACCATGACTGTGCAGAAATTATCCTGGGACCAATAAGAAAGACCCTAGCTAAGGCTTCTGCCTAGTATTTGTACAAAAACCAAGATCTCTAATTCCAGAGGTCTGACTTTGACAACTGTGACAGAGCACATCTTTTGGAAACACAACTAAGGACTCTCTCTCCTAGGCTCGTCCTAGGATCTGTCCAAAAACCAAGACCACCAATTACAGAAGACTGATTACAACAGTGATGGAACAGAAATGCTAGGACCGTAAAGAAAGATGTTATACTAGGCTTCATCCTATGACTTGTGCAAATACCAAGATCTCTAGTTAGAGGCTCGAGACTATCAGTCACAACTGAGAGGAAAGTCTCCTGGCACCGAAAAAATTTTTTGTGGTGTAATAAGGAGCGTGTACGGAGCCTGTAGTTATTCCCATGACGGTATACTTCAAGGGTGGAGAAGCCCTGGATCTTTTAGGCCAAGGGACTTCCTTTTCTAATTTCCCCAATATTTATATTCAGCTATTTTTGACCTTTCTTATTCAATAATGACCGAGTTCACTGATGAATTCCTTCTCTGTTAAGTTGTAAAAGTTGAAATCTTTAAGCTAAATAAGGGGAGTTACCAGTAATTTTCATTATTTTTTATTGAATGAAATAATTTGCTTATTGGGTTGATATTTTGTCCTCGAACTCTCTGTGTAGTGAGGATCATGAGTCTATATTCAGGCTGTTCAGTAGAAGTCCACAATAAAAGGTCCTCTCTAATAGTGGTGAGCTCATTTTGACATTTTGTGGTAAAAATTATATGACTTTAGTAAAATAATATAGTAAACTTAAATACACAACTTTGGTATCTAATCATCTATCAATGAGCACTAACTATGTATTTTGGCATTTATAAAATCATGCAGTATAAGTTGGAATGATTAAAACTTCTGGTTATTGTTTTTGTTTTGTTGCTTTTGACATAAACCATTTAGACAGGTGAACAGGTATTTTCTGGCTAAAGGCAGATAGGACTAGCCATGAGACCTGTCCTTTATACTTGGCCTGAAATAAACATATAGTCCTTTTGTATTTATTCATTAGAATAACTACATTCAATATTATTTAACTATACATTTTTTAAATTTTAAATATTTTTTTAAATTTTTAATTAATTTAAAGAAAATGCATCACATAGTTGACATAACTGATCATAATACATTCATTTTAGGAAGAACAAAAGCAACATGATTTAAAAAATAGAAAAATTAAAGAAAAACTAAAGAGATGGAAGAGAAATGAAAGAAGAAAAAGGTCAGTAGCAAGTATATTTTTGAAAATTATTGAATCACCAATGAACTCATTAAAGCACCAGCAGAAATTTTAGTGCGCTCTTCCTCTTTTCTTTAAAGGATAAGAGTTAAGAAAAATACAGTAATAATGGTGTGAGAGTGGCAATTATTGCTTACATAGGCCCACCAAAATATGGGGAAAATGGAAAAAAGCCTTGGTCTAAATACAAGGAGACCTTATCCCTGAAGTATTCTGGCATAAGACTGACTCTGGGTTTCAGGCATACTAGGTTGTCCAACTTCTGAGTCATTCTCTGTGGTCTCCGTGAATTATTTCCTCACATTAGCTGTTGTTGGTGTCAGGTTTCTGTAGTTAAAGATTCTGGTTTCTTTGCATTTCCTTCATCGAAGTCAGTATGATGTGGAGCGTCCTCTAGTTTCACCTCATCATTAGATGCAGAGAACCCTGTCCTGCAAGCAGATTGTTGCAGTTAACTATATTTTTAAGTCATTAATTAAGGTGAGATTTAAGATGGATTGAGATGCCATGTCTTTAAGTAGGATGTATGAAATATTGGGGTGCCATTTCACCTCCATGTGATGGATGATTCATGATATATTATTATATTAAATATAAATTTTGTTAAGTAATTATTAACAAACCAATAATTACCAGTTAATTGATTTTATTGTTTTATTAATATACTTCCATTAAGTTATTATTTGTAAATAACATGTTAATATTTGTAAATCACAATGATAATGATTCCAATTAATATTGTTCAATTAATTAATTGATTAATGGACTTAGGGCATAACAATAATTGGGGATACCAAAATTTGAAATTATTGCTATGGACCAAGTTAATTATGTTGATATTAATGGATTTTTGTAATAAATCTCTATCATGGTGGACCCACAGGATTCAAATACTTACCTTGTAATTACTGCTCATGATCTTTATTGGATCATTGGAAAAGACTAAGAAGCCAGCAAAACATTCATTTCGAAATGTAGTTTAAGGTTTATGGTAGTGAAAGAATATTGAATTTGAATAAGTGATTTAAAAATGAATGAATACAGATTACTGTGTAGTCTTATAAACTTGGTGATGTTTTTTATTTTTTATTTTTTTAAATAAAATCTTATTTAAGGGGGCCAGAGAGATAGCATGGATGTAGTGCATTTACCTTGCATGCAGAAGGATGAATCCCGGCATCCCATATGGTCCCCCGAGCCTGCCAGGAGCGATTTCTGAGCATAGAGCCAGGAGTAGCCCCTGAACACTGCCGGGTGTGACCCCAAAACAAAAACCAAACAAACAAAAAACAAAAAAATCTTATTTAAGCACCATGATTACAAGCATGATTTGTAATTGATTTTCAGTCATTAACAGAATACCCTCCCTTCACCAGTGCAACATTCCCACCTCCAATGCCCCCCCCCCTGTGGCCAGAAATATGACAAAATAACTTAAGTCTTCTTTATATTAGCAAAAGTAAAATTGGTTTCACTATATTTTCCTCTCTTAACATTACAGTTTCTAAGAATCAGTAAGTAATGGGGACTTACTACTGGAGATTTTAAACTTTATAACATAATTTTACAGATACAGAATTAAGGAAAGAAGGTACCATTCTATCATCACATATCTTATGCCTGAATATATTTATTCCTCATTTTGTAGTGTTATGACTGTTTCCCCCCACCGTAACTTTAACTGTATAGTTTTAAATCTGAGCTAATAAAAGAGATTTTATGGAGTCATCAATTTCTATAAATTCCTCTTTACTTTCTTTTACAAAAGGCTGTGTCATCTGGTTGACAAACGTGGGATTTTGTTCTTTAACATATATGAATGCTCTGTGACAAATTTCCTTTTTTAAAACATTGTATTTCTTTTCTTGACACTGGTTTACAGAGTTGATCATAATATAATTATTTCTGGCATTTAATAAACATTCCAACACCACCTCTGTAACATATCCTCCACCATTGTCACTAGTTTTCCAACTTCCCTTTGGCAGTTACAATTTACCTAACAAGAGAGAGAGAGAGAGAGAGAGAGAGAGAGAGAGAGAGAGAGAGAGAGAGAGAGAGAGAGAGACAGACAGACAGACAGACAGACAGACAGACAGACAGACAGAATGGTCTCACTCATCTATGGGTTTTAAGAAAAATGAAAGACATTTCTCAACAATTTTCAGAGACAATAGTGAGGAGGGCTGGACGTTACAGCCCACCTCATGAACCTCACCACAAAGAGTGATGAGTTTAGTTAGAGAAATAACTACATTGCGAATTATCCTAACAATGAGAATGTATGAGGGAAATAGAAAGCCTGTTAGAGTACAGGTGGAGGCGGGGTGGGGAGGAGGGATATTTGGGACATTGGTGGTGGGAATGTTGCGCTGGTGCTGGGGGGTGTCATCTTCTATGACTGAAATCCAACCACAATCATGTTTGTAACCAAGGTGTTTAAATAAAAAAATATAAAAAAATAAAGGTAACAATTTAGTAAGGAAAAAATAATACTTGGTATAACTAAATGGTAAAGGAATCATAAAAAATAAAACTCACTAAAATTTGTGAAAATTGTCCTATCTCGCAATGGGAGATATGTCATTATGCCATTGTCAGGAAGTTTGCTAAGCTGTTTATTGCTAGTTGAGTGGCATTACGTGTTTGGCTTTGTTTGTTGAGATTATTTGACTTCTATGATATAATAATTTTACATCTAATTTGATTATTTCTACTGGGAAGTCAGTATTAAAATTATAGAGATGTCATTTTGCCAAATATGTGGCCATGTGGTCCAGGACTTTGATAATCTGTGGAGCTAGACTGATGAGCTCATATGGCAACATCAGTGGCTTGTGGGTATGGCTGCAGGGACTTCTGGAAGTAGAGAGGTAAGGAGTGAGGGAATGAAGGTGGGGGAGGCAGCCCACAGGGAGAAAACAATTTTGAAAGGAGGCTACAGTCAGAAAAAGGTTTAGAAACACTGTTCTAGAAGGTAGGAAAATGACTGGAATTTGGGGCACATGCCTTGTGAGTTTAAGACCCCGAGTTCAATTGCCAGCATGGCATGACACCCTGAAAATTGTTGGGTGTGGCCCTGAAGGTCCCCAGCACTGCTATCATTGAACCACCTGGCCCTATAGATTGAGTGTCACTGAAGTGGGCCTTGAAAGCACTGCTTCCGAGGTCCCAAACCAAATCAAACCAAACCAACCCAAACCAAACCAACCCAAACCAAACCAAACCAAACCAAACCAAACCAAACCAAACCAAACTAAACCAAAGCAAAACCATGGAGAGACATATTTTTGTGAATGTGGCCAGCCTTGTAGAAAATATATTATCTCTTCTTGTAACCCTGATTCTAGGTAGAGCTCCTGAGAAGTCTTGAGCTTCTCTCAGGAAAGAGGTGTGAATTAGTCTTTACTCAAATAAAAAAAAAAGGCATTTCTTTTTTTGTGGTAAGAGGTATCTCCAGTGGTGTTGGGGCCCACCAATGATATTTGGTGGTGTTTGGGGGCTATACAGGGCCAGGATAGAACTTGGGGCCTTGTGTCTGGCAGGCACCTGCTCCAACCTTTGAAAGATTTCTTCCTGCCCTGAAAAGTCCAGCTGCAACTCCCATCTTCTTTCTATTTATTTCTATCCTTCTTGATGTCTATACCTCCATTCTTCCAACAGAGGCTTTTTTTCTGTCTATACCATCCACACAAAGGCCCAGAATCAATCAGATCAAATATGATGAAGAATATACTAGATTCTTCCAAAGTTTACAGTAGTACTGATATCATTGTTGTATACTTACAGTATAGCTATACCAATTCACACAAGAGTGTCATGTTGTTTCTTGAGTATTTGTTCTTCAGTTTTTTTTTGTTGTTGTTTCAGTTCTTATACTTACCCCTTGAAATTGCTCCAGGATATATTCCTACAAGCCATAATGTTTGTGGTCATTAAAAGTTAAATGATAATTTTTTTTGGTGTCCTCCCTTCCTTTTTAAGTTATCTTGTTTCTAAACCTATCCAGTTGTGGAACCAATAAAACCCATACATTTAGGCAGTGTTTTCATATGTATCTACATTGCCAAAATACAAAATGCTATTCTTTTAATATGGACTCTATTCATGTCATTTGTCATAAACTATGAAGTCCTTATTGAGGTCTTGCTTTTACTTTGTCTGGTGAAATGTGCAATTCCCATGTGCCTAAAGTTTTTGGGGAACAGTAGTGAAACAGAGTAGACAGCAGAATTTGACTTAAAGTCTTTCACACAATCTTACTTGTATAAGATTGAGATGTGGAAATGGCCAGAGATTTCCTACTGAGTGGGAGTATAAATGTTTGGCTAAATAGATGTTGGAAGATAGCATGCCACATAGATAATTAAATCCATGCTCACTTGTTTGTAAGACGTTAGAGAAAATGAAAAAAAATGCTCAAAAACTCATTTAACTTACTTGTTAGGTTTAATTATTTGAAGGAATAATTTTATCGTGAAACTAATTCTGAAAAATGGCAATGCAGGAGAGCAAACCACATTCTTTTTCATGGGACAATATTTTCAAAACATTCACATGCCAGATGATTTTTGCCTTTTTGTGGGTTTATTCTTTCCATGTTAGTCAACAAACATTAATAAAGAAAATTCTACATGCTGAACACCTGGTAAAAAATAGTTTTACTTGGAACTTTCTAAACTTTATTGAAGAATTTAATGCATAACAGAGAGGATATTGTTAGTTTTAACTTCAGTAATTGTAGGGTAATTAATTTACCATGAGAAACATAAAATGTAGTCGATTGCCAACTTTTTCCAGCACTATAATTCTAGGATTTGGTAGTCTCTGTTACAATTTTCATCCCCAACAAAAATAAGGTTCAAATATTTAAATTTGTATTTTGGTGATATAATTTCTTTCCAACTGAAAAACATAAGGCACCGATCCTGAAGTATCAATGTCAAGGTAACAACATCATCATGTTACTAAAATGCTGATTTCCAGGTAAAGCTGGCCATAATTTCTATTTCTTAATATTATTTTATATGACTGGAATTTAGGAGGCCATTTGTTCATTTGACAAAATATATCTAGGGATAATTTTATTAATCAATAACTAATATTTGCTTTAAAAGAAGAAATACCAGAGTTGTAATCTTGTCTAAATCTTGTCTCTTTCTAGCCCAGAAGTTCCTGGCTTTTACATTGAATTAATGAGGATGCTTTTGGCTCTTAGTAACACTTTGCCCAACGAAAAGTGCCTTAATGAATTCATTTTCTAAAAGGGTACCAGAATTGAGTAATTGAATTCTGAATTAGCTTCTTTTATAATTCTTGGCTTCCTACAAATGGGCACAAAATGGTTGTAGTAATTAAAAGCAGTGTGTCCTTACATGACCATATCCAAAGCTAAAAAAGATAGTCCATTTTTATTGACTTCTCTGTCAGTCTTCTTCATATGGGCTAGTATCTCTGAGGCCATAGTTGCATGGACATTGGGTTAGCAAAGGAGAGAGAGTGGTGAGAGAGCATTAAAAGAAGCAATAAGTAATTATATCTGCTCCTAAACTTTATTGATCCAATGGGAAGGGTAGTTATGGATATATGTAAGGAATATAATATACATTGTACATTTATATTAAATATACATTATTTATATACTCCAAATTTTTTACTAATTTTCAGAATTCTTGGGTAGCCATCCATTAAGAGAATGTTAAATCTATAGATAGAATAATATAAGAGTTAAGGGCAATGGCCCATCTAGAGAGAATGGATAGATTGAGACCAAGGAGGATATTGAGAGTAAGGCCGAGGTTGATGGCAGAAGGGCACATAAAGAGCATGCAGTGGTTTGTTGATTCTTATGATAGACTGCACCACTGATATTTTATCCATGGCGCATAATTAACAAAAATATATCATTATCCCAATTCTCTGATCTGGTACCCAGGAGTAGATGATTTAGATGCAAATAATGGGTGCTTGATTTATGATGTTAGTTTGTTTTCTTGTAAACACAGTTTGGTACTTATTTTTCATATGTGTAAAAAGTGGACAATATTAAGCCATTTTAAAATGCAGTTGGGGACGATAAATGAATGGATCAAGAAGTAGTTGTATATGCATACAATGGAATACTATGCTACTCTAAGAATAACAAAATAATAAAAGAAATAATGATATCATTCAGTTTTCCATGGCATGGATAGAACTAGAGTGAAGTCAGTCAGAAAGTAAGGGGCAGGGACAGATGGATCTCTGGGAAATAAAGATATACAGCAAGGACCAAAGGCAGCACAATGGGAGATGATCCATAAAACTGAGCTTATATGTGTGGGGAAGTTGAAAGACAGGGGCATTGTGGATCTTGGGAGAGAAGGTTGTTTCACTGGTGATGAATGCAGTGTTGGAATTATGTACATGGAAACCAGCACTGTAAATCACAGTAATGTAAATCATAGAATCTCCATCAAGATAAAACTAACATAGATAAATAAAAGGTCAATATGATATAAGCTAAGTAAAAATAATAAAATGGAATTGGGAAATGATTATAGAAAATTTACATTTTTGGTTCAAAACAACTATTTCAAGAAAGTATAAATCAAGGGCTGGAGAGATAGCACAGTGGTAGGGCATTTGTCTTGAATGCAGTCTATCCAGGACGAATGGTGGTTCAAATCCTGGCATCCTATGTGGTCTCCCATGCCTGCCAGGAGCAAATTCTGAGCATAGAGCCAGGAGTAACCCCTGAGCACCCCTGGGTGTAACCCAAAACCAAACCAAAACAAAAAAAGGCATAAAGCAAACAGTTGAGAACTAATATCTATGGACATTTAGCTGGAGTATAGAGGCAGTATAGAGGCAGCAGATCCCCTTTAGTCATTTCTAGAGAATCATAATCAAATATCATCTGTTTTTATCAACCACTTTCTCCTTTCTTCCCATTAATAATCCTACTTTGTCCTTCCTTAGGGCATCTTCTAGAATTTCAGACTGAAACTGTACATCTCAGTTGAAATTCCTTGATCTTTAAATAAGCAAGGTTTGCTTTTTAGTTGTCTCCTGAATATTTACGAGGCAATTAAGTTGCTAGATTTTAACTCCAAAACCTAGGGGAAGATTTTATTGCAAATGTGTAAGCAAGGAAGCTGTAACCGTAGAAGGTCAATAAACTACCAAGTCATTCAACTGGTTTCTGGCAAGTCAGGTCTCAGAGTCAGCTCACCCCAGTAAAAATCTTGTGAACTTTCTGCTGCACAACAATTTACTTACAAAGTAAAATGTGTTCCATTTCTTTTCCAAAACAGTTTAGGTATGTGTGTATGTGTGAATGTATATGAACATACAAAAATGTACTAGAAATAAATAATTAGGAGCATGAATTGCAAGAATAATCAATATGAGGTACCTTCTGATTGAACACAAGATTTTGCTGAGTTAACTGGTAACCAGAGCCAAAGGGCACCATTCTAAATAAAAACTCCCACTGTCACGAAAGAGGAAGCTCAGTGATTCCCTTACTCTGAAGTTTTTCTTAACATGAAAAAGGATATTAGTTCCTTAAAGTAGGAGATTTAGGGGAGGTCACATCTTAACACTTTTCTGTGGGTTCTTACAAGGACAGTTAAACCATTAAATAAGCTGTATTATTCTTCACTGAATTTCTATAACAAATATAAAGCTAACGTTTAATTTTTTGTGTGGTTTTTGTTTTCTAAGAGACACAAAAGAGATACTCAATGTTACTCCTTGTTCTGCACTCAGGAATTATTCCTGATAGTGCTTGGGGAACTGTATAGGATACTGGAAGATTGGACTCAAGTTGGTAACATGCAAGGAAAGCACCTTACTTGCTGTATTATATTTCTAGACCAACGTGTTATTTTCTTGATTTGATCTTGTTTTTCATGTGAACACTAATAGAATGGAACTCATCTTCATTTCTGCCAGTATAGTCATCTAATGTAGAGATAATATTTTATTCCTTAATTTTTAAATATTTTTATTGTGATCAAAGTGAATTACAGATCTTTCACAGTAATATTTAAAGCACATAGTGACAAAGAATGAGGGGCATTCCCACCACCAGTGTTGTCCTCCCTCCACCCTTGTTCCCAGCATGCATCCCCATGTACTAGATATATTTAGTACCATCATGTAAATAATGCCTATATGTATTCCTAGATTAATTGAGAATACCTGCAAGTATTTAAGGTATCATCATATGGATCTATAATTTAGAAAAGCAGAAAAGTATTTGATCAATATCTTTTGTCCATTTTTATCTATCATATCTAGTTGACGATACTTTTCTTTTTTAAAATTAATTTATATAAAGAAAAAGCATTACATAGTTGACATAACTGATAAAAATACAATTTTTAGGAAGACCAAAAGCAACATGTTTAAAAAAATAGAAAATTGAAAGAAAAACTAAAGAGATGGAAGAGAAAGGAAAGAATATTTTTGAAAACTATTGACTCACAATGAATTCATTGGAGCACCAGCAGAAAGTTTAGTAAACTCTTCTTTTCTCTTTTTAAAGGATAAGAGTTAAAAAATACAGCAATAATGGTGTGTGAGTGGCAATTGTTGTTGTTTGCATAGGCCCAGAAAAATATGGGTAAAATGGAAAAAAAAAAAAAAAAAAAGCCTTGTCCTAAATACAAAGAGACCTTATCCCTGAAGTTCTGCGGTGTAAGACCGACTCTGGGCTCCAGGCGTCCAACCCCTGGTTCATTCTCTGTGGTCATGGTGAATTTTTTTCCCCCACACATTAGCTGTTGTTGTTATCCGGTTTCTGTTGTTGAAGATTCTGGTTTCTGTGCCAGAAGGATTCTGGTTTCTGTGTTTCATCAAAGTCAGGATGTGGAGCATCCTCCAGTTCACCTCACCATCAGGTGCAGAGCATCTTGCCCTGCAAGCAAGTTGTTGCTGTGCCTGAGTAATCTGGGTGCCAAGTGAACACTACTTGGAGTAAAGTCAAAGGCAGAGTAGTGGCAGGGTCTCCCCTGGTAGAGGTTTGCTGCCTGGTGATGTAGATGTGGTTGTTTCTGTAGATGGTCAGTGGTTCAGGGGTGTATGGGTAATGCCCATTCTTCAGAGGCCTGAGCCAAGTCATTATGTCATTGTTCAGGGTATAAGGCCTAACTGCATTATAAAATTTGTGTTTTTATCTCTATTAGATAATAATTTGTTTGCATATGTAGAATTTTCCTATTTTAATGTGCCTATTCAAAAGAGAAACAATGCCACAATGTATTATTGGTGCCTCTGGGGAGCTGAGGGAACAAGTCCAATAATCCGCTTAACTTGGTTCTAACACGAATTCTAAAGCAAAGATTCTTCTACCATAATTTCTTGTTGAACAAATCACAAAGAAAGAAAAACAAACAAACATAAAACAGTGGGCACAATTGTCACTGTTTAAGGGGTTATTCAATAAAAGTTATAGTGGTTAAGGGAATACATCTAAGATATTCAAAGGAGTTATGCAAGCCACTTTTATGTCATTAGAAATAGTCGGGAGGAGGGTGCTGAATACTGGACGCCACTTTGGTCTGTGATTTGGTCTTCTGGAGTCTGCAAAATGTCTCTCAGTAGTTCCACATCGGGAAATGCCTTTGCATGGGAACTAATCAGAAACCTAGTATGGTAGCAACCACAGTAACACAATGAAGGAAGGAGAAGGACAGGAGGTTGCTGAGAGTAAATAAGTAGGAACAGAATGCTGGTTTCTTTTCAGTCTGAGAGTCAATTTTCTCATTTTGGTAGCTGGTTCGCAGCTAGCTTATAGGGAGCCAAGAACTGAGGGTAAAAAGTGGTTAAATGTGGGGTAATAGGAGGTGGGAGTGAGGGAGAAAGGAATAAAATGAGCTTCTGGGTGGCATTCTGAATATGACAAACATATTAAACCCAACAATATCTAAATATTTGTCTATACATCCCTGCATGGTCTCACAATGGACAGGGGTAGAAAGGAAGGTTGCCTGCGACTTCCTGAAGCCAGCACCTCTTGTGCTGCCATTTCCCATGTTGGCAAAAACTCCCAGCTCCCAGGAAGGAAAGAGATCCTTCAAGAGCTGGAAGTCCGGAAATTCAAAGCCCTCACCCAAACCCTCCTTCCGGAACTGGGTGGGAAATGGGGAAAGTCTGGAGTACCCTTTAAGCTCCTCGTCAGGGCCCACCTCACTGGCTCCCCTGGGGTGTGACCCTGGTGTAGCCCTGAAGTTCTGGAGGAAGGAGGTGGAAGGGTGCTGGGGTGACCCAAGTTTCGTACCCCTCCTAGGCCTGGTTAAAAAGGCCTTTGGCATGGCAGAGGCAGCCAAACCCCATGCTGGCAAAAACTCTCAGCTCCCAGGAAGGGTCAATATTTTTCAAATTAAGATTAGCATTATGCTGGCTGGAGAGATAGCATGGAAGTAAGATATCTGCCTTGCATGCAGAAGGATGGTGGTTCGAATCCCGGCATCCCATATGGTCCCCTGAGTCTGCCAGGAGCGATTTCTGAGTGTAGAGCCAGGAGTAATCCCTGCGCAATGCCGAGTGTGACATAAAAACAAAACAACAACAACAAAAATTTGCATTATGCGTTTTTGTTTCAGATGAGAGAAATGGGTTCCCCAAAGAAGTAGAACTTTTGGGGCTGGAGAGATAGTGCAGTGGTAAGGTGTTAGCTTTGTATGTGGGCAAATTGGTTCAATCTTTGGCATCCCATATGGTTCCCTAAAACCCACTAGGAATTATTGTTGAATATAGCTGGGTGTCAACAACAATAATAACAACAACAAAGAAGATCTCTTTAATGTCTTCTTAAATATGTGCAGGTGACTTAGGTAAAAGTGAGGGAAGTAATAGCCATGGGGCTGATTTTTGCCTTGCACTTTGGCACACGGAAGAACACTTTAACTTTTGCCTCTGCTCTGCTCTGTGAAGTTGCCATAAACCACACCACCAAGAACAGCTCTGGAGGGCATGCCAGCTGAAACCATTTCCCAACTAGGTTTCATTCCAGGAGTGCAAGGATGGTTTAACATCCATAAATCAATCAACATAATACTCAATATCAAAAAAAGAAAAAATAAAAATCATATTATCATATCTATAGATGCAGAGAAAGCTTTTAATACGATCCAAGACCAATTCATGATAAAAACTCTCAAGATGGGAATGGTAAAAACTTTTCTCATTATAGTCAAGGCCATCTACCACAAACCAATGGCAAATATTATTTTCAATGGAGATAAACTAAAAACCTTTCCTCTAAAATCTGGTACAGGACAAGGCTGCCCTCTCTCGCCACCCCTATTCAACATAGTACTGGAAGTACTTGCCATAGCAATTAGGCAAGAAAAAGATATAAACTGCATCCAGATAGGAAAGGAAGAAGTCAAACTCTCACTGTTTGCAGAGGACATGATACTATATTTAAAAACTCCTAAACACTCAAGATTCTAGAAACAATAGATTCATATAGCAAAGTGGCAGGCAACAAAATTAACATGAAAAAATCAATGGCCTTCTTATATACAAATAATAATAGAGAATTTATAGATATTAAATACAATACCATTCATATTAGTCAACTTAACTAAAGAGGTGAAAGACTTATGCAAAGAAAACTACAAACCACTGTTTCAAGAAATAAAAGAGGCTACAAGAAAATGGAGACACATCACCTACTCATGGATTGGAAAGATTAACATCATTACAAGTGAAATACTTCCCAAATCATTGTACAGATTTAATAAAATTTCTCTTAAAATACCCATGACATTCTTCAAAGAAGTGGATCAAACACTCATGAAATTTTCTTGGAACAATAAACACCCACAAATAACTCTCTTAGAAAAAATATGTGAGGTATTACTTTCCCCTATTTTATTTTTTTCTTTTATAATATATTTAAACACCGTGATTACAAACACGACTGTATTTGAGTTTCAGTTACAAAAAGAACACTCCCTTCACCAGTTCAACATTTCCACCACCAGTGCTATCCATCTCCCTACTCCCACACCCCCAAACTGTATTTGACATAGGCATTCTACTTCTCTCACTCATAAACATTGTCTTGGTAGTTGCTAATGTATTATTTCTCTAACTATTCTCAGCCCTCTTTGAGGTGAGCTTTATATTGTGAGCCAATTCTTCTGGCCCTCATCTCTGGGCATTAATACAATAATGTCTTTTATTTTTTTTAAAACCCATAGATGAGTGAGACTATTTTGTGTATCTCTCTCCTTTTGACTTATTTCACTCAGCATAATAATTTTCATGTCCATCCACGTATAGGAAAATTTCATGACTTCATCTTTTCTGATGGCTGCGTAATATTCGATTGTGTATATGTGCCACAGTTACTTTAGCCATTCATCTGTAGAAGGGCATCTTGGTTGTTTCCAGAGCCTGGCTATTGTGAATAGTGCTGCAATAAATATAGGTGTGAGGAAGGGGTTTTTGTATTGGATTTTTGTGTTCCTAGGGTATGTCCCTAGGAGTGGTATAGCTGGATCATATGAAAGCTCAATTTACAGTTTTTTGAGGAATGTCTATATTGTTTTCCATAAGAGCTAGACTAGATGGCATTCTCACTAGCAGTGAATGAGAGTTCCTTTCTCCCCACATCCCCACCAGCATTGATTGTTCTTGTTCTTTGTGATGTGTGCCAGTCTTTGTGGCATGAGATGGTACCTCATCATTGCCTTGATTTGCATCTCCCTGATAATTAGTGATGTATAATACTTTTCCACGTGTCTTTTGGCCATTCATATTTCTTCTTTGAGAAATAGTCTGCTTATTTCTTCTCCCCATTTTCTGATGGGGTTGGATGTTTTTTTCTTGTTAAGTTCTATCAGTAACTTGTATATCTTAGATATTAGCCCCTTGTCTAACAGGTATTGGGTGTATAGTTTCTCCCATTCTGTGGGTGGATTTTGTATCCTAGGCACTATTTTTTTGAGTTGCAGAAGCTATTTAGCTTAATATAGTCCCATCTGTTTATCTCTGCTTTGCCTTGTTTGGAGAGTGTTGTTTCCCCTATTTTAAATTATACTAAAAGCAATAGTAATCAAAACAGCATGATATTGGAATAAGGACAGACCATCAGATCAATGGAACTTGAGTATTCAGAGAATATTCCCCAGACATACAATAAATTAAACTTTGAGAAAGGGGCAATAAATGTAAAATGGAGCAAGGAAAGCCTCTTCAACAAGTGATGTTGGGACAACTGGTGGCCACATGCAAAAAAGAGAACTCAGGGGCCAGAGCAATAACGCAGCAGTAGGGCATTTTCCTTACAAGTGGTTGACCTAGGACAAACCACCATTTGATTCCCCTGGTATCTGCTCTGGTCTCCCAAATCAGGAGCAACTTCTGACTGAATAGCCAGGAGTAACCCCTGAGTATCACTGGGTGTGGCCTCCAAAATAAAACAAAAACAAAAAAGAACTCAGACCTCCATCTAACACCATGTACAAAGGTCAAATCCAAATGGATTAGAAACCTTAATATCAGTCCTGAACCCATAAGGTAATTAGAAGATCATGTATATAGAAAATCACATGGTAAAAACTCAATGACATTGAGACTAAAGGGATCTTCAAGGAAGAAACATTGCTGTCTAAACAAGTGGAAGGGGAAATAAATTAATGGGACTATATTAAGCTAAGAAGCTTCTGCCCCTCAAAGGAAATAATGACTAGGGTAAAAAAGTCAGTCACAGTGGGGCTCTGAACTTCTGGCATCCCAGCTTCTTGAAGGATCTCTCTCCTTCCTGGGAGCTGAGAGTCTAGCAGTATGGGATTCGGCAGGCCCCCGCCATGCCGGAGGCCTTGTTAACCAGGCCTAGGGGGGTGCGGGACTTGGGTAACCCCAGGACCCCTCTACTGCCTTGCTCCAGATCTCCAGGGCTTCCATGGGCCACATGCCTGGGCAAGCCGGTGAGTTGGGCCCCTTGGTGGAGCTTGAAGGTACCCTAGGCTTTCCCCCATTATCCATTCAGCTCCTTAGGGAGGGTCTGGGTGGGGCTCTGAACTTCTGGCTTCCCAGCTTCTTGAAGTCACTGGTAATCTTTTTCCAGTCTATATTTTCAAAATCGCGGGGGCAACTTGTGGACAAGATACATTAATAGTACTCACTATCATTGAATTATGTTATTATGTATGCAGAATGTCCATTTTGTACTCTGCCCTTTTGCATAACCCTACAAAAGATCATTTTTCTCTTTAACTTCCTTAACCCCTATCATCATTACTCCTCATTTACCCTTTCTAACTTAAGTACTGTAGAGTCCTAAGTCACAGACCAAGTGGTGCCCTGGAGTTAACACCCACCCAACTATTCCAAAAGGCATAAAAGGGACACATATGTCTTTTCAACATGTGTTTTCTTTGACAGCTATAACTTTTGCTGAATATTTTCTTATACAATGACGATCCCCCCCTTTTTTATCTTCTCCTTGTGAACTGCTCAATATGGAATTTTGTGTGAAAGAATCCCTCAGTTTAATGCTTATGTTTGAACCAAGTCATGGGTATTGTTGGACGTGTTCTTACGCCCCCATATACTCTGATAACGCCACGTGGCTTTATTTCTTGTTTGCTTAGGCACACTGAAACGGGAAAATACTATACATACCAATAAGTTCTTATCTAATAGAGATAGGAACACAAAAATCTTGTAGTGCAATGGGACCTTACACCCTGAACATTGACATAAAGACCTGGCACAGGCCTCAGAAGAATGGGCATTCTCCATTCACCCCTGATCTAGAGAAGACATCTACAAAACATCCAAGATTGTCTATAACATCACCTGGAGGCATCCTTTACCAGGGAAGACCCTACAGCTGCTCTGACATTGATCTACTCAAAAGAGACTTCCCTTAACACTGAGAAGACTTAACAAGAACAATGACCTGCTTACTGGACAGGGCTTGCTGTATCGCCCCTTAATTGTGAGGTGAAACTAGAGGATACTCCACACCAGCCTGACTTCAATGTAGGATGTGCAGATTCCAGGATCTTTAATACAGAAACCTGATGCCAACAATAGGACTGCGTGAAAAATAAAACTGTATTGGCACTACAGACAATGACTTGGATTGAATAAACTAGTTTGCCTGGAGCCTAGAGTTGGTCTTATGCCAGGAGACTTCAGGGGTAGTGGTCTCCTTGTATTTAGACCAAGGCTATTCCTATCTATGACCCCCATATTTTGGTGGGCCTATGCAAACAATATTTGCCACTCTAACACCATTTTTACTGTGCCCCTTTGACTAACCCTTAAAAAAAAACCTCTTAAACTTTTGATGTTAACTTAAACTAATATGTATGTGCATGAATATATAACAATACTATGACTTCAAAGTTAAGGAGTCACATAAATCTCATGGCTTTAGGTTGCTTTGTGTACTGCTAAGAAATGTTGTAATGTCCCACAATCTGGGGACTTGTGAACAAAGTAATTATACATGGGTTCTGCCTTATTTTTCTTAATGATTTTTTGACTGTAAGTTCAATAGTTAGGCGTCAGCAAGGGGATTTCTTCTTTTATGGGTGATTGTTCTTTCACTGTAACTTTACCTTGTCCTCTTTGCATCATTGTTCTCATAATTAAAAATAAAAAATTAAAAAAAATCTAAAAAAATAAGTCAGTCACAGAATGGGAGAAACTACCCAATACTCATCAGATAAGATAACCATCTAGGATACACAAGGTACTGACAGAACTTTATATGAAAACAACAGCTAATCCCATTCAAATAACTTGGAGAAAAAATGAACAGACACTTTCTCAAAGAAGAAATACAGATGCCCAAAAGGCACATGCAAAAATGTTCCACCTCACTACTCATCAGGGAGATGCAAATCAAAACAATGAGGTACCATCTCACACCACAGAGAATGACACACATCAGAAAGAACAAGAACAATCAGTGCTGGTGGGATATGGAGAGTAAGACACTCTCATTCTCTGTTGATGGGAATAACTGTCTAGTCCAGCCCTTATGGAAAACAATATGGACATTTCTTAAAAAAAACTGGCAATTGAGCTCCTATATAATTTAGCTGTCCCATTATGTTGATGAAAGTCTGAGTTAAGGGACCACTCAGTAGTTAAGGTATGAAACTTGATCCCCATCACCTGATTATTTGGGGAGCCATGACTTCAGATTAGAGCAAGAGACAGCTTTTTATAGGAAGAAAGTCAATCTTGGCCTTCACCTTGGTCTCCAAGTTTCTGGGTTTCTAGGTTAATCGTCTGTCTTCAAAAACAATAATTTCAGGAAGGAGATAAATAGTGAAGTAAAATATCTTTACTAGGTAACCTAAATGGAAGGAATAAGAAACACATTCAAGGAAGTAAACACTTTATGGTGAGAAGTAGAGGTATGGTTGAATTTCCCTGCTGGAGAATGTACTCTGATTCCCACTGAATTAGTTTTTTTGTTTTGTTTTGTTTTGGTTTTGGTTTTTGAGTCACAACTGGTGATGCTCATGGGTTACTCCTGGCTCTGCGCTCAGAAATCACTCCTGGCTTGGGGATCAAACCGCAGTTGATCCTAGGACAGTGTGTGGGCAAGGCTTACTGCTTGTGCCACAACTCTAGCTCTTTCTGAGTTAGTTTTATACGGGGTTCCAATAGGGGATCCCCTATTAGGGCTTTGCATATAGGTAAAATATGTTGCTAGGCTGTCATTCAGGGAAGAGTTCAGAACTATTGGCAGTCTCCTTCGATATTTTCCATAGTCATTTTTCCTGCTAGATTATTTCCTCACCAGAGCTCTAAACTTTCTGAGCAACCTTAGTTTCTGCATCTCTTTGTGTCCAGCCTTTTCAAATGGGCTTCTGCATTTCAGAGGCCGCTATGCCTTTGGGCTGGTTTTGCTTGGAGATAAGTGAGTAACTTTTTCTGTTCACATTGCCAAAGCTTCACTGTCTGTTTGTCTTCCTGCCTGCAATATTTTGATGGAAATGCTCATTATTATAAGGCAGAGAGAAGTAAAATCTAGAAAGGTTTGATCAACTCAAAAGTTAAACTTCAAAATCCTGGAATTAAAGGGTGAAAATCTCTGAAGTTTCAAGGGTGTAAATTGTCTGTGCCATGCTACTGCAGGTAAAAGAGGAGCTTCAGTCCACTTTCAGTTCTCATGCACCTGGACAAAAAGAGGCCCAATTGTCCAAATTCTGTTTGGAATTATAATCCAACTAATTTCCTCTCTTTTTCATTAGAACTGGCCACCACCCAAAAATACAAACTTTCAGGACACACATCTTTACAATGCTCTTTGCTTTGTTTTATTCACTCTAGCTCCTTTTGTTCACTGTAAGTTCTGCCAATGTTGCTCTGTATCCTTTGCCATCACTGTCCAGCTGTAATGGCTCTCCTCAACTTTTCACTTGCTTGTAACTGGACAGTCCTTCTACTGTCTCATCATTGAAACCCAGTAGGGTCTCTGTGAGAAATTTGCTCTTACTCCAGTCACCCCATACAGGAGCTCTAGGCTAGCCAGCCAAACTAAGTTCAATCCCTAGTATCTCATATAGTCAGTCCCCTGAGTACCAGGAATGATTCCTGCATGCAGAACCAGGAGTAATCCCTGAGCATCACTGTGACCCAAAGAAAAAACAAACAAATGAAAAACACCCCCAAACAGTACTTTATGAATTAAAAATTGATTTTATAATATTTTTATTCAAATGGATCTATTCATTTTGGATCACATAGGAAACTATAAAATGTGAATACAGCTCTTCTCTGTAGAAAATAAACACTTTTCTATGCAGTTAAAAAAAAAAGAAAAACACCCCCAAACCAAAACCAAAACAAAATAGGCAGGCATGCAAGACCAGAGAGTTGGAGAGAAACTAGAATGTTCTTTTCATATCTCTCTGCTGCCTTTCCTCTGGTACTTGTCTGTATAAATTTCTATTGTTTTAAAGCTCCTGTTGAAGTTTGTTTATCCTTTCCATTATTCTTATTGCTCTGACAGATATAGTCACCAGCCATTTATGTTTCTCAAAGATTTCAAATGTGTGCTCTAAGGCAAAATATTTTCTAAGATAGTAAAATAAATGTATAATATAAAATCAATATCATTTTTATATTGCTACACATTCAAATGTGTTATTTATAGATACTGGTTCAAACACATTTTTAAAATATCACTAGTTTCTTTTGCTTCTTTTTTTTTTTTTTTTTTTTTTTTTTTGGTTTTTGGGCCACACCCCGAGTTGCTCAGGGGTTACTTCTGGCTGTCTGCTCAGAAATAGATCCTGGCAGGCACGGGGGACCATATGGGACACCGGGATTCGAACCAACCACCTTTGGTCCTGGATCGGCTGCTTGCAAGGCAAACGCCACTGTGCTATCTCTCCGGGCCCTTCTTTTGCTTCTTAAGTATGGCAAGTGGATAGATTACTTGATAACCTCTATTTGTGCCTCCTATCCTTGTATTTCTAGAGTTCCTCTTTTACAGACTGTCAAGATTAATAAATTAAAAATACTTTAAATGATTTTTAAACTATTTTCAATACAAATATTAGAAAGTACAAGCAATAAATAAAGTAACATTTAAAAATATTTTAATTAAATATTAATATTCAATAATAAAATCACATAATATAAAATAAATAAAAGTACAGGCAATAAAATTTAATAAAAGTAACTAGAAATCTTTGTATATAGGAAGGGGTATTCGTAGATATTTTGTGATTTGTCTCTTCATAGGTTTCAACTTATTTTTGTCATGCTATTCTGTGACTTTAAAAATTGTTTAGTATTTTAATTGTCTAATATTTTCTTTTAAGAGTTTAATATAATTTTTAAAACAGTTGCTAGTAATTGGGAGGTATTTATTAATTTGCTATTGTAAATAGAAAAAGGTAGTTTTGGAGAGAGGATCACATTTCAAGTTGACAGCATTTTCTAGCTATAGTTGGCGCAGGTCAGCCACAGAAGATGATCCTTTCTGCTTATTTTCCATCACATTATTGACACATAATTTTAGGACAAATATTTATGACTATTCCTGGGAAGGAAGCTCAAATATTGGTGCTGTAAGCCAAAGGCAAATGCTTTAGATGAGAAAGCAAGCTTTTCTTAGATGATTGTGACCTTTGAAATGGATTTTAAGATGATCAGAGGTTTGAGTCTCCTCCAGTGAGGTGTGACCTCTCCTGTGTCCTTGGGGGCTGTCAGAACTTAGTGCCTCACTTCAGGTTTTAAAGTCTGAAAGCTAGGGAACTGGGGGCAGTAACAGCCCTAGCTTAGAAATCCAGGATAGTGAGAGAATTATAGGAGTGGAGAGGTCTCAATGCAAATATCCCACCAAAGAGACCCATCTATCCTGATTGAGACCGTGGACTGTGTTACACTGTCTTTAGAGAAACCTAGAAATACCACATAATGTGGCAAGGTAGGCACTGTGATGCTGGAACTCTATAAATGGAGAGTATTGTCACTGATTCTTTGGGGCTCAATATAGGGGGATTTCCATCTACTTTCATCAGAGGGTAAATTAAGTCATTAGAGGAGTTAACATTGTCCATAGGCAAGAATGTAGACACATGGTATAATTGCAGGCACACCTATATAATGCTAATATAATATTCTCAGAATAATGAAATCAGAATTATCAGGGCATCTATTTTCCAACTCTAGATAACTAAAATGGCATATATATGACTATCCTAATTTTTCTGGGTTCATATGGTGTTTTTGTCAAAAGTTCAAGGCAGATGACTGCTCAATCAGCCTGGGTTTAAATCTTGATCCTCTGCTTCTCTCTTGGGCATGCTCTTAGTTTCTCCTGACTCCTTATAGGAACTTTTAGGAGAAAGAAAGAAAATAGTCCCCATTTGGAGCTCAGTCAGAACTGCTGTTATTCTTAGATTATTAGCTGCCTGTTTTATATTATTATCTTCATAATTTTTATGTGTGTTGTCATGTCTTCCTAATTTGTCTCCGATTGAACTCTTTTTTTCCATATCTTCTCCACACAGCAATCAAAAAGTTAAAAATTCAAACCCAATATGTAACACTCCTCTTTACGTGGCCCTCTCCTTGCATCTGCTCTCTCATTGCAGTGAGAACATTAGGATATGTCCAAAACACAAACTTCTTTCTTGAGATGGAATTGGCTCTGATTCATTGTATGTCTGAAATCCAACTATGAAGGACTTTGTAAATCACAATGATTTCAATAAAATAAAATAAAATTAAAAACAACAACAACAAACTAATCTCATTCACAATTCTACCTCAGAAAATCAAGTACCTTGGAATCACTTAACTAAAGAGGTGCACAAAAAACCCTACAAAATACTATTTTAAGAAATAAAGGAGGGGGGCCGGAGAGATAGCATGGAGGTAAGGCGTTTACCTTTCATGCAGAAGGTCATCGGTTCGAATCCCGGCGTCCCATATGGTTCCCCGTGCCTGCCAGGAGCGATTTCTGAGCACAGAGCCAGGAAAAACCCCTGAGCACTGCCGGGTGTGACCCAAAAACCACAAAAAAAAAAAAAAAAAAAAAAGAAATAAAGGAGGACACGAGAAAATGGGAATACATCACCAGCTCATGGATTAGGAAGATTATAATTAAAATGGCAATATTCCTCAATGTATTGTACATATTCAATGCAGTTTCTTTAAGGATAACAATGACATTTTTCTTCTTCTTTTTTTTGGGGGGGGGCAGGGAAAACCTAGTGATGCTCAGGGGTTATTCCTGGCTATGTGCTCAGAAATTGCTCCTGGCTCGGGAGACCATATGGGATGATGGGGATCAAATCAAGGTCTGTCCTAAATTGGCTGCATGCAAGGCAAATGCCCTACTGCTGCGCCATTGCTCTGGCCCCACAAATAAAGTTTTTCAGAGAAACAGATCAATCACTTCTGAAATTCATATAGAATAATAAACCTCCACAAATATCTAATGCAGTCCTTAGGAAAAAGAAGATGGGGGGGGGTGTCACCTTCTTCAACTTCAAACTGTACTGCAAAGTGAGTGGTAGTCATTAAAATGGCATGTTATTGAAATAAATATTCTCAGATCATTAAAATAGAATTGGAATCTCCTGAGAAATCTCAGGTATATAAGTTATTTTTTTTATAAAGAAGCAAAAAATGTTAAGTAGAACAAGAAAAATCTTTTTAACAAGTGGTGCTAAGAAAACAGATCAGCTACATGCAAGAAGCTTAACTCAGATGTTTTCTAACACCATTAACAGAGGTTAAATCAGAATTGATTTAAGAACTTGATATCAGACCACAAGGTACATAGAGGAAAACAGGCAAAATTCTCCATGACATTGAAGGTAAAGGTATCTTCAAGGATAAAATACAACTGACCAAGCAAGTTGAATCAAAGATAAACAAATGAGACTACATAAATTTAAGAAGTTTCTGCACCTCAAAAGAAATGGTCACCATGATACAAAGACTACCCATGGAATGGGAGAAATTATTCATTTAATACAATTGGATATGGTATTTATATTTAATATGTATTTAATATAAGGCACTGATAGAGTTTAACAAGTTAGAAAACCTAATCCCACCAAAAAATGGAATAAAGAGATGAGCAAAAGCTTCCTCATAGAATTACAGGCTCATGAAAAAAATTGCTCTATATCACTAATCATCAGGGAAATATAAATCAAAACACAATGTGATAACACCTCACACCACAGAGACTGGCATACACCATGAAGAAGAAGACTAACAAGTGTTGGCATAAATGAGGGGAGAAAGGGACTCTCACTCACTGATAGTGGGAACGTTGACTGGTTCAACCTTTTTGGAAAACAAAATGAACTTTGTTCAAAAATGAGAAATCTAGCTTCCATTTGGCTCAGAAAATGGGGACTACAGGATATACAACCTAGAGGCCCCAAAACAAAATGTAGAAAAGGCATTTGTATGCCTAAATTAATTGCAGCACTATTCACAATAACCAGAATATGGAAACAATCCAAGTGTCCAGGAACAGATGAGTAGATAAAGAAACTGTGGTACATCTATCTACACAGTGAAATACTATATATCTATTATAAAAATTCAGTCATAAAAATTGCTTGTACATGAATAGATATACTGAATGAAATGAGTCAGAAGGAGAGGGACAGATAAAAAATAATCACACTCATCTTTGGGATAAACAAACAAACAAACAAAAACTCCCAAACAACCCCATAGTATGACAATAGTACCCAAAGACAATAGAAATGATGTTTGGCATCAGATAAGGGGCTAATATTTAAGATATACAAGGTACTGACAGAACTTAAGAAAAAAGAATCTAACCCCATCAATAAATGGGAGAAGAAATGAACAGACATTTCCTCAGGGAAGAAATACAAATGGTCAAAAGCACATAAAAATGGTCCACATCACTAATCATCAGGGATATACGAATGAAAACAACAATGAGGTACCATCTCATGCCACAGAGAATGGCATACATCATGAAGAACAAGAATAATCAGTGCTGGCACGGATGCAGGGAGAAAGAAACACTCATTTGCAGCTGTTGGGAATGCCATCTAGTCCAGCCTTTCTGGAAAACAATATGAAGATTCCTCAAAACCTGGAACTTGAGTTCCCATATGATCCATACTCCTAGTATGTATGTAATACATACTGCTAGTATGTATACCACTCCCTAGGAACATAAAAACAATACAAAAGTGCCTTCTGCACACCTATCTTCATTGCAGTGCTATTTACAATAACCAGAATATGAAAACAACCCAGATTTCCAACAACAGATGAGTGGCTAAAGAAACTGTGGTACATATACACAATAGAATACTATGCAGCCCTAAGAAAAAATGAAGTCATGAAATTTTCCTATACATGCATGGACATGGAAACTGTACACAGAATTGTCTCACTCTCTTGTGAGTTTAGGGAAAATACAAAATAGTGGGGTTATAATACCTAGAGACAATACAGATGAAGTTTGAAAGGTCCAGCCATGATATGAAGCTTACCACAAAGATTGGTGAGTAAAGTTAGAAAAATAACTATACCAAAAATGACCATGACAAAAAAAAAAGACCATGACAATAGCAGTGAGTGAGAGAAGTAAAATGCCTGTCTCAAAGACAGCCAGGGGTGGAGGAGAAGGGAGAGTTGGGGGTATTGGTGGTGGGAAGGTTGCACTGGTGAGGGAGGTGTACTTTTTTATGACTCAAACCCAACTACAAACATGTTTGTAATCATGGTGCTTAAATAAAGATATTAATAAAATAAAAAAAAGAAGATTGGTGGGAAGTACAGTTAGACAGGGACCACTATGACATAAAAGAAGGGACCACCATGATAATAAGAGTTGGAAATGATCACTCTAAACAAAAACTGGGAATTGAAAAGAAGTAAAGTGATATGCATAATATACTGCTTCAGTAACAACATTGCAAATTACAGAGCCTAAAAGAGAAAAAGGTAGGGGGGATGGAGCATGAGAGAAGAGAAGCATCTGCAATAGGAGGCAGGCTGGGCTTTGGGGTGAGACAATGCAAGGATAACTGGAGGAATTGGTAGTAAGAGGTGAATACTGAAGTGATGTGGGTTGGAACACTGTGTGACCAAAACTTAACTATCAGCAACTTTTCATTTATTCATTTAAAATTTTTTTTCTAGTTTTTGGGCCACACTCAGTGATGCTCAGGGGTTACTCCTGGCTATGTGCTCAGAAGTCACTCCTGGCTTGAGGGACCATATGGAGACTGTGCCACTGCTCCAGCCCCTATCAATAACTTTTTAACTCTGTATCTCATAGTGATTTAATTAAAAAAAATTAAAAGATACTTCTCTGGTAGCATAAAAAAAAAACAACTAAAATCCTGCAGGTGATGCTTTGCTCATGTTCTGACCTGCTGGCCTGTTTGCTTCATGCTGCTTGCCCCAGGCTCCATCTGGCCTTTCTTACCTTTGTACTTATTCTCACTTGGAATTTTCTCCCCTCCCCTTCTCCACATTGTCTGTCTCTGTTATATATTTCTCAGTTCCTATGATACTTACTCTGAGAATCTTTCCTGAATCTCCAATTTAATTGTAGTAACTTGCATGTTATCATGGCATTATCTGGTATTTTCTTCAATCTCTTTTCTTCCTTTCATTAATTTGATTACACAGTAAATGCCTCCTTGCATTGCGAAGTAATGTCTCCAAGAGGAGACATTTTTTTGTGTGCCTATTCAACTAACTCCTTGTATCCAGAGCAGCAACTACACCTATTAGAAATTCAAGAAATATTTTTATGAGTGAGTGAATGGTTGAATGAATGGTCTTGGAATGATAGTGTATGCAAAGAAATATCAGATCTCAATTACAGTCAAAAAGTGCTTTGAGTAGCTTGGGGAGATATATCAAAGGTTTGGATGGCATGAAAGCCTTGGCCTATTCTGAGCACTGCTGGTAGTAGCCTGGAGCACAGCCAAATATAGTCCATTTATTTTCATTAATTTAAAATGAATAAATTGATATATAAAGTCATGAGAAGTACAGGAAGAAAATAGAAAACAACAGTAACAGCAGCAACAAGCGCTTTCACTTAGAAAGTAGTTAAAATACTGACATTGAAATCAATAGAATCTTAGGGATTCTGAGTTTGGGGTTGCAGTTCCCCAAACAGGAGATTCAGGGCTCCCACTGGTAATTTGTGGCCAAGAAAACAAGGGCCTGGAGTTGCCCATGTTGCTCAGAGTACCCCAGAGGTGCTAGGAAAAGTGTGTGTGTGTGTGTGTGTGTGTGTGTGTGTGTGTGTATGTGTATGTGTGTGTGTGTCTGTGTGTGTGTGTGTGTGTGTGTAAACTGTCAATTTCTGAGCAATTTATTTTTACATATTGAAAGGATCCTGGATTGGATGGCACACCTGCTGGATATATAAACCTTTGAAAAATTAAAAATTTTTGCTCCTCTGAGGAGCAAAGCAAAGACAGATTGTGGTTCAAAATGAGTGATGAGACATCACCAGCACTCTGGGGTGAGAAGAGCAGGGAGAGGGTAGCTCTTAGCTTCCTTGCCTATCTGAAAAGTGTAATTCTTGTGAAATGGGCTCTGCAGGAGTCACCCATCTTCGCTACCCCCACCGATCAGCTCTTTCCTACAGAATTCAATTAAATAAGTCTTAATGAGTGGCTTCCAAAGAGACTTCTTGTTTACAGAACACAAGGAATAATCACATGCCAACATTAATTAGGGTTCGTACAGCAAATCAGAAAAATTGCTTTTCTATATTAAGAGTGGCAAATTTCCCCATTCAGTTACCATTTCTCACAAACTGGTGTTGCAGGCTCCTGCCTGGAGCATCCTGTGGTCCTTATTATGTCTTGCTGTGAAGTGGACAAATACAGTTTAGGAAAGGTCCCACTAAACATTCCCTTTATGCTGCTTGCTAGTGTCTATTCAGTCAGCTATAATGCACTATTATATTTTTCTTTCTGGCTATTGCCACTATTGAATATTCTGAAGAAACACAGGCAACCAAGTTGTAACCACAATGATAAAACACTTGAAGAAAATAAAAATGTGTAGGCAAAGGGCCGAAGCAGTAGGAGGGGTTGACATACAGATCTTGTTGGTCCTTTGATCATCTGTCATTTTGTTAGGAGACAGCATATGCCATCCTTTGCTATGCTTTTAAAAATAGAATCAGAGGAAGTGAGGAATTAATCTTAACCTTAAACACATTGAGCCCAGTATTTCCTATCCAACTGCAGAATGCACTATCTAGTTTCCTACACCTCGCCCCTGCTAAGTTTAGTTTCTTAGGCCAGCTGTTAAGATAGAAAAGAAAGGGGGAGGAAGACCCTTTAGATGAATAAAGCACTGCACTGTCCATGATCAATTCTGGTTTCTCTTTTCATTATTTCACTCTTCATACCTACAGAGACAGAATCAAGCAAGACATGAGCTAATGAATCTTGTGACTTTTCAGACATAAACCCCAAAATGAGATTGGTTGCATCTTTCTCATGGGGACCACTTTGTTCTGTACTTAGAGCACTGAACTACTGCCAACCCAGTGACAATGTCTTTCTGGACCATCTTGAAAGTTTCTGAGTTTTGTACCAATGTTTGCTCATGTGTTAGCAAAAACAGTAAAATCTGGCTTTTATTGAATGTGAGACTAATTGACTTCCATATCATTTAGGCAAAAAAAAATGAATGGAAACTTCATTATCAAATTTTTGTTGTGATGATGCCCTGTTCTCAGCTCCAAGTCGCAAAATGAAATGCTAGTGTTATAGAAAATAGCCTTTATACCAAAATTTTCAGGTTGCATCATAGCTGATGAAGGTGGGAAGACACAGAGAAGGGAGTCTTGGGGTGTAGCCTGTACACTGATAACCTCACTTGTGCTCACCTGTCTTCCCATTCCCTTTGCTTTCTCATGTTGGATGTGAGGGCTGCACACCTGTTAAATGTGGCTGAGGGAGAATGTATGTATTGTGACATGAAGAATAACAATGGTAGTGTCAGAGCACTCAAGATGAGGAATGAGCACAGGGGGTGAGATTTTAGGGTTCCAACACATGGTTTCAGGCCTGCAAAGTAAGCATTTTACTACTGAGATTCACCCCCAGGTTCTTTGTTTCAAATATAATACTTTTAATCTGTGATACTTAAAAATTTTTTGGAGTCACACAGCTACTCAAGTTTTACTCCTAGCTTTGTCTTAAGTCAATACTCCTGGCAGGGCTTTGGGGACAATATGGGATGTTGGAGATTGTCTAGGTCAGCCACATGCAAGGCAAGTGCCCTACCTGCTGTACCTTATCTCTAGCTTCTAGAATACTTTTATGTTAAAAATATTGTATTATGTTGGTGATGCAGTTGCAAGAGATAGATGTTGTCACATATTTGGACTTATCATTGAAGTAATAAAATTTAAATAAACTATAAAGTTACCACAGCATTTTACAAAAATGACTCCTTGACGAAATGTCATCCCTTTGCTCTTGTGATTTAGTAAAAATTTGAAGAAATCAGGAGAGAATAAGCCTTTTTGTAGTTGAATTCATTTTTACTAAGACAATATGAGTTACAAAGTTGTTTACAGTAGAACTGACTCAGGCTTACAATGATCTAACACCTGTACCACCACCAGTGTGTCCTTCCTTCCACCAATGTCTCACCCCCACCTACTACCTTGGCAGGTAGATAACACATTTATTTTAGATGTAAAGGAATGGCAAATGAATCAGCAGAAAATAAATCAATAATTGTGATGATTGATTAATTACATAAGATTTACATATGTAAATCAGAAAATTCAAATGACTTAATACAATATAATATAATATCTATATTATTTCAGTTAATTTTTTGATTCTGGCAAAACTAAAATATATTGCCATAAATTTTATTTTGTATGTGAATCTTATTGTGGCAATGATCATATTTTCTATGTCATAGAATAAGCCTGATTTTATTTATATATTTGTTCTTATCTCTAAAGATTTTCAATATCAGTCTTAAATAAATATAACATATATATCTAACTTAAAATCAACCTAACAGGAAGATTACAGATTGAGTATCTCAAAGAACTAGTACCAACTATATATGATGACACACACCCTTTGTATTGGGATGATGACAAACACATTTTCAGAGGCTCTGGACATGTTTCCCCATCCCACTCTTTCCTCATCCTCTCTTTGTAGGGTTGGCTGTCTTGGCCTCTTTGTTACTGGGTTCAGCTGGTAGGAAGATTGAAGTGTGGGAAGATGGGGAATGCCAACTACATTAGTTTGCTATTGCTGCTGTAAGAACTCCACCGACTTTAGTATTTAATCATTTACAGTTCTGGTGGTCATTGAAAAAAGTCTCATGGAACTCAAATCAGGGTAGTGGTGGGGTTCTATTCATTCTGTAGGTACCAAGAAGACCCCTTTTTTTTGCCATTCTTCTCCTGTCACTATTTCCTCTACTGCCCTGCTCACATTGTCTTTTTACTTTCATCTTCCTAGCTCCCTCTTGGGAGGAGCCTTGAGATTATAGTGGGCCCACCCAAATGATTGGGGATAACTGGAGCCAGGTGGTTTATGTGCATACTTTGCATGCTGGAGCTTTGGTTTAATGCTGGACACCTGATGGTTCTCCAAGCACTACCAGGAGTGATAAAACAGGAGTCATCCATGAGTGGTGGTTGGGTGGGTTACGGGTAGCTCCTGAGCAATATTGGATGAGCTCCCAAAATGAACAGACAAAAACTTCAGTTCTAGGTTAATCTCTCCATCTGAGGATCCTTAATTTAATCATAATCGACAACTGCCTTCTGCCCTGTAAGGTAACAAACATGCACAGATTTTGAAAAGGAGATGGTGGTTGCCTTTAGAAGACAACTTCTAAAGATGTCTGAGGAAGACATCTTCCTTGACACACTATAGAATGTTTCCTCCTTCTTCATCAAGGCCAGTTGGTCCCTGGTTATATGCTCCTGGAGTTCTTATGATCTTGGACTGACCATGACTTCTTGCTGTTCTGAGCTGTATAAGTAATGAACCTAGGTCATTACTAATCTGGGGTGTGGGGGGACCCTTGATCCCAGGTTGAATGATTAGCCTCTCCCTAGCAGTGTGATGAAAACCTAACATCAAACTCCCTTTACTGGAAACACTAAAAGTTGTTTTCTGCTTCCCAGGTTTGAGTATTGGATAATGGAAAGGATGATGTAGAAGGGTGAAATGGTCTTGTTTAGGTGCTGGTGGTCTCCAAAAATTATTGATGGTTACAACAAGTAGGAGCTTCAGGTCTTGAGAAATTACATGAGAGTAGAGACCCTGCTTTCCAATTGATGAGAGTTCTCTCCCTTCACTTGTCCCTACCTTCCCCTCATCTTAGCTCTTCTTCCTCCTTCTCCCTCCCTTACTCTTTATTATTTGCATTTTCCTTTCTCTTGTAGGCAAGGTGGACCTGTCAGAGTGTAGTCCATAATTTGAAGTTCATGGGGCCTCTGAGTTGTGTTCTTTAGTATTTGTAGAAAGAGATTTTATTTTTTATCCTTTGTTATTTTGTGGGAAAGCCATATCTGGACGTTCTGAGGTATAATCCCTGGCTTTTGTTTGCTAGGGTATAACTTCTGGCAGGGTTTAGGGACCATATAGGTTGCGAGGATTCAAACCAAGGTTGGTTGCATACAAGACAAACACCTTACCTGCACTAGCTCTCTAACTTCAAAGCTTCTATTCTTGTCTGAATACTTAGATTTAAAATTCTTTACTTACTCTTTCTATGGTCTTGAAGGAATCACCTGTCTTCTCAGGCTCAGCATCCTCGTCTGTTAAAATGGGATCATGACACTTCAAAAATCTGTTTGAAATCTGGATGTAGTAATGTACAAGAAGTACTAAATAAATGTGAATCTCTTTTCTTTCATCCTAAAACTATTGCCTGGGTACTGAGCACAGGCTGTTTCCTGTTTTAGGGCTTTGTTGTTGTGGAGTTTTCAGTCTATTAAAAAAATAAAAATTGTTCCATTAATCAAAAGTTGTATATTTAATTATGAACCTGTTTTGAAGAAAAGGTACAGAGGAAAAAGAGAAACCTGATTTGAACTTGAGCTTCAGGAAAGTTATCTGAACTGTAATTTGAAGAATGAAGAAGAGTTAATAAGGTCAAGGGGTAAGGAAAGCAGCTAGTGCAAAGGGGTTGAATAGCACACTTATTTAAGAATTGGAAGAGAAATGTGAAGAGAGGAAAGAACATTTGAAGAGCAGAAAGAAAGTATAAGACGAGAGTGAGGAGCTGAACCATACATGGCCTTGTAAGAGTTTTATCTTTCAGCTAAGAGTTATTAGGAAATTATGAATGACTTTAGGCAGCACACCTATTTGTGTCTGTGCATTGGTAACAGAAATAGTTTTATCAGATCTCTCCAACTGCTGCACTGAGAATAGAATACAGGGTACGAGGCTGTTGGAAAGGGCTAGTGAGGCTTGGACTGCAGGACTTCTTAAACTTTTTACTTAGCATCTTTACATGACCCTGGGTATAGGACTTTAAAATAGACACACAAATCAAACATTTACTGATACTAAACTGTAAGGAAGTTTGCTTTAAAACATTGTTTAAAAGTTACACGATCTTCTATAGGAGCATGACCCACAGTTGAAGAAGTTATGCATGAGAAGTCCTGAAGTAGAGGGTATATGAGGGTATAGAGGCCAAGGGAGAGATGGAGCCTAGGCTTTCATTCTGAGATGAATACTGGGGTCATTCTCCTGGGCAAAGGGCACTGGAGAGAACCTGGATTGGATGGAAACAATTATGTATCTGGTATTGGATCTGCTGAATGTGATATACTTTGAGGACAACCAGGAGGTGGTGGAATTTTTTTGGGGGGTCACACCCGGCAGTGCTCAGGGGTTACTCCTGGATCTACACTCAAAAATCTATCCTGGAAGGCTCTGGGGACCATATGGGATGCCGGGATTCAAACCACCGTCCTTCTGCATGCAAGGCAAATGCCTCACCTCCATACTCTCTCTCCAGCCCAGGAGGTGGTGTTTTATTACTAATGCAGGAAAGGTCTATTCTGGACGCACAACTTTGGGGATCCAAGACTTTTAAATAATTAAGTACTTGGCCAGAAAAGAGATCACCTACTAGATGACCCTAAGAGTATTTGGGACCTATTCTCTTCTAGGCATGGTTGTCTCCACAACCTTTTGAGATATTTCTCTCATTTTATTTACCAAAGAGGAAACAGGTGACAACAAGTTCAAGGTAAAAATGAATTAAGTGAAAGAAAAATCCCAAACCAGACTAGCTTCCATACTTCAATTCTTGGTTTCTTCCCTACACTGCTTCTTCTGGGACACAGGATGTTCTAGGACTTGAATTTTGTTACAAAAGCTATACCATTGATTTGAAGAGGTACGGTGTGGGTGGAGAGTGGCTGCAGAGGCCAGACAGGAGATGTTGGTGTTTGTGGTTGCCATGGTTTGCATAATATACATTCCTCACCTGCTGGAATCCTATTGCCCTGAGTAGCAGCTGCCAGGAGATGCAGAAGAAACATATGCCAGCAGCAAAGCGGAACTTTCAGAGGAGAGAGCGAGAATGAAGAGAGGCATGCAGCAAATTAGACTTTCAAGCAAAAACATGCCCGAGTTCCCTTGTGGTTGCCAGAGAGGTCTGTGTGTCTCTCTCTAGGCTGACTCCACAATCTAGGTGGATGCTGTCTGGACTAAAATTGGGGTCATTAGTTTTAGTCCAAACGAGTTTACAAGCTGGAAAATTGTGGCCAGAAAATTATTAGGAACTTATTCCTTTACCCGGAGACCCTGAAAGTGACCCTGCCCAGGGGAAAAGACTCATCAACATTATCTAAAAATTCTGTTCTACTAGCAGAGACACTACTAATACTTCTTCTTCTTCTTCTTCTTCTTCTTCTTCTTCTTCTTCTTCTTCTTCTTCTTCTTCTTCTTCTTCTTCTTCTTCTTCTTCTTCTTCTTTTGTTGTTGTTTTCTTCTTCTTCTTCTTCTTCTTCTTCTTCTTCTTTTCTTCTTCTTTTCTTCTTCTTCTTTTCTTCTTCTTCTTCTTCTTCTTCTTCTTCTTCTTCTTCTTCTTCTTCTTCTTCTTCTTCTTCTTCTTCTTCTTCTTCTTCTTCTTCTTCTTCTTCTTCTTCTTCTTCTTCTTCTTCTTCTTCTTTCTTCTTCTTCTTCTACTACTACGACTGTCTCTACTGAGCAGAGACACCTTCCTGAAACTGTTGCTTCCAGTTGGGAGTGGGTATAGTTGCTGTTTCTGAGAGAAATGGAAGGGTGATCCCCAGCTGTAGATTGGAGCTACATATACAGGGATTCCATTGGGTTCTGCACTGGCAGGAGAGAAGCCATGCCTATTTCTGAAGTGTTGTTGCAGCTGGCAGCTAATTTGACCAAGGGCAGCTTAATGTGCCATAAAATAATTAGACAAGGATGAAAGCAGGATCATAGTGGCTGGTCCCGTCACACACAGCTGATGGACATTAAATCCAGCACTTTGTGTGCAGGCCACCAGCCAAGTCTTCCTTCCCATTGCTCTGTGCACTGAAAATGCTGAAGCTAGAGACCCAGATGCAGAAGTGGGCAGAAATGCATTTCTATTTTCTCTTTCCTTCCTTTTCCTCAATGCACACAGAGTCCTCATTTTGGTTGGGATGTTCTCATTGACTCCTAGATCATTCTTATCGCTGTACTGAGCGAGTGATTGGAACAAATAACCTTAGATTCGGTGCAACAAAAACTAAGCACCTACTATGTGGGGCCTTTGTCAAAGGAGCTTCAAGAAGTAGAAAATATAATAGACTTGGTCTCTGCTGGGACAGGGACTTATAAAACTCTAGTTACTGACTAGAGTCATGTGTCTATGACTAGATACAATCAATATCAGTGGCAGTTTTTGACATTTACCCAGGGGAAAATAACTTGGTGGAATTCTAAAATGGGGGTAGATATTTCAGGTCTATGAAGAAAATCTATAGAACGTTTTCTACCTAACATAGGAAGGGCGTTAATGGCTGTCATCAAATAGGACAGATCTCTCATGAGAGAGTTGGGGTCTGGATCTTTTATGCAGGCAGCCGAATATTACACATAAGCCAGGAAGGTTAGAATTTACTCTCTACACAGTGCTATTATACTAAAAGTTTCTATTTTTCAAGTCTTTCAAGATGAGTTCTCTCTCCCTCCCCACATACACCTTGCTGAAGAAAAATTTTTAGCTTACAAAGCAGAATGTTGAATAAAAACAAGCAAAGATAATTTAAGAAGCTAAAAGCTTTTCTTTTTTTATGCTAGGAGACACATGAATATGGAACAGCCCTTAAATATAGTACTCTATAAAAATTGACAGTTTTTTTCTCCTTAGAATTAACTTAAATAGAATTGAATGATGAGGCAGTCAAGATGATTTTTAAATATTTGCTCCTAAAAGCTGTAACAACCTGGCTCTTGTGCATGGATCAACAGCATCTTTAAAAATATTTGCTCCTGCTGAGGGGGGTATGGGTAGGGGAAGGGGGAGCAAAAAAAATTATAAAAAAAATTTGCTGCTGTCTTGGTGCCTAGAATTCACTCCTGAAAATATTTTTTTTAATTTTAAATATTTAAATATTAAAAAATTAAAATATTTTAAAAATACTTTAAAAATAGACAATAGATTTTAAAATAGACAATATAAGTATATTATTTGCTATTTTATGATATCAAAGATTTATTTGCTTTGTTGAGTAAATGTTAGTTTACAACACTATGAATTTAAGGAGTATGAGCTTATACATATTCAAAGATGGTGCCACATAATACAAAATATTAAAAAAATGTTCACATATACCAAGCAAATATGCCTTCTAACTCTGTCCACTAAGTCCTTAGTGACCCCTCTTAAAGACCCCTTCTACTGTCAACAGTTTCTATAGCCTACCAGATGATAGAAATAAACTAATATGTTAGTATAGCATGTTCTATGTGCTATTCTCAAGACTAGGTTTTGAAATTTTATCTATGTCATTGCTTAATTCTTTTCAACAGTTGTGTGGTATTTTGTGTATTCTATTTGTATTAGATATTTTGATATGTCTTTATAAATCTATTTTGCTATAAGTAGGCACTATGGATCACAGAGAAAATAGTTATATGCATTATAGTATGGTATATGATTATATATATATTATATAATCTCAGCAAGTAGGTCTTTGTAATTCCATGTTTAATGATTAATGTCACTTTTGGTTTACTTTGGACACCATCCCTAGCTTTCCTCTTACAGGTTTGTTGTAAAACTATTATTATTATTATTTTTTACCACACCTAGTGGCACTGTGTTATCACTCTGGCCCCCTATTGTAAAACTCTTTAAGATTGGGGACTTGTCTCATTTGTTACCATAACTCTCAATGCTTAGAAAAGTAGTTGAAATGTGACCAGGCTTACTGTATTTGTAGAATAAGTAGGAAAAAATTGTTCAAATATACTTAAAATTATTTAAAACTAAAGCCAGAGAGTTTAGTGAGCTGAGTGCATGTAATGCATGCTTGCTTTTGTTTTGTGGCCACACCCATTGCTGCTTTGGGGTTACTCCTGGCTCTGCTCTTAGGAGTCATTCCTGGCAGTGCACAGGGGACCATACTAGATACTGATGATTGAATCCAGGTTGGCTGCATGAAAGACAAATGCCCTACTCTGCTGCAATATTGCTCCAGCACTCAATTTATACTTTAAAATAATTCTATTTAATATTCATTTTATTATAACACTACGATTTACCAAGTTTTCCAAATAAGGTCATTTCAGGCATTAAATGTTAAACACCAATCCCACCACAAGTGAGATCAATTTCCCACCCACCATCTTTGTCTTTTTGACAAGGCATGCTTTACACATGGGAGGCCTGGGTCTAATCCTCAGTGTCACAATGGTTCACTGAGCAATGCTAATGGGAATCTTGCTGGAGCAGTGCTCAGGGCTTCTTATGGGCCAAAATAACACTAAGTATGGCTCCAAACTATATTTGCATTTACAATGAAAAATTTAAAATTACAATATAAAACCTAACATGGCAGCAATGTATCCTCATAACAAAGGTTTTTTTTTTTTTTTTTTTTTTGGGCCACACCCTGTGACGCTCAGGGGTTCCTCCTGGCTATGCGCTCAGAAGTTGCTCCTGGCTTCTTGGGGGACCATATGGGACGCCGGGGGATCGAACCGCGGTCCGTCCTAGGCTAGCGCAGGCAAGGCAGGCACCTTACCTCCAGCGCCACCGCCCGGCCCAACAAAGGTTTTTTAAAATTAAGAAATAGGTCAAGAATTATAGTTTGGCTGTTCAACAACTACCACAGTTAACTATTGGTGTCTTCCAACTTTCATATGCTTTTTCAAGTTGTGATTATATTTTTCTTAACTTCCTACCTTAACAAAACATTATAGCATGCATTTTTTGTTATTTAAAACTTTGTAAGCATGTCTTTAGATCGCTACTCTCTAATGGAAGTAAAATTTTAATTACTGACCTCCATTTTTTTCTTACTGAGTACTTGGCATTTGTCCTTTTTCCTTGGCCAAAGATATCTTCATACTTGGCTTGGGAATAATGTCAGGAGTAAGACTGAGGTAATAGTTTATGGCATGCAAATAGGATTTTGTTGCAGGAGAAATGTTTAACTCTAATCCTTTGAACAATTGTTTCTTGAACAATGAAGCCTACATGATCCAGTGAATGAATAGTCCTTTGATGGGAGAAACTTCTGCCATCTACAGTGAAGCACGAGACTTTTCTTCTCAATGGATGCAGAATTATGTTTATAACAAAAGGAATAAAATAAAAGTTTATTTTTTTTGTCCCAGAGATGAGAAAAAAAAGAGCGAAACAAGAAAGAATGTTTCACTCTTAGCATCCCTCAGAGTTACAGGGACCCCAACTGACTTCGTTTTATGACTATGCTATTCAAGAGGTCCCAGGAAGTTTTTTCAATTACCATCTATCCCTGCTTTGGATCTATGGAGGGGAACATCTGTGCATAGTGGAACAGCTCACATTGGTCAAGAAATGGAGCTGTGCAAGAAAAGTCTGATAGATCCTTTCTGAAATATATCTTCATTTTCAAAGGTATATATATACACTATATATTATATATATTTATATATACCTTTGGAAATAGTGTAAATATTCTATATATTATTTATTATATATGTAATATATATATAATTAAAAGTCAGAGAACCTATAATGGTTTGTTGTGGTGGAACAAGGTAATCCAACAGCTGAGTCCTGGGGAATGGACTATAGGAAAGGGCCTGATGGAACCTATGACTTCTTCTCAGGAAGAACCTGAAAACTGGAGACAGATCTACTCCACTAAGGAGTATACAGGCTAAGTTAAGAAATTGTATTGATTTTCAGCCGGTCCGGACGGGCAGCTGGCAGGCCCCCCATGGGCCAGCGGCCTTTTTGTCCGGCCTAGGGTCAGGGGGGCCCGGAATTGGGTCACCCGACCCCCCTCTCCCCCATTCCTCCGGATCTCCAGGTGGGTTTCTGGGAGGAGCTGACGGGGCACCCTGGGTTTTCCCCACTCCCAGGCCAGGCCGGGACACTGGCCTAGGGTGGGGCTCCAGTCCCTGAGCTTCGGGCTTGGGAGGGTTCCTCTCCCTTCCCGGAGCAGGATTTTCAGCCGGCCCGGACGGGCAGCTGGCAGGCCCCCCATGGGCCAGCGGCCTTTTTGTCCGGCCTAGGGTCAGGGGGGCCCGGAATTGGGTCACCTGACCCCCCTCTCCCCCATTCCTCCGGATCTCCAGGTGGGTTTCTGGGAGGAGCTGACGGGGCACCCTGGGTTTTCCCCACTCCCAGGCCAGGCCGGGACACTGGCCTAGGGTGGGGCTCCAGTCCCTGAGCTTCGGGCTTGGGAGGGTTCCTCTCCCTTTCCGGAGCAGGATTTTCAGCCGGCCCGGACGGGCAGCTGGCAGGCCCCCCATGGGCCAGCGGCCTTTTTGTCCGGCCTAGGGTCAGGGGGGCCCGGAATTGGGTCACCCGACCCCCCTCTCCCCCATTCCTCCGGATCTCCAGGTGGGTTTCTGGGAGGAGCTGACGGGGCACCCTGGGTTTTCCCCACTCCCAGGCCAGGCCGGGACACTGGCCTAGGGTGGGGCTCCAGTCCCTGAGCTTCGGGCTTGGGAGGGTTCCTCTCCCTTCCCGGAGCAGGATTTTCAGCCGGCCCAGACGGGCAGCTGGCAGGCCCCCCATGGGCCAGCGGCCTTTTTGTCCGGCCTAGGGTCAGGGGGGCCCGGAATTGGGTCACCCGACCCCCCTCTCCCCCATTCCTCCGGATCTCCAGGTGGGTTTCTGGGAGGAGCTGACGGGGCACCCTGGGTTTTCCCCACTCCCAGGCCGGGCCGGGACACTGGCCTAGGGTGGGGCTTAGGGGGTAGAGTTCGATCTGGTGGGTTGCAGATAGCTGCTCAGCTATACTCAGTCTGTCACTGGTAATTTCATACCAGTCTACATTTTGCAAACCACGTGGGGGCTAGCGCCCCCGCGCGAATATTTGCTCCTTCCAACCATCACTACCCCAGATTTACCCTTCTTAACTTCAGTAACACATAGTTCTAATCTCTGACCTAAGACATACAGTATATCTAACAAATCACAGAACTATTTAGAAGGACACAAATTGAACACATATATCTTTTGAATTTTTTATGGGTATTTTCTTTAACTGATGTAACTCTCTATATATTCTTCTACCATGATGTTTCTATTCACTTTTCATCTTGTCTATTCTTTGTAAGCTGTACAGTTAGGATTGTTGTTGGAACTGTCCCTCAGTTTGATGCCTATGATTGAACTATGTCATGGAAATTGCTGGTCTTGTTCCTATTGCCTCCAGATGCACCAATAACGCCCCATGGCATTGATCCTTGTTTGCATAGACACATTAAAATGGGAAAACACCATACATACAGAAAAGTTCTTATCTAATAAATCTCAGTACCTTACACCCTGAACATTGATATAATGACCTGGCACAGGCATCAGAAGAATGGGCATCCTCCATTCACGCCGGAACCAGGCAAGCTATCTATGAAACATCCAAGGTCTTTTACAGCAACAGCTGGAAGCAGTCTTCTACCAGGAAAGACACTATCAAGGGTCTGACATCGACCTCCTAAAAAGAGACTTCCGTTTACACTGAGAAGACTTGACAACATCAATGACCTGCTCTATAGGACATGGATCTCTCTAGTGCCCCTTAAGTGTGAGGTGAAACGAGAGGAAGCTATGTACCATCCTGACTGCAATATGGGATATGCAGACTCCAGGATCTTTAATATAGAAGCATGATACCAACAACAGAGACTATGTGAGGAATGGAGGTGTATTGCCACTACAGACAATGACTCGAATTGGACAAACTAATTCGCCTGGAGCCTAGAGTCAGTCCTGTGCCAGGAAACTTCAGGGTTAGGGTCTCCTTGTATTTAGACCATAATTTGTCCTTCCATGTCCCTTATGTTTTGATGGGCCTATGCAAACAAATGCCACTTTAATACCATTTTTTACTGTTCCCTTGACTCTAATTCTTAAGAAAAACAAGCCACTAAAACTTTCGAGGTTAACTTAAACTAGTTTGTATGTACATGGAACTAGAGAAATGTACTTTGCCCTCAATGTGTAAGGAGCTACATAAGTATAATGTCTTTAGATTATATTGTGTGCTGCTAAGAAATAGTATGTACTACAACTGGGGATTTGAGGGACAAGGAATTGTATTGTACATGGGTTCAGTTTTGTTTTTATTAATGCTCTTTGGCTGAAAGTTCAAGGCTGGGATATCGATGGGACTACCGAGAATTCTGTTTATGGGTGATTGGGCTTCCACTGTAACTTTACCTGTCCTCTTCTTTACATCTTTGTTGTCATAATTAAAATAAAAAAAGAAATTAAAAAAAATATAAATGCTACTGACCTTTTTCTTCTTTACTTTCTCTTCCATCTCTTTAGTTTTACTTTCTATTTTCTATCTTTTAATAACTTTGCTTTTGGTCATCTTGAAACAAATGTATTATGATCAGTTATGTCAACTATGTGATGCATTTTCTTTAAATAAATTTAATAATAAAAAAAAAAAGAAATTGTATTGAGTTAATCCAACAGCAGTTTGCCTTAATGATACTAGTAAGATCTAGAACAGCCTTGAGTTAGCTAGGAGATTTATCAACCCAACACTCTCCTGAAAGATAACATCTCTTTTTTTGGTGATAGTGTGGAAAGTCTCTCCAGCAGTTATCAGGAGACTCAGGGGCTAGTCTAGGAGACTAGACAATTCAATGCAGGGTATAGTGCCATATGCTGTTTTTTATTTTCAGGAGATGTTAAGGGCCATCAGGGGTCATGTCTAGATGTGCTCAGGGAACACCAGGTCTACACATAGTGGTGCTAGAGGGGCAATGAGGTACTTCAATTTAAATTAATCTCCCTGGGAATGCAAGACATGTGCCACTTTACCACTGAACTATCTCCCATTCTCAGCACCTTCTCCATTGTGCTTTTAAAGTGCCATATAAAATGAACTCATGTATCCAGATACCATATTAATTGAAAAAAGCAAGGGAAACATAAGTGAGAGACTTAATCCTTTTACCCAAAAGGACCAAATACCACTTAAATGATCAATGCAGATTAAATCTTATATCAGATTGGGAGCAAGTTAATCTTTCAAAGAATTAGATAAATAAAATCAAAGAATAAAAGATCAAATAAATCAATGGCAATCTTTTTGTACAGACAAGTAAGTTACACTTTGTGATGCTTACAGTTTTCACTACTTCAGTGTCTGACTAAATTATAATGAGTTAACCCATTCCTCCATTGTTGGAGATGTAAGATTTCTTATTTTTCATGAACAAAATATTCTTTGAGTTTATTTCTACAGTCAAACTTCATGGCACACATGAGGTTCTAAGTCTTCAATGGACATTGGTGGTGGGAAGGTTACACTGGTGAAGGGGGGCTGTTCTATTTTTTATAACTGAAACCCAATTACAAAAATGTTTGTAATCACAGTGCTTAAATATATTATAAAATAAAATATTTGGATAAAAATAAATGAAATTTAAAATTTCCACCAAGAATGTGAAAAAACTTATTCCTGGGATCTAAACTCCCATCTGTTAGTTCAATACCTTGCTACTTGTAGTAGAAAATAAGTCCCAAGTAGCTTGAGTTGGTAATAAATAAAGTAACAAAATGTTTATTATGTTTTTCTGCAGTAGAAAAGTTTTGGATTTCTGGTGATTGAGAAGAGAGTAGATTGTTATGGTGGAAAGCAACAAACAAGCCTGTGCTGGAGGAGTGGTCAAGAGATGATATTGAGGGCCTGGAGAGATAGCACAGCAGCGTTTGCCTTGCAAGCAGCCGATCCAGGACCAAAGGTGGTTGGTTCGAATCCCGGTGTCCCATACGGTCCCCCGTGCCTGCCAGGAGCTATTTCTGAGCAGACAGCCAGGAGTAACCCCTGAGCACTGCCAGGTGTGGCCCAAAAAAACAAAACAAAACAAAAAAAAGAGATGATATTGAATTAATCCAGTAACAATTCTCAATGAGGTCATTTTTAGGAGCAGTAAAAAAAGTTATGGACTTTCTAGTTGTTTATGATCGATAATGTTTGATTGCTCTAATCTTCTTCTTCTTCTTCTTCTTCTTCTTCTTCTTCTTCTTCTTCTTCTTCTTCTTCTTCTTCTTCTACTTTTTATTTTGGGCCACACTTGGCAGTGCTCGGGGTTACTTATGGCTCTGGGCTCAGAAATCACCCCTGGAAGACTCAGGTGACCATATGGAATGCCTGGGATGGAACATGGGTGAGCTACATACAAGGCAATGCTCTACTTGTTGTGCTATCACTTTGGCCCCATTACTCTAATCTTTGACTAAATTTTTATTCTTACAAATAACTCTAATGGCTTTCTTTATTTTGTTGGTTTGTTGGTCAGGGTGGTAGAAACTAAAAGAAGATGTGGAAATCACTTTAGATCAATAAGATAAATAATTGGGGCTACACAATTGCTACAGTGAAAATAAGACTATATTATCCCCAAGAAGACTATTTCATTATAAGTGGGGTCACACTTATAATGTGTGGAAAGTGAGTAGTAAAAGAGGTTCAACATCTTTTATAATACAGGAATTCAGGGACCATTGCATCATAACTATATGAAAAAGTCTCAATGAATGCAATAGGGGGTTGAATCAATTTTATATAATAATTCAGATATAGGGAACACCAGTTGACAGCTGGTATTAAAGTCTATCTTTCTTTCACCATGTAGGAAAGAGGGAGTCTTCCCTTCTATTTTAGAGATTTCTTCTTCTGCTGTGTCCTCTGTAGTAGAACACATCCATCATCAGACTTTCAGCAGGTAAAGCACAGTAAAGAAAATTCATGGAAGAAAGTAAATATAGGCCTGTAATCATAGTACTTTACATTGTTTAATTTAGGTGTCATTAGTAAGTAGGCAAATTTGTTCTTCTAAGACAGCTATTTCCCCTGATTCTAAAATAACATGTTGGTACTGGCATATTTCTCCAGTGGCTCAAACTTGGATGTGGCTTAAGACAAATTGCATTACAGACTGAAACTTGCTTCCCAAGAAAAGTATACATCTTTTAGGCATTGGATCATCTTGTCTTGGTTCCTTATTAGACTTGATCTCATGGATGTTCAAACTTCAACAGATTTTAGGGACTCCTCAGTCTAGACACTTCCTTCTTCAGCACTCTTCAAATTTCTCTATATCCTGGGGATCTTTCTGGAGGTCTTCCTCTGGTTATTTAACACATCCCTCTCATGGTGACCTCATGAATTAACTGCCTGTCTCCCCTCTTTCTATTCTCTCACATTCATCTTTCCTCTTTTGCTTCATTTCCTCTCAGTTTTGTTTAGGTTGTTTGCTTGACCTCCTCTTTACAGGAGGTCAAGTCTGCCTGACTCATATCTGTGTTCCTTGTCAGCACAGTACAGCTCATATTTGATTTTGCAGCTCTCTTCATAGTAAAAATGGCTCAAAGTGCAATATATAAATGTTTGGGGAGACAGAAGGCAGACTTTCCTGGAAGCACCTTAAAAATTGAAGAGGCGTTATCTCGTTGGCTGATTAGAGTCTGAACAGAGCTGTCAACAAGAGATTAAAGATTAGCACAAAAAGATAGTAAACTTAATTTTAAAGAATGACTAAATTTTCTAAACTGCTGACATTTTTTTAAACAAAAAATTTCCAGAGTTCAGAGTCACTTTCAAATTCCTTTACTGTTGCCTTAAGCATCGAATGTACTTGGCAGTGCACGCTGGGAGTTAAGAATCCTGTCCAGTTCAGCCAGATGCCTTACATCTGCCAAAAAGCCTGGAGTTGAAAGTCTGATAACCTGACTGCAGGCAAAGTGAAGCTTGGCATAATTGTATAATATGAGTCCCTTGAGAGAATGATGCTAAACCCATTTGGCACACTGCCCTATCTTTCTTGAGGTGGAGAATGGAAATAGGAAATATACAAAATGGAGATGGGAATAGGAACTCTAAGCATAAACCTGCTTGTACCTATGTCCTTCAGAAATCAGTGTGAAGGCTATTTGGAAGGAGAATGGAAGCATAGAGATGCAAAGAAAACAAAACATGTTTTGTCTGTAGAGCAAATACACACAGGAGCCACCTCTGCTAGGCTAAATTCATAGAAGTTTTAACTGAACTTTAAAAACATTTTTTCTTCCTCTCATTATAGTGTTTTACAGTTAATATTTTAAGGTGTTTTATAATTTCACTTAGTGTTGTAAAACAAACACTATGAAGACCAAACTACTTGTGGAGAGGACTTGATATGTGGAAAATATCTTTCACAACATAGAGTCATATTATCCCAAAAAATACTAAAGCAAACAGGACAGGTATTATTTCATTCCATTCTACACATGAGGAGACTGAGATAAGCAAGTTCAAAGTTAAACAACTACAAGGAATGGAATAAGAACCATGTGTTCTGATTCAGAAGCACTTGATTTTCTATTAAATATCTTTTCACACTGACTTTCAGTTCTAAATAAGGCTTAATCATATGAACTCTTTCTTATACTTTAAGGACATGTGTCTTAGATCCCACAATATAGATGCTTGGATTGTCTTGCTTTGATATTGGCTTCAAGAAGCTCTTCAACAGATATGGGACATCTGATAGGGTCAGGCATTGAGTTCTGCTCTGAAATTACAAAGATCAAAAAACAGCTCCATTCTCAAATTGCTCATTGTTTCTTCCAGGAAATATGCATGAGTGAATAAATTTGTTAAGCAATTGATTTAATACTGACAAATACATGAACAAGAAGACATAGGGAAAGTATTCTAGTAGAGGGACTGGGTCTACTTAAGGAATGATGCAAGGTACAATGATGTGAAGCATGGTAGAAATGTCAGGAAAGTAGTATTGGTTGGCATATATACACTAAAGAGTTTTGTATATATTTATAATACATATATACAATACATATATTGTATATATTTGTATATATTGTAGACATTAGGGGACCACCAAATAAAATTAGAACAATTTCCCAACGCTAATGTCCCCTCCCTCCTCTCTCAACTTCGTCTCCTGCCTGCCTCTGTGGCAGACATTTTTCTTCTCTCTCTTTTTTTCCCTTCACATACTTGTTTTAAAATTAACTTTCAAATATCTAGATTTAAGGTTGTTTAACTTTAGTTGTGAAACTTTAGAACTACTTTGCAGGCTTGTTAAAGTATAGGTAGCTTGATTTCTTCCCTAGATTTATGATTCAGTAGTGCTTGATGGGATTTGAGAATTTTCATGTTAGCAAGCTCCCAGGTGATTTTGATGCTGCAAGTTTGAAAGCCCATTTTGAGAGCTGCTTAGTGAAGGCTCCGAAGATTGGAGGAGGATGTACTGTAAACCTTCCTAATTTATGAATAAAGCAAAATTGATATAAGAGCTTTATTTAGAAACATTTGAGGTATAATTAAGGATTAAAATAAGATCTGAACCAAAGATTGTCATCATTAAATCATGAAAAAATGGAAGTATGTCTGTAATCAGTGTTAAATGTCCTACAAAGGAAACTCACTGGGTGTGGCTTTTTTTCCCCTCAAGAGTCATATATGCTTACCCAAAGTGACCATTCTTCATTTATCTTTATTGGGCCTTCTACTGATTGTTTTTCTTCCAGAGAGGACTTCAGAAGCAGAACTGTAGCTGAGATAAAAGAGGTATAAATCTGGAGGTTTTCAACAAAATTGTTCTGTCACTGATGAAATTTTATGGCAGAGGGGAAAATATGTAGCAATCATGGATCATCTTCTCATGCTCTCTTATGACTAAGAATCATCTGATGATTAATAAGTAGAAATAAAGAGGATAAACAGGGAGCTGATCTATACCAGAAAAGCCCTATTGAGTAGGGGAACTGGATCATATAACAAATGTAAGATGTCTTTAAAATTAGATTTTAGGATTATTAGTCTTTAGGTTCTTTGTAAAATTAAGTGTACATAGAATTCTTATTTTGGAGGGAAAACTTATGGACACAAACATGGGAGGTATGACTTTGTGACAGCCACTTCCCCAGCCTCCTAGACGTTTTTTCTTTAAACTACAGCTCTGGGATATAGCATTCATTGTCTCAGCTATACATCTCCTTAGAATGTGCCATTGGTCTGTTTCAGATGAATCTACCAGTGTCTGCAGGGAGTAACCCATTCTGACCCCCAGTTTTTACTTTCTTTTGATGGAGTTTGTTTCATAAAATACTGATGGAAAAATTTACTTTCAAGCAATGCATGTAGAATGAATGATGCTACTTTGATGTGTATGTCTTCTCTATGCCTTATAGAAAGAGGCCCACATGTGTGCACAGTCACACACTAAACACCCATAAAATGAAGCCATTTTGGCTATAAAAACTGTTTTATATATATATATATATATATATATATATATATATATACAATAAAATATTATGTAGCCTTCAGGAGAGATGAAGTCATGAAAGTTTCCTATATGTGGATATACATGGAATCTATTTATGTTGAGTGAAATAAGTCAGAGGGAGAGAGAGATAGACACAGAATAGTCTCACTCATCTATGGGTTTTAAGAATAATGAAAGACACTTCTGTAATAAGGCCCAGAGACAATAGAGTTAAGGGCTGGAAGGGCTGGAAGGACTGGCTCACAATTTGAAGCTCACCACAGAGTGGTGAACTCTACTAGGGAAATAACTACACTAACAACTAACATGACAATGTTAAAGAATGAGAAGTTGAATGCTTGTCGTGAATATAGGCAGGGGTGGGGGAGGTGGTGGGCATTGGTGGTGGGAATGTTGCCCTGGTGAAGGGGGGGTGTTCTATTTATAACTGAAATCCAACTACAAACATGCTTGTAATCATGGTGCTTAAATAAAGACTTATATAAAAATATAAAAGAGTCAGAAGTCGTTCTAAACACTCTCCATTATAAAACCCCAAAGCTTTGACTTCCCTGATAATTTAATAGCAGAATATGCAGACACAGCAATGTTTACCTAAATGACTACAGTCACATTGCTCATTTGTCTGACTCTGTTTGCCCTCTCCATGCTTCCCTTCCTTTAAAACAGTTTTTTAATTGTTGCGCTTGATTCCATGACAGGTTGTAAAGCCAAACATGGGTAAGCAAATGAAAACAATATAGACTACAATTAAGTCCAGTTGATCTTTAGATAACGAGGTGGCACTAATTATGATTCTCTTCCAGCTCTGTCAAAATTGGAGTAACTCAATTGAGACTGTAAATAAGCAATATCTGCACGACATCTGTAGTTGGTTGAATCTGTGAATGTGGAAACTGGATATGTAACATGTAACAGGACCTTTAAACTTCAAACCAGGAAGAAAAGGATCTCCTATAAAATTATAACAACAGTAACAACATTTATTAACTCTTACTAACTGTGCTAGACACTGCTCCAACTATCTATGTTTATTTGAAATTTATGAAAGACCCATATAAGTATATTGTAGTGTTAATTTTATTTTCAGATGAGGAAACTTTAATACAGAGATAGTAACTTGCCTGAGGTTCCAAAGGTAGTAGTAATAAGTTGAGTTTCAGAATCTGCCATGACTGTAGAGTTGAAATAATGCTTTTCCAATTATATAGCCATTAAGTCAATACCCAATATTCTGCCATCCTTTTCTTTTTTAATCTTTATTTAAACACTGTGATTACAAATATGATTGTATTGTATAATTTAAGTCATGTAAAGAACACCCCCCTTTACCAGTGCAACATTCCCACCACCAATGACTCAAATCTCCCTCCTCCCCACCCCACCCACACCTGTACTCAAGACAGGCTTTCTACTTCCCTCATTCATTCACATTGTTAGGTTAGTTCTCAATGTAGTTATTTTTCTAACAACATTCATCATTCTTTGTGGTGAGCTTCATGTTATGGGCTGCATCTTCCAGCCCTCATCTCTATTGTCTCTGAAAATTATTGCAAGAATGTCTTTCATTTCTCTTAAAATCCATAGATGAGTGAGACCATTCTGCGTCTTTCTCTCTCTATCTGACTTATTTCACTCAGCATAATAGATTCCATGTACATCCATGTATAGGAAAATTTCATGGCTTCATCTTTCCTGATGTCTGTCTGCCATCTTTTTCGACTGTTAATGATCCCTTACCACTCTCCACAGGAAGAAAAAAATTACTACTTTATTGGTGTTCTAGTAACATCTCTTTTTCTTGCTAATGGCACTTACTTTACTTTTGCAGTTAGTTCACTGATGGTCTTATTTTCCATTGGCCTAGTATTTATTTTGCTTGTATTCTTCAGTTTCCTGCAAAGTTTAAATGTCTATGAATGGGTCCAGAGTGATAGCACAGCGGTAGGGTGTTTGACTTGCAAGTGGCCAACTTGGGACAGACCCTGGTTCTATTCCCAGCATCCCACATGGTCCCCTGAGTTTGCCAGTACTGGGTTCTGAGTGCAGAGCCAGGAGTAACCCCTGATTGCAGTCAGGTGTAGCCTCAAAACCAGGAAAAAATATCTGTGAGTCTTCGGTAATTCCTATTGTTGGGTATATCTTGGAAATTATAAAATTTTATGTATATTTTCTAAAGGATATCATGTCTTATTTAAAATACATTTTAGATATTGATCATTCAGGTTCTGAATTTTATTTCATTCAATTATGCAAAAATCTGAACAAATGACTACGTGGATGATTGCTTGGCCAGACACAAGACAAATAGAAAGATGTGGTTCCAGTTGTATGAACTGTAGAGACTAGAAAACCAGTCACCTAATTACGATAGCAAGTACTGAATTCTATAATGATATATAATAAAAAGGCTAGCCTGAAAGAGGTGATGTATCCTTGATAAAATAATGACCTTAAGGGTTAATAAAAATTAGATGAAGAGAGAAGAATGATCCACATCCTGATTTACATCCACTAGCCTTGTAGAATCTAGGTGTTTTTTTTTTTTTTTTTGGTTTTTTGTTTGTTTGTTTTGTTTTTGGGTCACACCTAGTGATGCTCAGGGGTTACTCCTGGCTATGTGCTCAGAAGTCACTCCTGGCTTGGGGGACTATATGAAATGCTGGGGATTGAACCAAAGTTCATCTTGGGTCAGCATTGTGCAAGGCCAACGCCCTACCACTGTGCCACTGCCCCGGCCCCTAGAATCTAGTTTTTATAAGTTTTTGTGTCCTATAAAGTCATGGAACTTTAAAAATTGCTTTAAAATAATTTCTTTCCTTTTGTCTATGTTTTCTTTTCAGGTCTTATTCCTTGCCATGTGCTCATAGATCATTTCTGACAGTGCTTGGAGGACCATATGAAATGCTAGTTATTAAATGTGGGCCAGCTAAATTCAAGACAAGTACTCTGACCCCTATAGTACATCTTTGGCCCCTAAAATAAATTTATGATCGTTAAGTAAATATTTGGTTGGATATCTGTTATATACTTATATGCATTTTTAATTCTGGGGTTTTATACAAATTTATACAAATTTTTTGACAAAAAGAGAACAATAATGGAAAAAGCTTAAGATGCCTTGCTGTTGAATATTTTATTATTTCAAGACAGAACAGTTTTCTTTCTCTGAATATTTATCTTTAAAATTTTATTTAAATAAAATGCATTACATAGTTGCCATTGTTGATAATAATAATAAACTTATTTCCAGATAAGCAAAAGCAAAGTTATTGAAAAAAAGAAAAGAAAAAAAAAACAAAATGGAAGAGATGAAAAAAAAAGAGTAAGGTAGCAAGCTCATTTGTGAAAAAAAAAATTTTTTTTTGCCGCACCCAGTGACTCTCAGGGGTTACTCCTGGCTATGTGCTCAAAAATCACTCCTGGCTTGGGGGACCATATGGGACGCTGGGGAATCCAACCGCGGTCTGTCCTAGGCTAGCACTAGCAAGGCAGACACCTGTTTTGCGCCACCTCTTTGGCCCCTCGTTTGTGAAAATTATTATATCACCAATGCAATCATTAATGCAATGGCAGAAGGTTTAATAAGCTCTGGTTGTTAGATATCCAGTCTGTTAAATTGAGGTGCTCCTTTAGGGATGACAGCATCAAACAAATGAAGTTATTCAGAATTCAGTGCTATGATACTACAAATTTAAGGGGCATATACTCAACGGCAGGGTCTGGAAAAAGGTCCTGTTTTAACAAGGTAACTGAGATTGTGAGCATGATTTTATGCTCCTGGGAAGAAGGAAGATAGGTAGATACAAGAAGAGGATGCCCACAATCGCTAAAAAAAAAAAGAAAAAAAGAAAAAAAAAAGCCCTAGTGATATCAGCCCAACAAACAGTGTACCTGAAGTGTGATCAGATCAGCTTCTCTGTAAGAAATCATAGTGGGTCAGTGATGAGGCAGGCCATTGGGGAAATGGTGATTCTGGGTAAGAGAGTCAATGAGCATGGATTTGGCAGGGTGGGGGCTTATCCCACCCTCTCCTCCTGAGATAGCGAGCTTTGAGCAGCATGGGCCAGTTTAGCCATATTCTTTCATGGCTCGGTTTACATTAGAGAAAGAATGAGTCTATGGAGCTGACGCAGTTCGAACATGGCAACTCTAAATATTTGTCTTTAATGCTGATTTCTCCTATATTTTGTCATGTTTTAATAATGTGAACCCTAGGATCTCATGTTGAAGGGCACTATTCTCTTAATCTTCAAAGCAATATTTCACACAACTTGTTGATATATTTTTGTTTTCAAATGAGAAAACTTAAATTTGGTGAGGTTGGGTGAATTTCATAGCTGATTTCACATTTAATTTCAAAATTAGGTATGTTTGGTATTTTCACAATTATATGCATATCGACTGTTATCACAATCAGCATATTATCAACTGTTAACAATATGTTATCACAATAAGTTTACTGATTGAATATTTGGCCCAATATCACAAAGCCCCTATGCATATCTGGATTCCAGTTAATGTTCATTTTGCTTCAGAGGCTGTGCTTTGAAAGATGGACACTCAGATAGATGATTCTTCTAAATTCTCTTTCTCAGATCTTTGAGATATTATTAATAGGTTTTACTCTGTGTTCAAGAACTTAAAAGTTTTGTTACTATAGAGTGAACGGTTTGTGAACCATGCCATCATAATCACCTAGAAGTTTCTAGTAAGACAGAATCTCAGATCCCACCAAAGTCAAACCCCAATCTGCAGATGCAAATCTGTGTTGTATACTTTCTAGGTAATCTCATAAAATGCTTATTAAAGTCAGAAATGCTTTATTTTTTCTAGAGCATGCCTTGAAATTTTTCTTGTAATTAAAAAGAACAGAAAGTTGGCCTTATGGACCCAAGGAAAGGTTGGCTTGGAGACTCTTCAGACTTTCAGTGAAAACTCTGGGACACTGGACTCTGGACTTTCTTGCTAATTCCAGGGGCTGGGAATGAATGACAATCTGTGAAGACTTGAGTTGACAGTTCATATCTCTGAGCTAATGTTAAATATGAAACAATGACCTCCAGGTTTACTACACTATTAAATTTAATTTTTGGCAGGGGTGGGTGGTTATGGTGTTGGGGTACAAGGTGAGGTAGCACAACTTTAAACTACAATGAAAAATTTTAGGAAAATCAAAATTTTATAATGAATTATCATCTCACTTTAAAGAAGAGAAAATTACCACACCCACATTACAGAAATACTTGTTAGAATCAAGTCATTTTTTTCCACAGAACCTTGCAAATTTGTGACAGATGTGTGATTATGATTCTGTTCAATTATATGTCTTGTCAATGTTTCCAACTGACAAAAGACTATAATAGCATTATTGCATCATAATGACCTATTTAGAATTATCGGATATGGCAATGAGAAGGTATGGAGCCAGTGGTTGTTCCCATGACAATATGCTTCAAGAATAGAGAAACCCTGAATCTCTTAGGCCATGGGAATTTCCTTCCTTCCCCAATACTTACTGTGCCTATACAAAAAAAAAAAAAAAAAAGGTGTAGTAACACCAAACCCTGCCACTGCAGCACTTTTTCTGGTTTTGTTTTGTTTTATTTTTTGTTTGTTTTTGATATCATTTTCCTTCTCTTTTTTTCTTCCACTTTTTTCTTTCTTTTTCACTTTTGTGGATATTATTCGGTGATTTTTTTTTCTTTTTTAGTAGTTGATACCAAATCTTTTTCTTAACTTTTTTTTTTTTTATCTCCAACAGAATAGCAAATTTGAATCATTCAGCCTCATAAATTGAGGGGGGGAAGAATGACACAGGACCAGTCATATGAACATGCAGTGTAAATAAAAAATGACCAGACTGGAACAGCAAACAGAATAGATACCTAACCTGTAACAAGCTGTAAGGTGGAGACCAGTTACACTAGGGTGCTGGTGGGTAAAGGAGGGATATGTGGGAGACATGCTGGGAACAGGAGTGGAGGGAGGACAACATTGGTGGTGGGAATGCCTTTCATTCATTGTCACTATGTACCGTAAATAATTCTGTGTAATGAACTTCAGTCACACACACAAAAAAGAATTATCTTGATGATTGGCTACTTATTCTCTCATCTTTATTTTTTCACAAATTCTCAGACAATAATTGATGTGCGATCTGTACCAGGCAGTACCCTTTACTAATATAATTATGTTTTTACTGATCAATAATGTAGTATCTGCAAAGACTGCTTATAAGGTAATAATTATGGCTTTTTTTTTTTTTTTTTTTTTTGGTTTTTGGGCCACACCCGGTAACGCTCAGGGGTTACTCCTGGCTATGTGCTCAGAAGTTGCTCCTGGCTTGGGGGACCATATGGGACACCGGGGGATCGAACCGCGGTCCGTCCAAGGTTAGCGCAGGCAAGGCAGGCACCTTACCTTTAGCGCCACTGCCCGGCCCATAATTATGGCTTTTTAAAAAACCTAAACACCATGATTACAAAGTTGTTCAGGATTGAGTTCCAGTTTTACAATGTATATTACCCTTTACCTATGAAGGTTTCCCATCACCAATGCCCCAAGTTTCCCTCCTACCCTTCTCTCCCACTTTCTCTCTTTATTTTTCTCTCTTGATTTTTTCTTTTTAGATACTGTTTTTTACATTATTGTTAATGAAGGAAAATTGTTTATATCATTGTATCTTCACCCAACACCTAGTTTTTGTTCAGAGTGATCAGTTCCAACTATCTTTGTCATAGTGGTCCTATCTTTGTCCTAACTGTACTGCTCTACTATTTGTGGCATGTTTCCTACCATGTACTGGTCATTCTGGCCCTCCTCTCTTTTATCTATGGATATTATCACCACACTCTCTTTTATTTAACTTACATCCCATAAATGAGTGTATGTATTCTATGTATTTTCCCCTCCCTTTTACTCACTTCACTCACCATAATACTTTCCATGTCCATCCACGTATAAGCAAATTTCATGACTTTATTTTTTTCTAACACCTGCATAGTATGCCTTTGTGTAGATGTACCAGTTTCTTTATCCACTTATCTGTACTCGGGTACTTGGGGTTTTTTAGGTTCTTGCTATTGTCAAAATTGTGTGATGAATATAGGAGTGCTGATGGCATTTTTCTATTGTGTTTTTTTGTTCCTAGGATATAACCCTAGGAGTTGTATTATTGAACCATATGGGGTTCAACTTCTAGTTTTTTGAGGAATATCCATATTGTTTTTCAAAAAAGGCTGGACAAGTTGGCATTCCCACAAGCAGTGAAAGAGAGTCCTTTTCTTCCCTCATCTGTGCCAATACTGGTTGTTTTTATTCTTTGTAATGTGTGTCTGTCTCTGTGGTATAAAGTGACACCTCCCATCACCAGTGCAACATTCCCAACACCACTGTCTCGAATCTCTCTCCTTCCCACCCCACCCCTGCCTGTACTCTAGACATGGTGATGGAAAGTGTTTTTTACATGACTGAAACCCAACCACAATCATGTTTGTAATCAAGATGTTTTAATAAAATATTAAAAAAAAGATCTTGCTTCATACTGAGAGTTGAGGACAAGTCCTCTGTCTTGCTATTGAGTCTTGAATAGAAGGTGCTGATGTAAGGTGCTTGCTCAAGCAAGAGCCCCAAGAACAGGAAAACAATTTCTGCCCTTCTGATGGCTCTTCCACTTTCTTCCTCTTGTTCCTGAAACAATTCAAAATAGAAGCCTTGCTTTGCAAGCAGAGGAAGTCTAGGTCATATCCTGTGTGCACTCACTGGCAGATGTGCCTTCTCATGGCTTTTGTCCGCCTTTTCTCAGATCACACTACAGCTCCATTATTTATACAACTCACCAATTTAATCATTCTACAAACATTTGCTGGGTTTGCCTTTGAGAGATGTTGGATATGGGAGATGAATGGAACTTTTATCTCTTCAAGAAGCTACTGATTCCATTAAGGAGATAGATGCAGTAAAGCTTCCTTATAGAGGGATCTAGAAATAAGAAGATGGGAAGAAATTAGTCATATATAGCAATACCAAGGAAACCTCACTAGTAGTGTGGGGGTCCTATGAGCCATTGCTAATTAGTAAGTTTCAATTTACTAAGCCAAACAAATCCCTTTTCGTTTGATATCTCCACTATGATGGAAATGATATTTTAGATACCACATTGCATCACGCATGCTTATTATTCTTTTAGCCAAACATCTCTAATGCTCATTGTGAGATTTCTGGTTGAGTAGTTTTAGAATAGTTTTGCAAATGGGGAGTGGAAAAAACAGGCTTTTGGAATCATCAAGACTGGATATGATAGCCTTATCACTTTCAGTTTTCTGAACTTAGTAATTTTGCTTAAGTCCTTAAACTTTCTCTTTTTTAACCTCAATAAAATGTGACAATATCACAAACCTGAGTATTGGCATGATATATTAGTGAGATAATGAACAATACCTAAGAAGTTCTCAATTAATGCAGTTTTATTGTTCTGACACAGAAGCTGTTATTTTCTCCCTATCTGCTAGCTTCTCTGACCACTAGCTGGTGGACAGCGCTGTCTATAGAACAGTCCATTCCAGCTTGGGTTATTAACATTAAATTGTTGCTAAGATGCATCTAGTGTCAATAATTTCTAATTTCAATCCTAGAGAGTTAAATTTCAGAATTTAAACAAATTGTATTTATTCCACAATAATTTGATTTGTACAAAATGGATGAAATCATAAACGGATTTACTAAGCAATCAAAACAAACATATGTAGCTCATTATAGTCTTATATTACCATCCACAGACTGCATAAATGTTAGCTGAGCTTTCACCAGTTGTTTCTTATTGGGACAAAGTAAATCTTAATTTTAGTACAATCCTTTGGACTCTTTGCCCCTAGCTAACTTCTTTATATGTCATAATATCCTCATTGATTTCACTTACCAAATCATCATCTCATGAGATTTTTTCCCAATAGTAGGATATTATGACAGCAAATATTCTCTCCATGTTGCACAATAGTCATAACAACATTCATTCTACTGCTGTTTAAATATTAACGCATAATAATTTCTTATTGTTTGGGGAAACAAATGAATCTTTGAATTAGAGAGCTCATATTCTGATGGAAAAATAGAAAAACTACTAGCATCTGTGATGGTATGTTAAATTCTCAAATAGAGGTTAGCAATACTTGCTGGGACAGAGACAGACACTAAAGAGAGCCAGAAAAAAAGCCAGGAGAAGACAGAAAAAGCTTCCTGAGCTATTCTTCTGAAGGAAGAAGTAATCATAATCAGAAATACAAGGGAAAGGGATGAACATTCCAGGCAGGGAGAATAGTGTTAATAGATAATTGCACTCAAGAATCAATCTGTGGAACTGGGGCAATTCTGCAGTGGTTAAAAGCTCTTGCCTTGCTTGTGGCTGACCCAGGTTTGAACCTGATCATTCCAGATGGTCCCCTGAGCACAGTAGGAGTGATTCCTGAGCACTGCCAGGTATGACCCATTAAAAGAAAGGAGTCAAGGGGCCGGAGAAATAGCATGGAGGTAAGGCATTTGCCTTGCATACAGAAGGATGGTGGTTCAAATCCCGGCATCCCATATGGTCTCCCGAGTCTGCCAGGGGCGATTTTTGAGCGCAAAGCCAGGAGTAACACCTGAGTGTTGCTTGATGTGACCCAAAAACTGAAAGAAAAAAAAAAAAGGGAATCAATCCGTGGGTATAGCAAGTAAGTGGGAGTAGTTGACCCAGAGGACATGAACTAAATTCCATGAAGCTAGAGAGGACAAGCTGGACCATGTTAAGAAATATTAACTTTATACAAAAGATGATAAATATTAGGAAATATTATATAAGGAATCATTATTTTTATTTGAAAAAACATTCTGGTAGCAAATTGAAGGGTGAGCTTAATCAAAAAAAGGAGAAAAGTTGCAATTGTTTAAAAAGTAAATAAAGATTTAAATGAAAATGAGAGTAGAAGGACAGGTTCAAAAGAGAGAGATTAGATTAGATTGCTTTGTGTACTGCTAAGAAATGTTATAATGTAATACAATCTGGGGACTTGAGGGACAAAGTAATTGTGCATATGTTTTGTTTTATTTTTCTTAATTATTTTTGGCTGAAAATTCAAAATTAAGGTGTCAGCAATTCTTTTGAGAATTCTGTTTATGGGTGATTGCCTTCCCACTTTAACTTCACCATGTCCTTTCTTTGCAGCTTTGTCTTCAAATAAAATAAAATAAATAAAAAATTAAAAGAAGAGAGACAGATAAAAGAAACAGAGAGAGAGAGAGAGAGAGAGAGAGAGAGAGAGTGTCTGGAACCAGAAGGCAATGTGATCACATGCCATTACAAGAAAACAAAAACCAAAAGCCAAGTGGGACAGGGAAAGAAGAAAAAGGATTACTAGTTTATCCTCTTCCTTCTTGTTTTTTATAACTTGTGTCATTTTCTTCTTTTGTATCATCTTTCTTTTCCATAGCCTTTGCACAAAAGATTAGTGTGATAAAAAGAATGCAGAAGATTAGTTTGGATTAAAATCCTAACTCTTGTTCTTGGTAAAATGGTTTACTTTATTCTTTTTTGTTTGTTTGTTTTTTGGGCCACACCCATTTGATGCTCAGGGGTTACTCCTAGCTAAGCGCTCAGAAATTGCCCCTGGCTTGAGGGGACCATATGGGATGCCCGAGATATGGAACCGAGGTCCTTCCTTGGTTAGCACTTGCAAGGCAGACACCTTACCTCTAGCGCCACCTCACCGGCCCCAGGTTTACTTTATTCTTATGAAAAGAAATTATAGCCATGTTGAATGGAGAGAAGGGAGAACTATGGAGGTGTGGTCAACAGAGAGTATTTATTCATTTATTTTGAGAGGATTTAAAAAATTAATAGAGATCTGCTGTTTGTACAGGATGAATATCAGAAAGCTTAATGAAGGTACTGAATGGTCAGAGGAATAAACTTAAATTAAAAAATTTTTATTGTGACCATTGTGAATTGCAAATCTTTCATAATTGTATTTCAGTGACAGTGAATTAGGGTCCTTCCCACCACAGTGTTGACCTTCCTCCACCAAAGTTCCCAGCATGCATCCCATACCTTCACTCTTAGCCCCCTGGTCTATAACATTTGGAATGTTATAGTTTGGGTTTCTTGATTCTAGTGTCATTGACTTTGGCTTGGGTATTTATAAACTTTAATTTTTAAAACACTTTCCTGAGTGTTAGAGACCCTTCATCTTCCTTCCTGGACTGGATATCATGATTGTATTTATTGCTGCTGTTATAGTAACAGTTGTTATTGTTGATGTCATTATTACTTGACATCCAGCATAAATATAAATTCTTCCTTGTAGTATAGTGCTGTTGGTTCTGCCTTTGGTCTCTCCAATTTAGCCACAAAGATTTAGTTCCCATGCAAATTGATGACCAGTTAACTAAGAAACATATTACCTGGTTGAGAAGAGCAGGTTGGAACATGGCAGATTTCCACCCACAGAATGAACCCCTTATCTTCTCAAGATCACAAGATTGCGAAGGTTCTTATGAGAAAGAGGATAGGGAACTAGGTTTTTATTTTTATTTTTTTTAAACTTAATTGGTTACAAAATTTAAACATCATAGTTACAAACTACAATAGTTTCTTCACAACCGTAAAGTTGTTCATGATTGAATTTCAGTCAGGTTTTTAGAAGAGTTGGGTTGCAAACTGTGAGTATCCGAATGGACAATACATTTCCCTTTTGTACGGTCTCCTGAGATGCACTTTCTTATTTACAAACCTAAACAAAGTAAGGGTTAAGCTTGGGGTGATATGGGAATAAACTGAGGATACTCTGTTCTGATTTGAAGCAGGAACAATCATCCTTGTCTCTCATTGAGCTTTGACAGGTTTTCACAATGAGATATATTTATGAGAGGTTTGAAAGGCAGAAGAGAAATAAAATACTACATCTACAATGAACTTCATCACTGCCTTAACCCACTAGCTCTATACCACAAACAGATATAGACATCTTGAGAATATTTATCATTTCTTGCAACCTTTTAATTGAAAGCTGAAAGCTAGCCTAAATCTAAGAGTAGCTTTCCTGATTCTTTAGGTTTTCCCAGTGGATTAGTGAACGCCTAATTTCTGGTATCTATATTTTTCAACTTAAAAATCTCCAAGGCCATATCCATCTTTTTTAATCACAGTAATCTTGCTGAAAACTGCTTTCCCATTTTTTTTAAATCTTTCTTCAACCACAAAAGTCAGACGTCCAGAGCTTTGTCCTGGACCCTTTCAAGCTAGACACTCATGTGGTTTTATTCAGTCCTAATGATGCAGCGAATCTGGACTAGCTCCTGAGTATGAGTTCTTGAGTTACTGGATGTAAAATTGGCATACAACGCTTCAGATGTTTCTAAGGTCATAGTTTTCCAGTGAATAGTTTAAGAAGGTAGTTCTGGTTCTCTTGATGTCCTATGTAGAGTCCTGATTTGCTGCTGAATGATCTCATTCCTTGATAATCTTATATTAAATGTCCAAAGGTCTTGTGAATGTGATGCCTATGATGGAGCTCAGAGGCGTAGTTTGTTCTATATTATTGCTTGCTACACTATTTGTCCCTTTGACTTTCCATTGTTCTTTGATCACATGCTTGAGAGCTACTGCCAGTTACCCAGGCACAGGTTAGGTGTCAAAGAGAGGCTGCCATCCATTTGGGTTCAAGCCTATGGTCAAAGAGGACGTTTCCTGACCTGTGCCACCCTGCTCCCCTTATATGTCTTTGTCATCACTGACCCTAATCATTATTGTTTTTTTTTAAAACTGGATCATTACTCCTCATATGTGAGAGATTTAAAATGTACTATTTCACTTGTAATGATGCAATGTTTTCTTTTGCATGAATCTTTGCCATTATTAGCACTGTAAATCACTGTGCCAAAAATTAAACAATATTTATACATATATAAAATTATAAAAATAGAAATTTCTTGGAACCCCCCATTTACTATTAGAATTGACTTTATTTCCTATGATTAGACAAGTCCCCAAATGACCTCAAGCCAGACTCCTTTGAGGTATAAATCTGTACATCCAATCTTGCATTTTGTGTGCCTATTGAACTCTGACATATCTCCCAACTCAGCTGCTTGGTATCAGTTCCTGATATTCTGTGTCTCACTTTTAACCTCCTTTTTTAGGTTCCTAAAAAATTATCTTCTTGACGCCTTATTCTCCCTTCTCCATATGCAGTTATGGGAGTCCATGAATTCTTTGTGCCCAGGTCTTAAATCTGACCACCTGTCCAGCTATTCAGTCACTTGCTTCTCATTCATCAGACACAATCATCAATCTTTTTGATATTTTCCTGCTTCCATGATGTTCACTGCAGCCATTTCTCCATAACAGGACTAGAGTAAAACTTGACAATATAAATCCAGTCAGGCCAGTTTTTGGTTTAAACACTTTGTTGAAATGGACTTTTCTCCTTCTTTTTTCTTTCTTTCTTTCTCCCCTCCCCTCCCTTCTTTCCCCTGTCTGTCTCCCCCTTCTGCTTGCCACCTCCATCTTAGGGTGACAAATATTCACTGTCACCACTTTGTCTTCTCAGGTTATTTTTTTTTTTATTTTTATTTTGAGGTCACACCCTGTGATGCTCAGGGGTTACTCCTGGATATTCTCTCAGAAATTGCTCCTGGCTTGGGGGACCATATGGGATAATGGTGATTGAACCCAGGTTAGTCCTGGGTCAGCTCTGTGCAAGGCAAATGCCTTACCTTTGTGCTTTAGCTCCAGCTTCTGTCTGTTTTTCTATGCCTTTGAGTTTCTCTGAGGGTAAAACCATATATGCTCAGGATGGCTCACTGTTGAGGCCAGAGGGACAGATTTTTTTTTATATTCCATGGTTTATAAGATTATTAATAGTGGCCTCTCCTACCCATAATTCCAATACTACACCTATCACCAGTGTACCTAAATCCCTCCACTGAAGGATACTAATACATTTTCTCTTCATCCTTTCCTCAATACAATTGTGGAGATTAGTTCTGTCATTATGTTGCCTTTGGCCCTTTCTTGCTACCTTGCTGTGTATCTTTAAATCTCATATATGAGAGATCTTTCTGTATCTGTCCCTTTCAAGATAGGAAGAACTACTGAGAATCTTTGAAAAGAGAAAGTAGACAAACTTGTAGGATAAAATAATTAACCTTATGGTGACCAAGGAAAAATAAGAAACCACATAAACAATAGACTTCACTAATAGAACCTACATAATATTCATCAAAGGAATGCCATTATGGGCTCTTATAATTTGCTGATCATTTTTTATCTTTAGCTCAGGGGTATTTCACAAAGCTCTATAGCCACAACTATCACAGAAAGAACACTGTACCGTTAAGTAAGAATACAAAGATAAACAAAATTGTCCCAGATTTTACAACTGTAATGGAAATGATTTAAGATTTAGGAATCCTATTGTCTTATCTTACTTTGCCACTGCTTCATAAACATCATCATATACTTACTCCCAAATAACAGAGAACTGAGGTGACTCATAGTATGAATTATGAATCTCTTTTCTACCTCTCTCAGACTGTCGAATTAATGCCTCCCACCAAAGAATTTATTTTTTGAAAGTTCAATGTTTGTTGAGAGTATGAATGGGACAGTGACTTGGCTTTGCTTAATTATTTTGAGGCCTCCCACTGCTTTGATTCTGAACACTTTCTCAGTGGAAGTGACTTTGAATGAATGAAGCAGACTTATTTAGGGTTATTATCTGACTTCTTAAGAATATTTTCCCAAAAAGAAGAGTTTTCTGATTTCACAGTAATGAGAGAAGGCTGATCTCAGAAAGCAGAAATTATGAATTACTGACTTACTATTTTACCATTTTCCGAGATACTGGTTCTGAAACTTAGTTTCACAAGGAAAATAGATTTCTGGTATCTTAAGTATGAATTTTACTGCTCAGATCTTAGTGAATCTTGTTCTGACAAATGATAAAGCTGCTATCTACATTTTCTTTTTTGTTTGTTTTGTTTTTGTTTTGTTTGTTTGTTTTTTGGGTCACACCCGGCAGCGCTCAGGGGTTACTCCTGGCTCTACGCTCAGAAATCACTCCTGGCAGGCTTGGGGGACCATATGGGATGTCGGGATTCAAACCACTGACCTTCTACATGCAAGGCAAACGCTTTACCTCCATGCTATCTCTCCAGCACTTATCTACATTTTCTAGATCTTAGTGTCATGCAGTTCCTTTCCAAATCATTTCACAAGAATCCTTGAACTAGAGTACACCCAATTCTGGAATTACCTGCATCCCAGCTTGTTGCTCTCTTTAATATACTGTTCTCTTTGTCTCTGTCCCTGTCTTTTGTCTCTGCCTTTGTCTCTGTGTCTATTTCTCTTTCTTTCTCTTTTTAATATTCCTATTTGTTTATCAATTTATTTATTTATTTAGGTTTTTGGGTCACACTCGATAGCGTTCAGGGTTTACTCCTGGCTCTGCACTCAGAAATCGCTTCTGGTAGGCTCAGGGAACCATATAGTATGCTGGGGATCAAACCTAGGTCCGTCTGGGTCATCTGCATGGATCTGCTGTGTTATGGCTCCGGCCCCATATTCCTCATTGATTCCCTGTCTCTTTTCTCATATTTTCTTTCTTTCCTTTCCTTTTCTTTTCTTTAATTCCTTTGTTCTCTTTCTTTCTCTTTCTCTCTGTTTCTCTTTCTCTCTTCCTTTCTTCTTCCTTCCTTCCTTCCTTCCTTCCTTCCTTCCTTCCTTCCTTCCTTTCTTCTTCTTTCTTCTTTCTTTCTTTCTTTCTTTCTTTCTTTCTTTCTTTCTTTCTTTCTTTTCTTTCTTTCTTTCTTCTTCTTTCTTCTTTCTTTTCTTTCTTTCTTTTCTTTTCTTCTTTCTTTCTTTCTTTCTTTCTTCTTTCTTTTCTCTTTCTTTCTTTCCTTTCTTTCTTTCTTTCTTTCTTTCTTTCTTTCTTTCTTTCTTTTCTTTCTTTCTTTCTTTCTTTCTTTCTTCTTCTTTTCTTTCTTTCTTTCTTTCTTTTCTTTCTTTCTTTCTTTTTCTTCCTTTCTTTCTTTTTCTTTCTTTCTTTCTTTTTCTTTCTTTCTTTCTTTCTTCTTTCTTTCTTTCTTTCTCTTTCTTTCTTTCTTCTCTCTCTTTCTTCTTTCTCTCTCCTTCCTTCCTTCCTTCCTCCCTTCCTTCCTTCCTTCCTTCCTCCCTTCCTTCCTTCCTTCCTTCCTTTCTTCTTCTTTCTTTCTTTCTTTCTTTCTTTCTTTCTTTCTTTCTTTCTTTCTTTCTTTTTTTCTTCTCTTTCTTTCTTTCTTTTCTTTCTTTCTTTCTTCTTTCTTTCTTTCTTTCTTTCTTTCTTTCTTTCTTCTTTCCTTCTTTTCCTTTCTTTCTTTCATTCTTTCTTTCTTTTTTTCTTTCTTTCTTTCTTTCTTTCTTTCTTTCTTTCTTTCTTTCTATCTTTCATTCTTTCTTACTCTTTCTTTCATTCTTTCTTTTTTTCTTTCTTTTTCTGTCTTTCTCTCTTCTTTCTTTCTTCCTTACTTCTTACTTCCTTCCTCCTCCTCCCTTCCTCCCTTCCTCACTCCCTCCCTCCCTTCCTCCCTTCCTTCCTTCCTTCCTTCCTTCTTCCTTCCTTCCTTCCTTCCTTCCTCCTTCCTTCCTTCCTTCCTTCCTTCCTTCCTTCCTTCCTTCCTTCCTTCCTTCCTTCCTTCCTTCCTTCCTTCCTTTTTCTTTTTTTCTTTCCCTCTCTCTTTTTTGGTTTTGGGTCACACCCAGCGCTGCTCAGGGGTCACTCCTGGCTCTGTGCTTGGAAATAATTCCTGGCAGGCTCGGGGGACCATCTGGGATGCTGGGATTCAAATCACTGGCCATCAAGAATCGGCTGTGTGCAAGGCAAATGCCATACCACTGTGATATCTCTTTGACCCCTCTTCTCTCATATTTTCTAAATGAAACAATTTTACAGGAACCAGGACAGATAGGATGAAGACTGGAGCCCAAGTTTAATCTCTGAACTCTGTTGAGTATGACTCTTCCCCTCCCTCAAATAAAACGAATATATAGTTTTGCCAGAGACAGAGAAAATAGAGGGTTCAAAGGATTTGTCTTGCATACCACCAAAGCCTGTACAAATCCCTGGCCATGCCAATGGTCCTATGATTACTGTTTAGAGTTACTCTTAAACACAAAAACAAGGAATAGCCTTCAGAACTGCTGGATGTGACACACCTCTCTCCTCCTAAGTCAACTTTAATTATGAAAATATTTATCCTAAGATTTCATAATTTTTATGCTCTACTTATGAGTGCATACTAATAGGCCATGAGCCCTGCTTAAACTTCCTCTTTTCTTACATATGTCACCTTTTATGAAGTCTGCAGTATCTATGTTGTGATAGTTTGGATTTAGTAAATATTCCATTTTCTATGGGTTATTTTTGTTGTGTTTGGCACAAAGACTTACTTCATGAAGTTAAAAAGGCCTTGATGAATATGCTTACTGAATTTGACCTGGTTCTGTCCATGATTATCTACATGACAGCATTATCCTCAGAAAATTGTATCCTTATATCCTAGATCCCAGGACTAACACATGTACAGTAGACCTCAACCAAATCCAATATATAACCCAGCTGGGCTTTTCCCAGATTATTTAGCTAACTTAAAAATCACATTGTGATTAATAAATATTATCCTTTGTTTAATAGTGGTATTCATTGATTTTGGTGTTGCCATATTTATAAAGTACTGTTACACGCAATCTTTCAGACCAGTAGAATAGAATTTAGAACCCAGATGCAGAACTTCACGTGTTTGGCTAGCTAACCTTCAACAAAAGAACTAGGGGTGTGAAGTAGAACAGGGAAAGTCCCTACAACAAATGGTATTGGGAAAAATGGGTCAATCACATGAAAAAAAAATCTCAGACACCTATATTACATTACAAAAATGTCAATTCAAAACAGATTGTGAAACTGAATATCAGGTCTCAATTAATCAATTATATTGATGAAACATAAGCAGAATCTTGGACCCACCAGGATCTTCAATGACTCAATACCATTGGTGATGCAAGAAGAAGTCATGATAAACAAATAAAACAACATCAAATTAACTTTTGTACTTCAAAAGAAACAAATGCTAGACTAAAGTCAACCCACAGACTGGAACTAAATATTTTCCCACCACTTACCTGTAAAAGGGTTAATAACTATGATATATAAAGCACTTCTACAACTTAGCAACAGCAATTATAACAAAAACCCAAAAACAAACCCCATCAAATATGGGGATAATAGATAAGCAGACACTATTTTAAAGAAGACATACACATACTAATAAAACATACTAATAAAATGCTTCACATTACTAGTCATCAGGGAAATAAAAATTAAAACAAGAATGAGATACCACCTCATACCAGTGAGTTTGGCATTGGTGTGAACAATATAAATTAACAGAATAATCAGTGCTAGAGTGGATGTGAGGTAAATGGAACACTCATTCAGCTGGTGGGAACCTTGACTTGTTCAACCTCTTTGGAAAACAATGTGGACAATTTTCTAAATCCAAGAATTGAACTTTTTTTTCCCACCCAAAATTTCCACTTCTCAGAATCAACACCAAGGACCCAAATCTACCATTTTGAAAAGACAGTTGTACTCCTTTGTTTATTATAACACTATTCACAATATCTAATATATGAAAACTATTCAAGTGATAAGAATATATAATTTGATAAAGAAATTTTGGCATATTTGTAATACAATTCTTTTATAAGAAAAACTAAAAATGAGACAATTTTTCACCTATGGGTGAAACTAAAGAATATATTGATTAACAACATTAGTCAGGAGGAGAGGGTTTGATCAAATAATATAAAATGTTATCTCTAATATGCGGGGTATAAAGGAATATAGTAAGGGAAAAACAAATGGAGAAAGGATACAGAACTAGAACGTGGTCTATCAAACTCATTTATCTGGGGGATGGGGTTCCTAGTATATTGCTGGAGAGAATAAGGTACTTTTTGGTGAGTGGATGTTGGAATTACATATACATGAAATTATCATTGACAGTTTGACAGTATTGTAAGTCATAGCACATCAATAAAATTGGGGAATGGTGATGTGCTGTTACGAAATAGTTGATTGATTCTTATGTAGACTAATACCATGGTCTTTCTACCATTATACTTTTATGTATTTTATTTTACTTTTTTGGTTTTTGGGCCATACCCGGTGATGCTCAGAAGTTGCTCCTGTCTCCAGGGACTATATGGGACACCAGGGATCAAACCCAGGTCTGTCCTGGGTGAGCCACATGCAAGGCAAACGCCCTACCATGTGTTATCGCTCCAGCCCCACATTATACTTTTTTTTTTTTTTGCAGTTCCAGATATTTTTACTAGTGGTTTCTTAAAGGTTAGAGTCAAAGGAGTACTGTAAAAACAGTGTTAGAGTGGCAATTATCATTTGCATGGGCCCACCAAAGTATGAGGGACATGGAAAGGAAAATACTTTTAATAATTTTTTTAAGTTCACTCATTCAGCCACGTGTTTTTAGGTCACATATTTCTATCAATAATTATGCAACTTTGAAATATTGGTTTCAAAGCTCATTCTGTAAGTTCTTTTTATCAAATCACTTTTTTCCCCCGACTACATTCTTTTACTTTAACTATTTTGCTATTTCCAATCCACTGGTCCCACTTTCAAGCATCTCTGTTTTTCTTCTCTTTCCGCCAACTCAGATTATTTTATGATTATAATAATATTTTGTTTGGGGGCCACACCCGGCGACTCTCAGGGGTTACTCCTGGCTCTGAGATCAGAAATCGCTCCTGGTAGGCTTGGGGGACCATATAGGATGCTGGGGATTGAACCCAACATATAAGTAAAAGACATTGTTTCAAGCACTAAGTGTGCTCTTAACTTAGATTATCATCCCTTGCAAATAAGCCTTAATCCAAATATTGTTGAAATGATTTTAGAAAGAAGTAAATGAGGAACAAAGTCCAAAGAAATATGGAAGGGGGGAAAATCAACACCATGAAAGGCTACTAAGATGGCAATAAACACAGCAGAAAGATTTATGCAATGCCTCTAGAACAGCAATCCAGGACAAGGATTTATCCACTCATCCAAGACCCACATACCACACAAATCAAGGATGAGCCTACAGTTGTTAATCATCCATATTTCTATATTGAACACATCCAAGTAGAAGGTAACTTTCTACTGGTGTCTTATGCTATCTCATCAGAGATGTTCTGACAGGAAGCAATAAGACCTATAATGAGGTGTTACCAAGTTCCTCCTAATGTGAGGCTAGTTAAGCCTAAGTTATGGCAGTCGTAGTTGAAGCGAGAGGTGGAGACAAAGAGATTTGGCATGGTGTTTGGGTATGAAAGAGATACAGTCTTCTCATTCAGACATCATATATCTAGGAACCAAGACCTTTTTTTTTTTTTTTCAGAAGGAAAAGTTAGGGCACACTGGGTACAAGGCATGTTAAATAACCTGCCCTTTCAACCACATTAAAGACAAAGCTGGATCTGCCCTTAGTCAGGTTCTAAATCTGTGCACCAGTGTGTATGCTCTTGTGAACCTCTTGACCTTGATTATTTTACCCTCTTTGTGTTTGCTTTAGCACAGACATAAATAAAGCCATCTGGGACATGCAAAATTTAGAGAATGTTGCTTCAAATATCAATGAGTTATGTCATTAAAAAGACTGCAAGATTCTAACTAGTTAGATGGTGCAGTTTAAGGTTCCTTTCAAATAAAAGAACTTTTGGATGAAAAGAGAAACAAAACGATTTGCTCCAAGATCAACAAGGTGATGTTATAGACTTCTGGGGAGACATAAACATTAGGTCATGTAATCTATGAGACTGTGTGAGACAAATATTTTTACACCTCACTTAGTCTTTCTGCTTCTCATGTTTCTTTCCAATTTCACCAGGCCATTTTGTTTTTAGATGATTCTTTATATTCTTCCACATCAATCGAACTGCCTATATTAATGCCTGTCTTTCTAGAAAGAACTAACCTTTGGCATTTAGAATTAATTTTGAACTTGGCCACTTATCCTGTAAGTATAGCATGATCCAGCTACACAGAAATGTTAACTGTCCTTCCAATTTCTTTGTTCACGTCTGCTCCAGGTTTTTAATACCTATAAAATCTTCTTTCTGAAGGTTTTTACTAATAATACCTAAAATTTTCAATTTTTAGAATACTGTTTTCTGATCAAATATTGCCCTTTAGACCTTCCCTGACTACTTATCTAAAGAAATATTCTTTTAGTTCTCTGCTACTTGAAAATTCAGCAAGTTCTCATTTAACGTTATCAAGAAGTTCTTAGAAATTATGACTTTAAGAGAAATAAACTATACTGAAAGCAGAAACTCAAATAATGTTGCCCAACATGGGCATAAATATTTTGTCTTATTAATGTTAATATTAAATGATAAGGTCCAATCCCTATGAAAAATAGTATGGAGATTTCTCAGTAAATTTAGAATTAAGCTGCCATATAATACAGCAATTGTGCTCCTGGATATCTATCCCCAACATAGAAAGACATTCATCCAAAAATATGTATGCATACCACTATTCATTGCAGCACTCAGCACAATAGCCAAGATTTGGAATCAGCCTAGATGTCCAACAACAGATGAGTGGTTCATGAAAATGTGGTACATATAAGACAATGAAATACTACATAGCAGTAAAAAAAAGATACAATCATGCAACTTGCAGCAGAATGGATGGAACTAAAAATATTATATTAAGTGAAGTAATCCAGAAGAAGAATACAGAATGATATCACTTATATTGATCATTTAGAATAACCCCATGAAGAAACACAATGGTCTAATGGTAGGTACTCCAAACACCATAGGTCTCAAGGTATAACGAGGAGAGGTGATAAACTCAAGCAAAAGAGGAGAAACACAAAACCTTAACTCTCTTTTATACCACAAAGAAACCTGCAACAATGGAAATAGCAATTTATATTGAACAGGTGTTCATTCAACCCACACTACAAAGGCCTACAATAATGTCCTCATATCTTTATCCACAGAATCAGGAGCCGAACATAATTGGAAGCCAGGGACTCCCCCTACCTACCTTGCTTACTATCAGTACATTTTTATTTATTTTTTTGGTTTTGGGGTCACACCCGGCAGCTCTCAGAGATTAGTTCTGGCTCTATGCTCAGAAATTGCTCCTGTCAGACTCAGGGGACCATATGGGATGCCGGGATTTGAACTGCGGTCCTTCTGCATGCAAGGAAAATGTCTTACCTCCATGTTATCTCTCTGGCCCCATCAGTATGTTTTAAAGCCAAAATTTTACTATGCATAAAATAACTCTTCAAATTCTTGTCCACAGAGTTTCTTGGAGATATAGGGTAGACACCCTAATTTTGCAATTTGGTGTTAGACTCCATATACAGTGCTCATTATTACAATGTCTTGATAAACTACTTCAATTTACCCAGTTCCTTGTAATTATGTTTTCTACTATAACCTAAAGCTTATGACCTTTGAGACCATTGAAATAGACAACTGCACACCACAGACATATGTTATAGGTTCCACTAATTATGTATTTGCAAATTACTATTATCCCTTTCCTTTATTTTCTTTTTCTCTTTTTCTTCTCTCCTTTCTTCTTTTTCAACCCAAACTATGGTACTATTATATCATAATGCCTATGCTGTCAGCTTCTTTCCAGGAAAGGAACCTTGATGTACAAGACATGGTGGATGACACTACATAAAGTAGACTCCTCTTATAGTGCCCACTACCATATTGCTTAGTACACTAGTTGTGAAAACTATGTTTATCCTAAAATGGTCCATGTACAATCTAACCCTGAAAACTTCATTAGCAATGTTCACCCCTCCCATTGAAGAAGGGCCAAAAAAACTGGAAAACCTTTTCCCTCTGAGGTACCGACTCAACTTATTTATTTTTTATATCTTTATTTTTTCTCTTTTTTCTTCTCCTAATCTAAGCCATATTTTTAAACTAATTTTTCTTGATTCAATTATTTCTTAAGTGCTCTGACACATAAGGGTCAGGCCTCCAACTACAACCCAGAATAGAACTCTAAAGTTTGTCTATAAGTGGCCGTAAGTTTATATGCAGTGGACTCCATTATGTTTGCCTAATCTATACTGTAAATAAGCCATGCCTATATTGTAGTAGCGCCTCTTAAATATTATCCCTCCTCACCTCTCCCCCACTCAGAACTTCATTTCTTCTCTCATGCCCTCAATTCTGACCCAAATTATCTCCCTATTTAACCCACTTCATCCTCAGTTCTTAACCCATTAGGAACCTAGACCAACCTCCTGCCCCAACAAGCCACCATCCAGCTCCCAAAGCAAAAGGACATCCTCTCAGTCCCACATCTCTTGCCTAAGCAAGAAGCTGCAACCACCACTCCTGCGGATTCATTCTATGCAGCCCTTTTTCTCACACTCAGCCCCCAATATGGACTGGAGTATACTACTAGATTTAGCTCCAGAAGGACCCCCCAGCTCAGGGACACTAACCGAACCTGTACTGCTACAAATCATTTCTCAGTTTCAACAAGACAACTGCGTGGGATGAAAATATACCCAGTATTTCATCCCCCTACCCAAGACTGGCTCAAAAGACTATATTTTCTATGTATGTTTGATTCCTAAATAGTTATCTCTTAGTGTTTCTATTCCCAAATGCAAACGTAGCCTCCACCATCTTTTATTATTATTTTACTTATTTTTATTTTTTTGCTTGTTCTGGTTCTGCTTGGTATGAAATTCTAGAAGACTTGCTTGGGATAAAATAGCTCAGGCCAAAATCAGGGCACAGAGATTGTAGAGCCTGCCATTTTTACTCCCTAATGCACCAACAATATAATATGCCATCATTCCTTTTTACATAGGCACAATAAAATGAGGAAATTTTATGTGTAGAAAAAAGCTCTTATCTACTAGGGATAAGAATTCATAAATTTTTTTATTAACTTTTGTCATGGGGACTAGACTTACACTGCATAAGATCACACATCTGATTCAACTCCTAAACCCAGATCCTAACCTTAGAATTGACACAGTTCCCTGCACTAGCACCAGGACTCAGACTCCCCTCTGGGGAATCCCTAATATCACTCTGGCACCAACTTGCTCCAAGCTAGGTGCATCCGACATCCTGACGAGGAGGAAACAACAACAACTTGATCTAAGGGCAGATTCCCCAATCTCATTACTACCGGTGAGATGAAATCAGAAGACACTTGGTCCTTTGACCTGTGCAAAAACCAAGTTCACTAATTACAGAAGACTGATTGCAGCAACCGTGACTGAGCAGAACTTCTAGAAACATAAAAACTCTATCCTAGACTTTGTCCTAGGACCTGTACAAAAACCAAAGTCTCTAAATACAGAAGTCTGCCTTTGACAACCACAACTGAGCAGAACATTTCCTGGCACCGTAAGAAGACTTTGAGGTTTGACAACGAGCATGTCCGTAACCTGTATTTGATCCTATGACAGTATGCTTCAAGGGCCCGGAGAGATAGCACAGCGGCATTTGCCTTGCAAGCAGCCGATCCAGGACCAAAGGTGGTTGGTTCGAATCCCCGTGTCCCATATGGTCCCCCGTGCCTGCCAGGAGCAATTTCTGAGCCTGGAGCCAGGAATAACCCCTGAGCACTGCCGGGTGTGACCCAAAAACCACACACACACACACACACACACACACACACACACACACACACACACACACACACACACACAAGAGTGGAGAAACCCTGTACCTCTTAGGTCAAGGGAATATTTTTCTAATTTCCCCAATAATTACTGTAACTATGCAAAAACAAACAACAACAACAAAACAACAAAAATCCCCAAATTTGCTACATCAGCCCCCCTCCTATTTTTTAAAATGTGGTTTTGTTTTGTTTTCCTTTTCTTTCTTTCTTTCTTTCTTTCTTTCTTTCTTTCTTTCTTTCTTTCTTTCTTTCTTTCTTTCTTTCTTTCTTTCTTTCTTTCTCTTTTCTTTCTTTCTTTTTTTCTTTCTTTCTTCTTTCTTCTTTCTTTCTTTTTCTTTTCTTTCTTTTCTTTCTTTTCTTTCTTTCTTTCTTTCTTTCTTTCTTTCTTTCTTTCTTTCTTTCTTTTTTTTAAATTTAAATTCATAGCTTCTACACAGGGGTTCCTCCCTGCTTCTTCTTCTTTTTTTTTTCCCCCAACAGAAACATAAAATGTGAATTAGCTTGTTCTGCCTCATAAATTGAGAAATAAAAGTAAATGGTACCAGAGCAAGCAACCTCGTGAACATTGAGTGGAAATAAAAAAAAATGGTCAGCCCTAAACATCCAACTCAAAGTCAAGGACAATAGAATCAAGAGACCCGAACTACAACAAAAGGGACCTGTTACACTAATAATCCAGGGGGCTAAGGGTGGAGCATTCTGGGAACAGGGGCAGAATGCAGGTCAACACTGGTGGGGGGGAATTGCCTTAATTCACTGTAACTATGTACCTTAAATATAACCGTGAAAGACTTGTAATTCACATTGATCTCAACAAAAATTATTTTAAAAAACTGCAGAAATGCAATATTAAAATTTAAATAAGGTCATTACAAAAAAAGACTAAATGATATTGGACAAAATTCCATTATTCAAGAATATACTGTTAGGAATTTATCTGAAGCTTAGAAAAATTCTTCTGGCCAGAAAGGAACTGAGTTCTCATAGTCTTAGCTATTCTCTATAAACAATAAGTCCTATTGGATGCACCAGAGAAGCCCAAGTTCTTTTTCCTATATAGTTTATAGTATCATATAGTAAATAGTTTATCAATCAATTAATATAGTAAACTTAGGTATTGAAAAGCAATAGAATAGAATTTCCCTAGGAGATAGGAAGTGGAAGTAAAATATAACAGATTTCTTGTGCACTTGGGGATGGGGGAAGGATAGAAATTGAAGCCTTTGACTGAATTTAATGCTAATTTTTAAAAAATTAAAAATTATTAATACAGACTTCAAAACCAAGTTAAAAAGTTATTGATAGTTGAATTTAGGTCATAAAATATTTCAACATCTGTCCCATCGCTAGTGTTCATTTTCTACCATCAATTTCCCAAGTTACCATCCTGTCATCCTACCCCCAAACCCAGGCTTTCCCTATGACAAAATGTTCATATCTCTCTCTCTCTCTCTCTCTCTCTCTCTCCTTTATTCACCATGGTTTGAATACTGTCCTGAAGGAGTATCATACATACAACTTTCTTTTAAATTCACATTTTCCCCAGAGTAATCACGGTCAACTATTATTGTCATATGTCTTAACTGAAACTCTCACCCACTATTTCTATTGTCCTTGGAATTTTATCCAAGTCCAATACTATGGATATTTTTATATCCTGCAGATGAGTGCTATCATTTTATGTCTGTCTTCCCTCTAGGAGGACTCATTTCACTTAGCATGATACTCTTCATGTCTTTCTATGTATAAAAATATTATTCTTTTATTTTTCCTAACAGTTTTATAATATTTATTGTTTTGATGTACTATATATTCCAGATTCTGGCTATGGTGAATAGTGCTGCAAGGAACATAGGAGTGTATAGGAACATATAAGTGAAGAGGAATTTTCTGCTTTGTGTTTTTGGATCCCTAGGGAATATTCCTAGGAGTGTTGTTGCTAGGTCTTCAAGAAGCTCAATTACTAATTATTTGAGGAAAGTCCATATTATTTTCAAAAATGATGAGACCAGTCCACATTCCCACCAGCAGTGAATGAGAGTCCCTTTCTCTCCACATCTTCACCACTACTGGTTGTTTCTGTTCTTTTGTCTTTGTGGCATGAGATCATATCTTATTGTTGTTTTGATTTGCAACTTTATGCTGATTAATGATACATTTTTTTCATGTGCTTTTGGCCATCTTTATCTTATAGAATCTATAAGAATCTTATAGACTCTATATCTTCTATATCTTCTATAAGGACATTGCTGTTCATCTCTTCTTACCATTGGATGGGGTTGGATGTTTTTTCCTTGTTACTTTCTACCAATGCCTTATACATATTAGACATTAATCCCTTATTAAATGTGTATTGATTGAATCATTTCTTTCATTCCAATGGTGGTCTTTGTGTCCTGGTCCTTTGAGGTGCAGAAGATTCTTAGTTTAATATAATCCAATCTGTTTATCTTTGCTTCTACTTGCTTGGTAAGTGGTAATTCATTCTTGAAGGGCCTTTAGCTTCAATGGAGTTATTCCTATATTACTTTATGCTTTTAGGTCAGATATAAAAGTGCTTAATTCATTTTTTATTTTACCATTAATATGTATTATAGTCATACCTTTGTGTATGGTCTTAGAAAGAGGTCTGACTTCATTTTATTGCATATAGCTGCCCAGTTTTCCCAGCACCATTTGTTAAAGACGTTTCCCTTACTCCAAGTAATATTTGCTCCTTTATCAAATTTAACTTATCATATGCCTGAGGATGTCTCAGGATATTCAATTTTATTCCACTGTTCTGAGTCTGTCTTTATTTAAATACTATGCTATATTAATTATTTCAGCTTTATAATAGCTTGAAGATGGGGGATGCTATACTCCATCTTCTTTTCCCCAGGACTAAAAAAGAAGTTATTCATGGAGGTTTATTGTTCTTTTTAAATACTTTTTTGTGTTTTTAGACCACACCCAGTGGCACTGAGGAGATACTCATGGCTCTGCACCCAGAAATGGATCCTGGAAGGCTTGGGGGACCATATGGGTTACCAGGGATCAAACCCAGGTCAGCTGCATACAAGGCAAACATCCTCTCTGCTGTGCTATTGCTCCAGCCCCAGTTTATTGTTCTATATAAATTTTAGGAGTTTTTGGTCTATTTCTTTGAAAAATGTCAGAAGTATTCTTATGGGAACTTCATTAAGTCTGTACAATGCTTTGGGGATTATTTCAATTTTTATGATGCTAATTCCCACAATTCATGAACAAAGGATATGTTTTCATTTCCTTGTGTCTTCTTATTTCTTTTTTGGGGGGGAGGGATGGGAGGCCCAGTGACACTCAGGTTACTCCTGGTTAGACACTCAGAAATCATTCCTGGCTTGGGGTAACATATGGGACGCTTGAGATCAAACTGGGGTCCATCCTGGGTCAGCTGTGTGTAAGGCAAGTGCCCTACAGCTGCGCTACCACTCTGGCCCCTCTTATTTCTTGAAGTAGTGTTTTATAGTTTTCTTTGTATATATCTTTAATCTTTAGTTAATGCTTAAGTACTTAATTTTCTGAGGCACAATTGTAAATAGGAATTTTAAAAATTATCATTTTATTCTCTTTTATCTTTTCTATATTAAAATGACATGGGCTTTCCATATCAATTTTGTGGCCTATTTCTTTACTGTAAAAATCTATAGTTTATAGAAGTCTTTTCGATAATCTTTAGGATTTTCTAAATATAGTAACATATCCACAAATGGTGAGAGCTTGAGTCCTTCCTATATGGGTGCCCGATAGCTTTTTCTTCCCTAATTGCTATGGCAAGTACATTAAGTACTATATTGAATAGAAGTAGGGAGAGTGGACAATCTTGTCTTGTACCTCATCTTAGAGAGAAGGCTTTTAGTTTTTTCCTATTAAGTTTGTTTGCTGTATATTTGTTAATAGTAAATAGTTTTGAGTATTTTGAAGAAAGTTCCTTTGATTCCCATTTTATTGAGATTTTTTAAAATCATGAATGAGTTTTGGATTTTATCCAATGCTTTCTATGCATCTATTGGTATGATCATATGATTTTTATCTTTTATTTTTATTGATATGATGTATTATGTTGATTGGCTTGCATATGTTAAACCATACATGCTCCCTGGGATGAATCATACTTGGTTATGATGTATTATTTTTTTATGCATTGTTGATATCTATTGCTGGCATTTTGTTAGGGATCTTTGCATCTGTGTTTATTAATGATATCAGTTTGCAATTCTCTCTTTTTTGTGGTATCTCATTTGCTTTTGATATTATGGTGATGTTTGCTTCATAGAAACTATGTTTCTATGGTAGTGTTTCTGTTTCTTCAATTTCCTGGAAGAATCTTAAAAGGGTTGACTATAAGTCCTTTTTAAAGGTTTGAAATAATTCACTAGTGAATTCATCTAGGCCTGGACTTTTGTTTTGGGGAAGTCTTTTGATTCCATTTTAATTCTTTAACAGTGATAGATATGTTCAGGAATTCCAACTCATTTTGATCTAGTTTTAGGAGGTTATATGAATCCAAAACCTTATCCATTTCAAATCAGAGGGAGAGACACAGAATAGTCTCACTCATCTATGGATTTTAAGAAAAATGAAAAACATTATTGTACTAATGCCCAGAAACAATATAAATGAAAGCTAGAAGGACCGGCTTACAATATGAAGCTCAACACAAGGACTGGTGAGTGCAGTTAGAGAAATAACTACACTAACAACTATCATGACAATCTTAATGAGTGAGAGTAATAAAATGCCTGTCTCAAATATAGGCAGGGATGAGGACAGAAGGGATGGGCATTGGTGAAGGGGGGGTGTTCTATTTGATTGAAACCTAACTACAATCATGCTTGTAATCATGCTTGTAATATATGTATATATATATATATATATATATATATATATATATATGAAATAGAAAAAAGAAAAAAACAAAACCAAAAACTTATCCATTTCTTGTAAGTTCTATTGTTTTGTGGTATATAGGTTCTCAAAGCAACCTCTAATGATTCTTTGTATTTCTTTTTTTTTTTTTTTTTTTGATTCTTTGTATTTCTATGGTAATGTTATTTCTCCCTTTTATTTATGCTTCAGTTTATTAGGGTTCTCTTTCTTTTTGAGTTTTACTAGTGGTTTATCAATCTTGTTTATCTTTTCAGAGAACCAACTCTTGGTTTTACTGATCCTCTGTATTGCTTTATGGGATACAAATTCATTAACTTCTACTGTAAATTTTATTATTTTATTATTCCTGTCTGCTTTGGGCTCATTTTGTTTATCACTTTTCAGTTTCTTAAGCTGTGCAGTCAAGTTGTTTATGTGGACCCTTTTTTCTTTCAGATGAATGCTTTCATGAACTTTCTTCTTAACACTGCTTTTGCTATGTCCCACAGTTCTGGTAGCTCATATTTTCATTCTGCTTGTTTTCAGGAATCTTTATTTCCTCTCCTCCATTGGTTGTTCAGTGTGTAGCTATTTAGTTTTCAGGTATTTGCATTGTTTTTCCATTTCTGTTTGTGATTAACATCTATTTTTTAGTGGTTCATAATCTTAGAAGGTAGTTGGTATGATTTCATCCTCTTGCTTTTATGGAGGTATGTTTTGTCCCAGGATATTGTCTGTTCTTCATAATGTACCATGTGCAATAAAGAAAAATATGTGTTTGACTTTTTGGTGACGAAAAGCCCTGTATATATCTCCTAAGCTCATCTTTTTCATTTCTTCCCTCAAAGAAAGTATTTCCTTACTGAAGTTTAGTCTAGTTTATCTACTGAGAGGTGACAGAGCAATGTAAAAGACTCCCCTGCTGTTATGGTACTACAAATGTCTTCTTTTAAGTCTATAGAAGTTGTTTTATTGTTGTTGCTTTTTGTTTGTTTTTGTGGGTTTTTTTTTTGTGTGTGACAAATCTACTGACACTCAGGGGTTACTCCTGGCTATGTGCTCATAAATCACTCCTGGCTTGGGGAGGACCATATGGGACACCGGGGGATCGAACTGTGGTCTGTCCTAGGTCAGACGCATGCAAGGCAAATGCCCTACAGCTGTGCCACTGCTCCGGCCAATATAGAAGTTATTTAAAGCATTTTTCTGGTCCCTCATTAAGTCCATACATGTATGGGTGTTAGTTTCTTGTGTGTACAGGTCCCTTGATCATTAAAAAATGACCTTTTTTGACAATATAGGGTTCTGTTATGCCACAAAACATGTCTCAAACTCAATTATCACCTGTTGTCTTCAAATACCTTTGTTTTCTTTCTTTTTAAAACATAAAAGGGTCACATGCATCTTTTGTATATCTCAGATGTATTCCCTTACATCTATAACTCTTTTCAAATATCCTCATATAGTGACAATTTTGCCCACTAGATTAGTTATTTGATTGTTTGATTTTCCCCTTGTGAGATCTGTTTTATAAGCAATACTGGTAGAAGAGTAACTCTGTATAGATTTCACATTTATACCAAGTTACGGGAAATGTTGGACTTTATTCGTTGGCCTCCAGATGCACCAACAATATCTTGTGGCATTGCTTCTCTTTTGCATAGGCACATTAAAATGAGAAAATAATACATATGCAAACAAGTTTTTATCTAATAGAGATGGAAACACAAATTTGGTAATGTAATTAGGCCTTTTACCCTGAACATTGGCATAATGATTTGGCTCAGGCCTCAGAAGAATGGGCATCTCCCACACACACCTGAACTATGGAAACAACCACAATTGTCTTTAACATTCCCAGGATCCAAGCCTCTACCAGAGAAGATCTACCACTGCTTTGGCATTGACTTACTCCAAAGAGTACTCCCAACACCCAGGCGACTCAGCAACAGTCTGCATGCAGGGCAGATCGCTCTGCATTTAATGATATGCTGAAACTAGAGGATGCTCCATATCAGCCTGATATCGACAAAAGAAATGCACAGAATCCAGAGTCTTTAAATATAAAAGTCTGATACCAACTATAGCTAAAGTGTGCAAAAGTTTCACCAGGACCTTGAGAATGACTGGAGTTGGATAGACTGGTATGCCTGGAACCCAGAGTCTGTCTTATGCCAATAAACTTCTGGGGTGAGGCCTTTATGTAATCAGGTCAAGGACTTTTTTTCCATTTTCTCCATTTTTCTGGACTTATGCAAACATTGGTGATTGCCAATATCACACCTTTACTATATATTTTTTTACTCTTATCCTTTAAGGAAAAAAAATACAACTTACTGAACTTAAAAACAAATTACTGTAGTAGAATGCCTGTCTCGAATACAGGTAGGGGATGGGAAGGGGAGAGGGGGTAATGTTGCACTGGTGAAGGGGGGTGTTCTGGTTATGACTGTAACCCAAATATGATCATGTTACTTAAATAAAAAATATATTTAATATAAAAAAAAGATTTGCCTGAAAAAAAAAAAGAAATGACCTTTTTTTGTCTCATAACTTTTTTGAGCCTGAACTCCTGTCATCTGATATTAGCTTGGTCTTCCTGGACTTTTTTTTGGGGGGGAGACACACCCGGTGATTCTTAGGGGTTACTACTGACTATGCACTCAGAAATCGCTCCTGTTTGGGGGGACCATATGGAACAACTGGGATAGAACCCAAGTCCATCCTGGGCAGCTGAATAAAAGGCAAACTCCCTACCATTGTGCTATTGCTCCCTCCTGAATATTTTGAGGGGATTATTTGCTTGAATAAAGTTCTTCCAACCTTTGACTTTGCCTCTTAATAACTCCTGGTATGCCCCCAAAGCAAAGTGAAGTAAAATAAAACCACCTCTAAAATTGTTCCCTGAGGCATTCACCAATTTACCTATAAACCTAAATGAACTAAGGGTTAGGCTTTGCAGGAAAGCTGAAATGATAAACATTGTTTGGAGGAAGGGTAAACTTAGGATAATCTATATTTAGGCTTTTGAAGTAGGCACTTATTTAATAGTAATTCTTGATTCTGTTTCATTCATTTGCTAAATGATTATTTTAAGTATCTTCATCTTTTCCTACTATATTTTAATGTTGGATACCATGTTGTTCTTATTTCCATTGCAGAACATGTTATTAGCTATACCTAGTCTATTAATGAGGATGCAATTGTCACTGGTATTCATGATTATTTTTCTGCAATTCTATACTGTCTAAAGAAATTCAGACCTCTTGAAACTAGATGTGAACTGCAGTTCAAACTTCTCAGGTAATGAAATGTCAAATGGAGTAAGTCAAGTGGAATATTTGCTATATGTGAAAAAAATCATAGTATTCACAGAATGATACTTGGATTTTTCTCCAGAGAAGAGTTTATCTTTTTACAGTGGGGTGGTAACTCACTGACCATATCTGACATCTGGAACAATTGTAGTTAGGAAAGACAGGCCCCATCCACCCTGCCAGAGACTAAGCAGCTGGATATCAAAGGGAGTATTTACCATTGACGTCTGCCAGTTTTTTTCTTTCTCTGCTGTTTATTTATTTCAGTATTGAAATAATGGAACCAGAAGCTAAATTGGATCTTTATTATTGTCTATCTCTTTATTCACAGTATAATAAAATATTTTTTATAATTAACTCCCCAATTTCAGTGGAATTCTGAATGCATATTTATTTTGGTTAAATGTGTTAGTTATCTTGGCTATTACTCCTCAACTCAAAGTTGAGGTTGAATCTAGTTCTCCAGGATGTAGGATGTTTCCATTTTATAGATAAAGCAGAGATTAGATAATTGGTAAAGTTTCTCTGGTATCATATATGTCACATTCTTTGGGAGGTTTTCTTCAAATCTTTTTTGTGTTGGAGACATAAATCTGACTCACTTTTCTCACCACTAGATTACAAATGCTTAAATACAAATATTGAGTCTTCCCTTTTTTGGGGTGTGGGAATGAGGAAGATACAAGTGAAGTTCAGGAAGTTGGGGTCTTTCAATGCAAGGGCTCAGTAATGTGAATCTGTGTCAAAGAGGATCCCTGGTGGAGTTAGGGCCTCCAAGGACACATCTGGGTTTGCCTGTGAACCTCTAGGGCAGTTCCTGATGATGCTTGGAGGACCATGTGGTACAGGAAACCAACAGTGGACTGAAGCATAGCATGTAACCTAATCACTATACATATTAGGGGGAGGGCTGCCATCTTGAACAGTCCAGATAGAGAACACTGCCATCATCAGATACTTCTGCTGAAGTGTTGATAGAGACAGGTAAAAGACACATGCCATCAAGACTGGGTTATACTGTAAAACATTGAGGTAGGATATTAGAGATTTAGGAAGTCCAAACCTACAATATGATATAAGTTTGAGTGTCTAGGCTAGGGAAACACAGATTTTTGCAGCCGGAGAAAACTGCAAATATAAAGGCCTTGATCTGAGTAAGAACAAGCAGGAATACATTCAAATAACTTAGAAAAGAAAGTGAAACCCTTTATATTTGTGTTCATTGCCTGTTTCCTTGGATGAGCCCATACTCGTTTTCATCAACCAAGAGCAAGACCCTGAATGTACTGGTTATAGATCCCATCCATTTTTCTGTATTGAAGTAAGGATCTGTGAGTTTACATTTTGGAATACCAAGGAAAGATTAGATTAGAAGAGAGTGAATTTGGGCAAAGGAAACAGCAGATATGAAGTTTGTTTCATATTTCTGAAGGCCAAATGGTACAATCCCAGGTAAACCATCTCTCAGGAATTTCCTCACTCCAATACACACACACACACACACACACACACACACACACACACACACACACACAACCTAGTCTTTTATTTAGCATTTAGGTATTTGTTTCACAAATGGTGCCTCTGTTTTTATCAGTAACATGATGTTCAAGCAGATGCAAATTAACATTTAAATTGAGCTAGTCATATATGGACATATTATATTTAAACTAATCTAGTAGACATGGAAGTATCAGGTGAAAATTAGTGACTCAAAATCTGGTAACTTTTGATTAAATTATACTATTTGTAGAGAAAACTGCAAGAAAGGGAGACTCCCTTTACAAAAAGATCAGAGGTCCTTTATCAGAAAAGGAAAAATCGCTGCTTATTGAGCAATTAAGGTGTTTCCATGGACTCCATTAATATTCTCTCAATCTCCCTACCTTCTTCCAGAGAGAGGGAGAGGAAGAGAATGGAGAGCTTATTTTCCATTCTGGTTAATCACCTTGTCAGAAGATAAGCGGGTTATATCTAATTTAGAGCGATAGTTCTGCTTGATATTTTAACTGAACAGTCTGCAGAGATGTAACACCTATGTGTGTGAGTGATGAGTAAACAAAGGGATTGAGATCACCCTGAATTTTTAGGAAAGCATCTTTCCAAGGACTATAAGAGCTTATTAGAGTTCCTAATAGAGTTTCAGTAAGGGGGGGGGGTGATTCTTCAAACTTTTTAGCATCCCACATACCTTTTTTATGTTAATAATTTTTATTTTGACCAAAGTGATTTACAAATCATTCATAGCTGTATTTCAGGTACATAGTGACATTGAATCAGGGGCACTCCCACCACCAATGTTGTCCTCCCTCCACCCCTGTTCCCAGCCTGCATCCCATATCTCCCCTCCTTTGCCTCCCAGACTGCTAGTACAAACGGTCCCCTCTGTATCTAGCCTGTTGTAGATTGAATATTGTTTCTGTTGTAATTGGCTTTGGATTTGGTATTCAAGTCTGATCATCTTTTATTTCTACTCAATGTTCATACGACTGATTGTCTTGGTGCCCTCCATTATTTCCCCCTCAATTTGAGAGGCAGAACAAGATGGCTTAAGTTATGTATTTCTGTTTGAAGGTAAGAAAAAAATGGGGGCAAAAATTCATATGAGCAAAAAGAAACACGGGAGGGGTCCTTCTAGAGACTATAAATCTCATTTTAAGAAAAGAAAGGGAAAAAGGAAGGAAAACATAAAAAAATACAAGAGAAATCAAAACCAAAATAAAACAAAAGTGAGAAAAGAAGTCTCTCTTTAGAAGAGAACAAAGGAAATAAAGTTGAATTACATTTCCTAAAGTATACATTCAAGTCATATGATTTTAGAACCACAAAAGGTATGTGAGAGAATTTGACTAAATTGTCTTTCTTTCATGCCACACAGACCTTAAGACATGTAAATAACTTGCATAACATAACTTGTCAATGATAGAATGGCAAATTATGGATTAGAGAGATAGTACAGCAGGTAGAGTTTCCATGTAACCTACCAAGGTTTAATCCTCAGAACTCCATATGGTTCCCCAAGTCCTCCACAAGTTATTCTGGCACAGAACCAGGAGTCAGCCCTGAGTACCACCAGGTGTGGCTCCAAATCAAAGTAAACAGAAATCAAACAAACAACAAAATTTAAGCACATTTTAGTACAAAATACAGAGATTCTTTGTTCCTATGTGCCTGTCCCTCTTATCACAGATCACTGAGTTGCTTGACTTTTCTCTTGAACATTCTTTATCTTAAGTTTATTGGATGACTAATTGATTAGTGAAAAGCTGGAGAATGTGGATTGGTTTTCGCATTTTTGTACTTTAATATTTTTTATTTCACACAAATATTTAGTTAATTTTGATCTTACAACCATTCAGATAATTTCTGTCTGTAATTTTTTTTTTCCTTTAGAGCCACACTAGCTTTGCTCAGGGTTTACCTGGCTCTGTGTTTGGGATCAATTCTTGGCAGTTCTGAGAAATCATAATGGAGTGGTAGAGATTGAACCTGAGTTGACTGCATGCAAGTCAAGTGCCTTACTCATTGTATTATATTCTGGTCCAATTTCTGTCTAGCTTCCATATGTTATGTACAAACAGTATGAACATGACAAAATAGTTAGAGGTTTTTTTTAATAGTTACAGAAAATGTATTCTAGAACATATTTTCTTCTTATTATTTTTACATGGAAATAAGCCAGCTATATTTTAATGGTTAATATTTTGGTTGTTTCTGATTTTTCACTACCACAATAATGCTAGAGTTTTATTATTTTATATAAAATGTTGCCTACACTTTAAATTATTATGAGAAATTCAGACTTAAATTATTGGGACAAACAATAAAGGCATTTTATGACTATATTGTAATGTGAAGTTAAGTGATTTTTAGGTTATTTACATTTTCATTAACTGTGCATGCTTCATTTCTCATCATAATTTTACTGGTGTTATTCTGAGAAATTTTTATTAGGTAAAATATAATATATTTCTAATGTTTTGATTTTTCTGCTTTGATTATTTTGCAAGATTGACTTTTTTTTTCCGCAAAGAGTATTATTAACTTTTTTTTTTTGGTTTTTGGTTTTTGGGCCACACCCAGCGTTGCTCAGGGGTTACTCCTGGCTGTCTGCTCAGAAATAGCTCCTGGCAGGCGCGGGGGGACCATATGGGACACCGGGATTCGAACCAACCACCTTTGGTCCTGGATCGGCTGCTTGCAAGGCAAACACCGCTGTGCTATCTCTCCGGCCCCAAGATTGACTTTTTAATTTATTTATTAAACATTTAATTTTTTGAAAGGTCCAGCTTACGACATGAAGCTCATCACTAAGAGTTAGTGCAGTTAGAGAAATAACTACACTGAGAACTATCCTAACAATGTGAATGAATGAGGGAAGTGGAAAGCCTGTCTAGCGTACAAGTGGGGATGGGGTGGAGAGGAGGGAGATTTGGGGCATTGGTGGTGAGAATGTTGCACTGATGAAAGGGGGTGTTCTTTACATGATTGAAACCCAACCGCAATCATATTTTTAATCAAGGTGTTTAAATAAATATATTAAAAAATCTAATTTTTGCCATTTGTTTCTTGTTCATCGTAATGATTTCATTTTTAAACTTAGATTAAATATTTAATATATCAAGAAAGTTTTTAGTTTAGCCAGTTGTTTTATGAGTTGTGACATTTCTTGTTCCAATGATTTTCCTATATGTGCCTATGCCAGATCAGATACATGACACTTTTAATTATTATAGCTTAATAATATTATTCATAGCACACCCAACAAAGTTGGGGCCTGGAGGTCATACCTGGCAATGTTAATAATTTTAAGAAGACTTTTTATTATGAATAATAAGAGCCATATACAAATATGATTCTACAATTTTACATGTTTCTATTACCTGGTTTTAGTAATGGTTCTCTCATGGGAAATTTTGTAAATTGAAACCAATAAAATAAGGAAGAAGTCATAGTTTTGCGGTTCACCTGAGCAGAAGCTTTGTAACTTCCGCTTTAGTTCTTGAAATACTTGCTTTTCATAGAAATTGGCTGCTAGCTGTAAGAAGCCACAGTCCAGTGAGAAGCTGCAGAAATCTGGGCTGGTGAACCATCTCTGTTGAGGTTCCAACCGGTTTCAAGTATCAACTGCTATCACCAGGCTCCTGTCACCATCTCCATATATCTCCTCTCCATTTTTCAGAACCAGGCTGGTACTACAAACCTAGGCTCTTAGTGCACATTAACATGATTTACTTGAAATGTCTATAAAAGTATCTTTAAACCCATACTATCATACCCCTTTCTTGGTTGAATTACCTTTGGGTATTTTATTTGCTTTTTCTCTTCAAAGATTTTTCTTTTGAAAATTTATTAATTTGGCCACGAGTTGCACTCAAACATTCAGAATGGCAGTAGATGTTAAAGGAAAAAAAAAGTAAATGGAAAAGAACATGCATACAGTTGGGGGTCATTGTTGTTGTGGTTAGATTCCCTCTAGTTCTTCATCCCCCATTTTTGGGGGGTTTTATATTTGGGCCAATACTTGATAATGCTGAGGAGTTGCTTCTAGCTTTGCATGCAGGAATCACTCCTGGTGGTTTTAAGGGACCAGGATGCCAGGAATTGAACTTAGGTTGACCATGTGCAAGGCAAGATCCCTAGCCACTATATTATTTTTCCTTTTTGTGTGTGTGTTTGGGCCACACCAGTGGTGCTTAAGGACGGATTACTCCTGGTTCTGTACTTAGAAATTGCTCCTGGCAGGGATCACATGGGATGCTGGGGATTGAGTCCGGGTTGTTTATATATAAGGCAAGTGCCCTATTTGCTGTACTATCTCTCCAGCCCCTTGTTAAACTATTTCTCCAGCCCCCTTCACATCTGTCTTATTTTCTACCCTTTAAATTGGTTTTCTAAGTTGCAGGACACTTAGATAAGTGTCCAATAAGTACTTTCAATATTTTTTAAGTTTTTTGAAAAAGAATTTGAAGCAAGCCTTTAATTTTCTTTCCTGAAATTCAGAGCAATTGAAGCACATTCAAAACAACACAGTATTGTGGGTATTATAATGAATAATTGATGGTGTTAGAACAGTAATAGAGTAATAGGCACTTTTATCTTACACAGGCCAACCTGGATTCAATATCCAGCACCCCTTATGGTTCCCTGAGCCCTTTCAGAAATTATTTCTGGGCACAGAGCCAGGAGTAAACACTGAAAACCACCATGTGTGTCCTCCAAAACAAAACAAAACAAAACAAAACCCTGATAACTAGAGTTCCTTTGTAAGATGTGTTTGTGTGTGTGTTTTCCACATGTCATTTTAAACTCATTAAGTTTGGTACCAAATAAACTATATTCTGATCCATCTATTGCCTGAATCATTTTGATGGAGAGTTGATGAGTCTTGTGGACAATAGGAATGATAGAAGAACTATGATTCTATGCACATGTGTTTAGGAAAGTGTGTGGCTTGCAATGTAAGATAAAACCAACTTTCAGTGAGATAAAATATGTTGTTATAGTGCTGAAGACAAAAAGCTTCATAATTAAGATTTCTGGATTATTAATGTCACAAGGGCAAGCTGATATTTTTATCTGAAACTCTGGGATCTGTGCTTGGGCAAGTCACCCAGTTACCTTTCATGTTTATATATTATCTTACAGATACTTATACATAAGATAGATTGCAACTGGACCTATTTGTTGGCATGGAGTTATTTATGTAAACATTGGTGATAAGGAGAGCAACTGGGATGCACTGGAGTTTGACTAACTTGACCCTCTTTTCTTCAGACGACTTGAACTCACAAGGTATTTCTACTCACTCTGCCTCATAGTTTCACCTACATGATTTCACCCAGATCTTGATACCTACTTCCCGAATTTCTTCTCCATTTTCCCTCTGGTACCCTAATATATCTGGTTCATTTTACCAACAATCATTAATGGAAAACAAAGCTTTGCTTTGTATTAGAATTGAAAAGAACTGGAAACTTCTAAAGGAAGCATTTAGTAATTGTTAAGATAGACTGGAGGAGATTAGTCTGGGGAAATTTTTTTTCTAGGAGAACCATATACCTAGAGGTGCTCAGGGTTTACTCCCTGCTCTTTTCCTGTGGCATGCTCCTAATGGTGTTGGGAGATCAAACCTGAGCATCCAGCATGCAAAGCATACATTCCAGCTCATTGTATTATCTCTATGGACCTAAATGGAACAGTCTGGACCTTACTCATTTACAAGTCAATTTACATTTATTCACGCGAAAGTGTGTCAGTAGGCACAATCTGGTGATTTCATTTATAGTAAAAATGAGAACTATGTATTTGCGACTAGAAATTGACAACTTCAGGAGGCCTCTTGCTTCTTCTCTACAAAGTGAGTGATAGAATTTTCTGAATCATGTCTAGTCTCTTAGTAGGATGCTTTGCTTCCCATATGTAATGGAAGCCTTATACTCCAGACCCAGGGACATTGGGGAACATGGACCTGAAAGCAGTGCTGATACAGGAAATAATCCACACAAGTTTAGGGAGGTAAAACAGGTTTAGAAATTTCCACCACAACCTATCTGCAAGCAGGCAAAAGGGTACCAGTAGGCAGAGAGAGCTGTGGGACTGAAATCAGAAGTCTCTCTGACCTGAGGTCTTTATTAGGTAGAGTAGAACTAACCCCCATTTTGGTGGAAGACAGGTAGGGAATAGGGGCCAATCCAGAGGTACTTTCTACCCAGGTGAGACAAGCACATGCAAAGAAGAATTATTCTGAATAAAGTAAGAACCGGTTACTTCAATACCAAAAGGCATGGGAATCTAAGTATTCCTTACTGTTCACATTGCTATCTTTGAGAACTCAGCTCATACTAACTTGAACTCTTAAAGTTATGTGCAAAAGGAGACTTCCTTCTGTTTTCTCTTTTAGATATATGAGGAAATTTTTTAGATGAATGTCACATATTTATTTATATTGAGAAAACCAAATGAGATTACAAAAAGAAAACAAAGTGAAAAGTTTACCAAGTTACCACATTTTCTTCCTTAAATTTCACTTTCTCTACTAAAACATTATAGAACCATCCTCAAAATTTCAAAATATTATTAAACATAGGAAGAAAACTGTACCAAATATTTCCGTGAGGTAAACAATCAATTCACATGGAACAAGTACATATCTGAGGAATTTTCATTCTAATGAAGACTTAACTAAAAATCTATGCTTCTTTTATTTACTTTTTAAAATTTATTATTTCCTCCTTCAGTGTACTAACACTGTGTTCTTTCAATTATCCATTCATTCTAGTGCTCTGGATATTCACTCCTATTTACATGTGAGTCCATAGTTGGCAAAAACACTTCTTTAGTCTTATACTGGGCAACCCTCCTGACTTAATACATAGAGATAAAAAGTTGAACAATCTTTTATTTTTTGATTCATGGGCCACATCCAGCAGTGCTCAGGAGTTACTCCTAGCTCTGAGCTCAGAAATTGCTCCTGGCAGGCTCAGGGGACCATATGGGATGCCAGGGATTGAACCCGGGTCCATCCAAGTCGGCAAATGCCCGACTGCTGTGCTGTCTCACCAGCCCTCAAGATAAACAATCTTATGTTAAGGATTAATGTGAAATGTGGCACTTTTTCTCTTGGAGATGCAGTTCAAATGTATGATGTCTGCTCCTTTCTGTGGCCCTGAAATAGGCCCATTGATTCTGCTCAGCCATGAGGCCAGTAGACCAGCTCCTTCCTAAATGTAGCCTGACCTGAAGGGCAGTGTGACTCAGTGCTGGCTGGTCCCTGCTTTTCCAAGGGTGATCCCCCAGCTTCAGCAAAGCAGAGAGCAGGCCAACTTCAAAGCCTTCTCGGGCCTGTGGAAAAGCACGGTCTAAGATGGGGCAGCTGCCAAGTCTACCACATGAATGTTCATTTTCCTTGGCGTCTGGTCAAGCAACAGCAACAAAACAAAACAAACAAAAACCAGGTTAAGCGTGAGTCAGAAGTTATCTTGGCTCTTGGGAATTGTCCCAGATGGAGAAAGCTCTTGTCTGAAGTGCTCAAGTGGAAGCTGTGTGGTCTATACACGAATGTCCACACAGACAATATGTGGCATTTGTGGGGATGATTTATGGATTCCTTTCTGAGATACATATTGGCAGGTGGTTTTAAAAAGGCTCTTGGTTTTTTTTCTTTATATCACTGCAAGATTACTTCATTACTATTCAGCTATAGTGCCACAGACTGTCATCTCTTGTGTGGAGAAAATGGACAGAAATTTGAGATAGCCAAAGAAGTCAGGCTGTTATTAGGAATTTCATTATTGAGAGCAGCACTGATAAAGAAATGATAAATAGTATAAAATATAGAATGCCTAGACAGAAGATATCCATACTCACCAAAGGAGTGCATTCAGTTATGTAGCTTAAGAGAATATTCAGTTCACTTGCTTGCTGCCTCCTTTAAGGAAACCTGGTCTGAGGTTAACTCTGAGTGGTTTCCACTACTCACCATGCATATTGAAGCTTAGCCAAGGCGATAAAAACTGTCCTCTTAAAACAAATGAGAGTACCTCTTAAAACAGCAAGAAGTACTCCTACACAAAAGGTAGGTAATAGAAGTATAAAATAAGGTTCTACGCTTACTACCATTCTGTATTTAGCTTTGAGCTCAGAAAATAAATTCTTCAGAAAAGAGTCCTCTCAGGAGGCTATACTAGTAGAGTAAGAAGCTCTTAATAGAGCTTTCTTAATGGAAAAGGAAAATACTTTGGAAATAAAGGAAATAAACCATGAAGCTTGAGAAATATGAGAGGATCAGTGTAAACAAAACAGTAGCAGTAGAACTGAAGAGAGAAATCATTTGTTTTTGGCCTTTCTATATGCCCAACAAAGAGGTTTTTTTTCTTTTTCTTTTTTTTTTGAGACAGGTGTAAAATATCATAAACTCGGGATATACTTGGTGCCTGGAAAGAAATAATTGTGTCTCAATAGTAATTGGATTAATTAAAATTAAATAGTTCTGACATCAGCATGCAGATAATATAAAAGTGGATAGCAAATCTTCCTGCCAACACTGTCACTTTCTTTCACCATACATCATTCTACTTAATAGACAAGATATCATGACCACTTAATCAGGGGTATTATAACTGATTATATAGACTTGTATAGAAAACGTATACAGTATACAGTTGAGCTCCAGAAATCAAGTTCTAGAAATCAAGGTCAGTGATTGCTAAGAAGTATTTTCTACTAGATATTCTACTAGATTCCTTGGAATCTTCTTTGGAGAAATGGCTGGATCCAGGTCTGGGATCCAATAATGATCCAATAATATATTATTGGGCCAGAAAACAGACTTATGAGGATAAGACCAGAGTATAATAATTTCTTAAGGTTTCTTTGAGAAGCCTACATTGGGCAATATTTGCATGATAAAAAATAATAATGACACTAATTTATATGTCCCTGCTTCTGTTGTTGCAATGGCTGAGGTCTGTACATGTTTGCTGGTGGGCTACATATTGGGTCGTGGGACTCACTGAGGGCCACAAGTCAGGCTGTGGAGTCTGCAAATTTGCTGTTACTCAGTAGAAATGGTCACTCTCCTTCAGTTGCAGCATTTGCACACCTGCTTGAGGTGTTGAGTATCCCACACCTAACCATGGTACACTTATTTTAGTTGTAGCATGTAAGGAGGGTTGCATTGTGTAGCTGCGGCACTCTCGCACACTGGCTAAAGTACTACTGGAAGTTGTTTTAGGATTGGTGTCACAGGCAGCAGAGCTAAGTGGCATAACCAGCATAGGTGTCAGAATCTTGCCGATCACTTGAGAGGATGCTGGGGCTGAATTCTTAGCTTCACACCTGTAAGACAGTTGTGGAAGCTCCTGGTATCCTACATAATAATTGGGTTTTTGTTTTATTTTTTTTGGAAAAAATCTCATGAAGCTGGAAGCTTACTCTAGGTCTGTGCTCAAGGGTCGATTCTTGGGGCTCAGAGGATCATATGGGTTTCTGGGGATCAAATTTGAGTTGGCTACATTCAAGGAAAGCAATAAAACAAATGCTAATAAAAGAATAACAGTAGATAGATTTTTTTTTTTTGGTTTTTGGGCCACACCCAGTGACGCTCAGGGGTTACTCCTGGCTATGCGCTCAGAAGTCGCTCCTGGCTTGGGGGACCATATGGGGCACCGGGGGATCGAACCGCAGTCCGTCCAAGGCTAGCGCAGGCAAGGCAGGCACCTTACCTCTAGCGCCACTGCCTAGCCCCAACAGTAGATAGATTTAAAAGGAATTATAAAACAAGAAAAGTTTCTGCACTTTAGCCAATGCTGTAATAAATTATTTGAACAAATATCAGTTCCTATTGGAATAAAATATTTTGGAGAACAAGACATAGTATTTGAAATAATCAATTTAGAGATTACTTAAAAATCACAAAGGAATGAGTTAGAGAGAAAGCATAGGAATTAAAGTATGTGCTTTTCACTCTAGTTTAATTCTCAGCACTAGATTTGGTAAGCACTGACAGGAATGATCTCAGAGCACAAGCCAGAAGAAATACCTGAGTACCACCGAAACAAGAAAAAATGAAAAGTACAAATGAAAAGGCTACTTTGTATGTGGCATATCTTCTGGACACAATTTAACCAAAACATGCAGGCTGAATAGAAAACCAAACTTATACTTATACAAGCTACCTAAAGTTATGTAAAATAAAATGAACATTGCCTATTCTTGCCCAAAATAATAAAGAAAATAATCAAATATATTCCTGATGTAATATATAATATGTGATAAACAAATTATCTGAACTCTTTTAAAATGTCAATATTATGATAGAATAACAAGGCAAACGCCGCTGTGCTATCTCTCCTCAAAACCATTCTTAAAAGAAAAACTGAACGGCCTACTTTAAGACAAGACTGACCAACAGACACACCAAACTTTGATATAAAGATGGCACTAACTCCCAGGACAATTCTATCTCTCAATATCAATGGACTAAATGCACCAGTTAAGAGACACAGAGTGGCTAAATGGATCAAAAAAACTCAATCCAACCTTCTGCTGCCTACAAGAAATGCACCTGAATAATCAGAAGAAACATAGACTCAAAATAAAAGGCTGGAGGAAAATCATCCAAGCAAACAACACCCATAAAAAAGCTGGAGTGGCCATACTAATATCAGATGATGCAAACTTTATACTTAGGAAAGTTGTAAAGGACAAAGATGGACATTTTGTATTAATCAAGGGATATGTATAGCAGGAAGAAATCACTCTCCTAAACATATACGCACCGAATGAAGGGCCAGCAAAATATTTAATAAAATTGTTGACAAATCTGAAAAATAATATCAAGAACAACACAATAATTGTGGGAGATCTCAACATGGCATTGTCAACACTTGACAGGTCAACCAGACTGAAACCCAACAAGAATATACTAGACCTGAAAAGAGAAATGGAAGAGGCCTAGTAGATATATACAGGACACTCCACCCCCAGAAGTCTGGATACACATTCTTCTCTAATGTACATGGGACATTCTCCAGGATAGCACATGCTAGCACACAAAACATACCTCCATAATATCAAGAGGATAGAATTTTTGCACAGTTGAATGAAGAGGATGTAGCATATCTAATCACACCCATCACTATTGAGGAAATTAAGACAGTAATCAAATTTCTGCCTAAAAACAAAAGTCCAGGCCCAGATGGATTTACTAATGAATTCTTTCAAATCTTTCAAGAGGAACTTCTACCAATCCTGGCAAGACTCTTTTATGAAATTGAAAGAACAGGAACACTTCCGAACAGCTTTTATGAAGCTAATATCGCCTTGATACCTAAACAGACAGAGATGCTACCAAAAAAAAATATTACAGACCAATATCGCTGATGAATACAGATGCAAAGATCCTCAACAAAATCCTGGCAAATAGGATTCAATGCCTCATTAAGAAGATCATCCACTATAATCAAGTAGGTTTCATCCCAGGAATGCAAGCCTGGTTTAACATCCGTAAATCTATCAACATTATACACAACATCAACAACAAGAAAAATAGAAATCACATGATCATATCAATAGATGCAGAGAAAGCATTTAATAAGGTCCAACACCCATTCTTGATCAAAACTCTCAGCAAGATGGGAATGGAAGGAACCTTTCTCAATATAGTTAAGGCCATCTACCACAAGCCAGTGGCAAATATAGTCCTCAATGGAGAAAAACTGAAAGCCTTTCCTCTAAATTCTGGCAGAAGACAAGGCTGTCCTCTCTCACCACTCCTATTCAACATAGCACTGGAAGTACTTGCTGAAGCGATTAGGCAAGAAAAAGATATCAAGGGAATCCAGATAGGAAAGGAAGAAGTCAAGCTCTCACTGTTTGCAGATGACATGATACTCTACCTAGAAAACCCTAAAGTCTTTACGAAAAAGCTTCTAGAAACAATAGACTCATATAGCAAGGTGGCAGGCTACAAAATTAACACACAAAAATCAATGGCCTTTCTATACAGCTATAGTAATAAGGAAGAAATGGACATTAAGAAAACAACCCCATTCACAATAGTGTCACACAAACTCAAATATCTTGGAATCAACTTGACTAAAAATATGAAGGACCTATACAAAGAAAACTATAAAACTCTGCTCCAAGAAATAAGAGAGGACACGCAGAAATGAAGCACATACCCTGCTCATGGATTGGCAGGATTAACATCATTAAAATGTCAATACTCCCCAAAGCATTGTACAGATTTAATGCGATCCCTCTAAAGATACCCATGACATTCTTCAAAGAAGTGGCTCAGGCACTTTTGAAATTCATTTGGAACAATAAACACCCTAGAGTAGCTAAAGCAATCATTGGGAAAAAGAATATGGGAGGAATTACTTTCCCCAACTTTAAACTGTACTACAAAGCAATAGTTATCAAAACAGCATGGCATTAGAATAAGGACAGGCCCTCAGATCAGTGGAATAGGCTTGAATACTCAGAGAATGTTCCCCAGACATACAATCACCTAATTTTTGATAAAGGAGCAAGAAATCCTATATGAAGCAAAGAAAGCCTCTTCAACAAGTGGTGTTGACACAACTGACTAGCCACTTGCAAAAAATTGAACTTAGACCTCTAGCTAACATCATGTACAAAGGTTAAATCCAAATGGATGAAAGACCTTGATATCAGACCTGAAACCATAAGATATATAAAACAACACGTAGGTAAAACACTCCAGGACATTGAGACTACAGGCATATTCAAAGAGGAAACTGCACTCTCCAAGCAAGTGAAAGCAGGGATTAATAGATGGGAATATATTAAACTGAGAAGCTTCTGCACCTCAAAAGAAATAGTGCCCAGGATACAAGAGCCCCCAACTGAGTGGGAGAAACTATTCACCCAATACCCATCAGACAAGGGCCAATCTCAAAAATATACAAGGCACTGAGTGAAATAAGTCAGAGAGAGAGAAAGACACAGAATGGTCTCACTCATCTATGGGTTTTAAGAAAAATGAAAGACATTCTTGCAATAATAACTTTCAGACACAAAAGAGAAAAGAGCTGGAAGTTACAGCTCACCTCATGAAGCTCATCACAAACAGGCATGAGTTTAGTTAGACAAATAACTACGTTTTGAACTATCCTAATGAGAATATATGAGGGAAATGAATACAGGTGGGGGTTGGGTGGGGAGGAAGGAGATTTGGGACATTGGTGATGGGAATGTTGCACTGGTGATGGGTGGTGTTCTTTACATGACTGAAACTGAAACACAATCATGTATGTAATAAATTGGTTTAAGTAAAAAAATTAAAAAAAGAAAACAACAAAAAAATGGAAGTATATTGTCTTGAAAGAGAAGCAAATACAGACTGACTTGACATTTCCTACAATTTGAAACAACTGCTTAAAAGAAAGATGTTTTCTGGTCGTGAATCTGGAATCTGAGGCAGTAGAATGCTTTATTGAAAAGAGAAGACCTTATTAGTTGCATTGCCTTCACTGTAATGAAATTTTTCTTCTAGGCTCGTGAAGAGGCTTAAAAATTGAATGTGGCTTCTGGTTTCCTGTAGATGCGCTGCTCTACCAAAGGCTCTTCTGAAATAGAGCTTCAGTTGGTGATAAAATATAGAAATCTGATATTTTGATTTTCATTCCTTGACATGTTATCTAACTTCTTGGGGGCATTAATCCTATTGTAAAATGTGTCCAAGAGTGCCAGAATCATATTGCTCGAAAAATCTTGGCTACTAATATTGCTAGTATTTCTCCAGGATCTTGGTCTAAAAGTTCCCCATAAATGCCAGGTAAAAAACCACTCTTTTCAGTGTGGAGGGGTGAGGTCAGGAACATGGGTTTTGGCAATGAATAGAATGAAGTTGCGTTATAAATCTAATTAGTTTTTCAGCTGTGCCATGTGGAGCATGTTTCTTAATATCCCAAGTGTCAACTGAAAATTGGGGCTAGAGGTAGTGTTTTTAGGGTAATTGAATAGTAGTTAGCATAGTGTCCAATTTAGAGATGTGCTTAATATGTTTTTAGTAATATTTATATAATGCTATATAATAACTTAGAACAATAACCCCATATGTATTATACTTAGTCCTCAAATAATATCCATGAAGCTTTGTCATAAAGAACTACATAAGGCTACATGATAGCTATTATGTCTGGTTATGAAAATGAATTCATTCATATTTCAGGTCAATGGTTCACAAGTACTTAATGTTTTTACTAATACTAAGAGAGTATCTTTTTCCTCTTTCTTTTGATTTTTAATAAGATGCAGTGATTACAAAGTTGTTCATCATATGTCGGCATAAAATGTTCCAACATCAGTCTCTCACCACCAATGTTCCCAGCCCACTACCTTGATAGGAATATATCAGAATCTTTTTATTTTTGCTTGTTTTTTGGGGGGGCCACACCAAACTATACTAAGGGATTTCTCCTGTTGCTGTGCTCTGGGATCACTCTTCATGGGCTCAAGATACACACACACACACACACATACACACACACACACACACACACACACTCAGCTTTAGTCCTTTCTTAAACAATTTGATGAGAGACCATAGAAAAAAATTTTAGAAGGCATAAAAATTCCCACTCCATATAAAAATAGATACTCTCCTGAGTGAAATGAGTCAGAGGGAGAGGAAAAGACATAGATAGCATAGTCTCACTCATTTGTGGTATATAAGAAAAATAAAATAGAGTATGGTAATAATATCCAGAGACAATAGAGATGAGAGCCAGGAAAACCAGCCCATGATATGAAGCTTACCATAAAGAGTGGTAAGCCCAGTTAGAGTACTAAATGCACTGGCAACTACCATGACAATGATAGTGAGAGAGAGAGAGAGAGGAGAGAGAGAGAGAGAGAGAGAGAGAGAGAGAGAGAGAGAGAGAGAGAGAGAGAGAGAGAGAGAGAGAGAAGTAGACTGCATCTTTGGGATGGGAAAGTTGGTGATGGGAAAGTTGCACTGATGAAGGATGGTGTACATTCTATAACTAAAACCAATTATGAACATTTCTGTAAACATGGTGCTTAAATAAAGAAACTATTAAAGAAAATAAAAATAAAAGAAAAAAAGAAGTATGGAAGAGTGATAATACAGCTTGGTCTCTGGCATTCGATATGGTCCCCTGAGCACTGTTAGGAGTGATTCCTGAGTTTAGAGTCAATAGTTAACCTCTGAGCACCACCATGTGTAGTCCCCAAAACAAAACAACAACAAAAGTAAAGCAAATAGAGATGCCACAAAAGAGAGAACTACATACCAATATCCCTAATGAACAAAGATGCAAAGACCCTCAATAAAAATCTCAGCAAATAGGTTTCAATGCCTCAAGAAGGTTATACACCATGACCAAGTGGATTTCATTCCAGAGTTGTAAAAATGGTTTAACACATGCAAGTCAATAAATATAATGTACCAAAATAAAAATAAAAATCATATGATCTTATCATATGCAGAAAAACAGTTGATATGGTCCAGCACCCATTTATAATAAAAACTCTCAATAAGATGGGAATGGAAGGAGATTATCTCAAAGTAATCAAGGAAATTGAATACAAGCATCCCACCTTTTTAACCTAAGAATTGCTCTAGATATTCTTGGGTGCTTATTGTTCCAAATGAATTTCAGGAATGTTTGATCCAATTCTTTGACGAATGTCATGGGCATCTTTAGAAGAATTTCATTAAATCTGTAAAATGCTTTAGGGATTATTGCCATTTTGATTATGTTAATCCTCCTAATCCAAGAACAGGGTATGTGTTTTTATTTCCTTGTGCCCTCTTTTATTTCTTGAAGCAGTGTTTTATAGTTTTCTTTGTATATGTCCTTCACTTCTTTAGTTTAGTTGACTCCAAGGTATTTGAGTTTCTGTGGTATTCTTGTGAATGTGATCGTTTATTTTTCTTTTTTTTAAGTTTGTTTATTCAACTTATTTTTATTATAATAATAATTTTTATTTTGACCAAAGTGGATTATATTTCTTTCACAGTAATATTTTAGATACATATTAACATTGAATCAGGGAATTCCCATCACCAAAGTTGTCCTCCCTCCACCCCCGTTCCCAGCTTGCACCCCATGTCCCCCTCCCTCACCCCCCAGGCTGCTAATATAAATGATCCTTTCTGTGTCTAGCTTGTTGTAGATTGGGTATCGATTCTTTCATCGTTGGATGCCAAAATTCTTAACAAATTCTTAGCTAACTAAATCCAAGAACATATCCAAAAAATATTATACCCTAATCAAGTGGGATTTACTCCAGTGGTGCAAGGATGTTTTAACATATGCAAATCAATTAATATCTTTACTTAAACACCTTGATTACAAATATGATTGTACTTGGATTTTATTCATATAAAGAACACCCCCTTCATTTTTTAATGTCTATTTCTTCTCTATCATTATATGTGTAAACTAAGGCCTTTATTTTTGTGTGTGAATTTTGTAGCCTACCACTTTGCTATATGAATATATTCTTTTCAGAAGCTACTTTGTTACATGAATCCATTCTTTCTAGAAGCATCTTAGTAGTGTAGAAAAATATGTTTTTTCTCCTCCTTTTCTGAATGACATATAAGTTGGAATATGAGTGGAAAATGGATTGATAAGAATAATTTCTTTTTTATTCTCCTAGTGGGAATTCAATAAATTTTAACTGATTTAAAATATGGAATGGGGCCCTAGCAATAGAACAGCAGTAGGGCATTTGCCTTGCAAATGACTGTCCAGGACAGACCAGGGTTCAATCTCTGGCATCCCACGTGGTCCCTGAGCCTCTCAGAACTGATTTCTGAGTACAGAGCCAGGAGTAACCTTGGAGAACCCCCAGATTGGTCCAAATTTCCAAAATAAAAAATAAAATATGAAACTGTGAATAAAATATGAAAATTAAAAAATGAAACACAGATATAACATAAATCTTAAAGAGACTAAACTGCAACAATCTATTTATATATGCCTGCTATTGGTCATACTAAAATTGGTATTCTACTATAATTTTTTTTACACACCAAATGGCAGATAGTTCATTTTTATATGCTACAATAGAAATTCTTATCTCTGACATCTGTAAGAATTAGTGAGGACAGCAACACAATAATAGTAGGAGACTTGAACATTCCTCTATCACAGTTGTATAGATCAAGTAGGCAAAAACCCAACCATAAAATACTGGCTTTCAATGAAGAAATGGAATAGATGGGCCTATCAGACATTTGTAGGACCCTTTATTCCCCAAATAGTGAGTACATTTTCTTCTCCTGTACATATTGGGAATTCTCCAGAATAGAATGAATGCTAGGACACAAAACATATCCACCAAAAATCAAGAGAATAGAAATTTGTATCAAATATCTTTCATACCATGGTGATTTCAAAGTGGAAATTAATCATAAACAGAAATGGAGAAAACTTCAAACACTTAGAAATTAAATAACTTACTACTTAACAACTAGTTGTTCAAAGAAAATATCAGAGATGAAATAAAATGCTACCTGGAAGCAAATAAAAATGAAGACCAAGTTTCCAGAACATATGAATTACGAAAAACTTGTGTTAAAAAGAATTTCATAGCATTGCAAAACATTTATTAGGAAGCAATAAAGGGTCCAAATAAATAACCTAACAGCACAACTTAAGCAGCTAGATTAAAAGACCAATAAAGGGAATTCAAAGCAAGCAGAAGGAAGGAAATGATTAAACTTACAACAGAAATCAATGAAATGGGAATTAAAAAACTAATTCAAAATACTAATGAAACCATGAGCTGATTCTATGAAAGAATGAATAAGAATAAGAATGACAGAATTATTTAGACCAAGAGGAGAGAATAAATAAAGAAGGAAGGTAAAGAAGAAAGAAGGAAAGAAAGAAAGAAGAAAAGAATGAAAGGAATGAAGGAAATCAGAAACAGATGGGGGAGAATTCATAACAGATTTCACAAAAATTCTAAGGATTGTCAGTGATCACTGTAAAAAGTCTTTATACCATGAAATTGAAGGACCTATAATGAATGTACACACTTTTGGAATCATATAGCCTTCCTACCAAGGCTGAACTAAGGAAACCATTACCTGAATGGCCCGATTATTATCAAGAAATTAAAATTGGTAATCAAGCCTCCCCCAAACAAAAACCAGAACTCAGAAATAGCAAGTTCTTCTAAACTTGAAAGATCTACTTCACACCTTTATAGGCTCTTACAGAAATAGAAGAACAAGGAACCCTCCCCAATAGTTTCTTGAGGCAAAATTTATCATGATACTAAAGCAGAATGAGATGCTATCAAAAAAGAAAACTAGAGACCTATGTTTTTGATGAATATAGATGCAAATATCTTAACCAATATATTAGCAAACTCAATACATAAATACATAAACAGATCATATATGATAACCAACTAAGATTTATTTCAGGGAAGCAAGGATGAATTAATATGATTTAATATATATATTTGAAAAGATCCAACATCTACTCAATAAAAATGGGGGTGTAAAAGGAACTCTATCAAATAGTTAAAGCAATGTACCATGAACCACAACTAAGATTATACTTAATAATAAAAATCTAAAAGCTTTCTCTAAGATCGGAAATAAAACAAGATTCATCACTCTCCTACTCTCACTCATCCAGATTGGAAAAGAAAAAGTCAAGCTCTCACTCTTTGCAGATGATATAAACAATATGTAGGAAACTTTAAAGACTCCACAAAAATTACTGAGGAAAGCATGGCCTGAATCCTCATGCTTTGAATACAGATACATCTTCAATGATTCATTGTCATTGACCAAATAAAGAAAAGGAAATGGGACTACATCTAATTAAGAAACTGTGCGATTTGGGAAGAGGACTGATGGAGAAGGAAGAAGGAAAAGCTCTTTGGGAAGGCTTGCCTGGGCCACCAAGATCCCGCCCAATGTGTGGGGTCACTGACTAGTATTTCCTTTCCTCTCCCACTAAGACCCACCTGTCTGAGCATGATGGGCTGGAGTGGAATCATGGCCCTCCTGAAGACCCTGGGACTGGGACCCTGTTGCCCAGCTTTCCTGCCCCGGTAGAAGCCACCCTGTCCCCAGGTGAAAATAGATTCGGTAATGGCACTGGGCATTAGGGGCCTGCCGGGAATCAGTCTTGAATACTTTTAGTTGGGGTGGATAGTTGTGAGTCAATCCCCTGCATTAATGCAGCCTCAGTGGAGCACAACATTCAGACCCAGGAAATTAAATGATGTAACTCAGGTTGGGATGGAATGCCAGGTGATTGAGTTTACAGATAGGCCATTCTGCCTTCCAGAAATTCCTGGAGTGTGATGGTATTTTTCCACGTCCTTTCCTAGACTTCTTTCTGTGAGTGAAAGAGAAATTCTGCCCTACATGTTTTTTTTTTTTCTTACCTGCAGGATATAGAAAAGAGTGCATAGTGAAAACATAGTTATAACGTATTATCCAAACATTCAAGTATTGCTGAAAATGCAATGATAGGAATGATTAGATTTTGATTCAGAATTTTCTATAGGACTAGCCCTTAAGAATGATATTATTTGCATTTACTATTCCTCATAGAAAGAACAATTTTATTTGTTTTTTTTTCTAAGATATTATCTGCTTTTGGCTTTTGTTTTCTTTTTCTTTCTGATTTTTGGGCCACACCTGACAGTGTTTAGTATCATACCTGACACTCCTGGCTCGGTGCTCAGAAATTACTCCTGTTAGGCTCAGGGGACCATATGGATGCTGGGGATAAAACATGGGTTGGCTTTCTGCAAGGCAGATGCCCTACCTGATGTTATCCCATAGGCCCAGTTTTTGCATTCTTAAGGTTCATAACAATGGCCTTTCTTTCTTGATTTTTAATAATTTCTTTAAGCACAATGGTTACAAACATGTTTGTAATTGGGTTTTAGTCATAAAATGCACATCCCCCTTCACTAGTGCAACTTTCCCACCACCATTGTCCCACTATTTCCTACCTCCCTTACCCTTCAAGACAGGCATTGTATTTCTCCTCTATCATTGTCATGGTATCTGTTAGTGTAGTTATTTATCTGACTGCACTTACCACTCTTTGTGATAAATTTGTTATCATGGGACAATGACCTTTCTTGTTAAGTTTATTCACCCATGAGCAATAACTCCCAAACCAAGAATAGAATCTTTATCATTAACAAGTTTCAGAATTCCCCCTTGAACTTGTTGCTCTTGACTCCTAAGATGTCCTTGGAATATCTTAAAAGAATCATGTGAGCTAATTTGAATAGATATTCTGTGTTCTTTTTCCACAAAGATTTTCTAAGTAAATCTAATAAAAATCATGAAAATACATAGTAAGTGAGATAGTTACTTCAGATTAAAGAATGTACCTATCCTATCTGTTTTTTTAATTAAAATATTTTATTTAAACACCTTGATTGCAAACATGATTGTGGTTGGGTTTCTGTCATGTAAAGAACACTCCCCCCATCACCAGTGCAACATTCCCATCACCAATCCTGCCTGTTTTAATGAAAGGAAATGCCCCCTTCAAGTCCCTGTAGTTCTTGAGAATGAGCCATTTCCCATGTTATGTCTTTGGAATCCCAACAAGCTGAGAGGTTTCAGAACTGAGAGATAAACCTATCATTACTAGTTCCATGAGTCAAATATAATTCCTCTAAGTTTTGCAACACAATTACAACCAAAATGTTCCCTTTCAAGTTCTTCATGAGATACAGCACACAAAGGATAATTATATAAATAAATTTTTTAACTCACATACTGACTTCATTACCTTCATGACTCTAGTATTTTGAACAGTGAAAAATGAAATGAATCTAAATTTCAGATATTATTTTAAGCACCACCATGTGTGAACTCACTTTATACTTTGGGCAAAATTAAAAAGAAGTTAAGCATCATTTTTTCTTTCTTTTGGTTTATGGACCACACTTCATGGTGCTCAGAGCTTACTCTGGCTCTGTGTTAGAAGTCTCTATAATATCTCCATGGCCCAAGCAACTTTTCTACAGAGATAGGACTCATGCTCTGGAAGTCTAGTTCTAGATTCCAAGATTGTAATTTAGAATTCAACATCATAATGAAGTTTGATGTATTTGAAGTCTTTTACCTAGTTCTCCACTGATTTATTCAAGTACCTAATTCTGCAGTCCTATGAGTGTATGTAATTTGGCCCACAGTCTGGGAACATATTGCTACAGTTTGAGTGGTTAGATCTTATTTTTCTTTACACATTTGCACATTATTCTGTCAAACTACTGCTTTTTTTTCTAGATAGCAAAGGCAATACCCTATCCTTTTGGATAAGACTTCGTTAGTTTTTTAGGAAAAGGAAAATTAAGATTTTCCTTTCCTAGATTCAAATATACTAATTAAAAAAACTTTGTCATTATACCTATTAAAACTGCTCATGATATTCCCATGGTATTTGAAAATAATCTCTCTGGACATGAACTGGGTGCTGAAGGGGATAATGGAATATGCATTATATGTCTTCAATAACAATATTGCAGTCCACAGTGTCTACAAGGAACAAAAATGAAAGAGAGAGAAGAAAATGCTAATTACAGAGGCAGGCAGAGGAGAGGGCATGAGAGGGAGGAAGGCAAACTGGGGACATTGGTGGTGGGAAACTGCACTGATAAAGGATGCTATACATTGTATCCTGAACTCAATCATGAACAACTTCATAACTGTGTATTTCATGATGATTCAATTAAAGAAATTATTTTTAAAAGGGTGTGTTAAGTTCCAAATATATTATGTAAGTTATGAAGTAGTCAGATGAATTTTTGTGACTTTCTTTTTGTGACAAATTAAAATTTATAGAGAGGTGTGGAAGGATCTAGAAAACATTATTAACATCATTTTTATTGTACATGTTAGTCTAATAAATTAAAATGTAAAAGAAAGCTTTCTGTATCCCCCTCACTCCAACTACCTTGTAGTTGAGCACAAGAGCATTAGGTGTTTAGGTAAAATTTGTTTCATCATTAGCTTGTGGACACCTGGCAAGGCCAAACTTTCTGGTTATAAGTTTCCCCACTAAATAAATGGTAGTTTAAGGTAAGTTTTAAGTTTCTTTCTAGACATATACACTCATGTTGTTATTTATTAAATTAATGTTTTTAATCATAATGTCCCACTGTTAATAGCACCATACTATATGTCTAGTGCCATCAACATTATACATTTTTATTTCATCTGCCATATGAGCATGGTGATTATGAAGAAATGCCTTGTTTTTTTTAAAGGAGTCAATTAGAAGAAATGCTACACACAACCATAGTAGGCATACCAATGAAACCGCCAATGACTGATGTGGACAGATACATTATAGGATCTCCCAAGAGTTACTTAAAATGCTTTCATTATTTCAATAGTTTACTATGACAAAAGTCACCAGAAAGCATCCCTTTGCTTCCACATGGAACATCAGGTCACATTTAATATTCCTTCTGCGTTTATCCCTCAATGTGAAAGCACATATGTCCAGAAGCACCTAAACATGATCAGAGACAAATGCTATATGCACATAAAGAACAGATACAAAAATTTGACTACACATTGAAAATCCCTATACCATATCTATCTTCTACTCAGTGTTATAGCAAATGTCTAGTGTGTATTTACTTGGCACTAGATAGAATATATATGTAGAAAAGACCCTTTTATATTTCAAGTTATCCCACTTTCTCATTAAGATGTAATATATATGTTGACTAGCAGTCCCTTCTCTGCCCTACCTGCACACCCCACTATTCTAGGCAAGCTTCCTATCATCACTGGTTCTCCTGGCCCTCCTCTCTATTGTCACTTGAATTATTATCATGTTGAATTTTTTATATCCCACAAATGAGTATCATTCTGTCTATCCCTTTTCACTCTGACTCATTTCACTCACCAGAATACTCTCTATCTCCATCCATATATAAGCAAATTTTATGACTTCATTTTTCCTAACAGCTGTATAGTACACCATTGTGTAGATAAACCACAGTTTCTTTATCTACTCAACTGTTCTCAGGTACTAGGATGGTTTCCAGATGCTGACTATTGTGAATAGTGTTTCATTTAACATAGGAGTGCAGAAGGTTTTTCTACAAGTGCTTTGGGGCCCCTAAGTTACATTTCTAGGAATGATATTGATGAGTTAATATAAGGTCAATTTCTAGAGTTTAAGAGAAGTCCAGGGGCTGCACCCGGAAGACTCCGCATGCCAGTTCTTCTGTGTCTCTTCAGCTGGTATGTTGGGGGCTCTGGGCAGGACAGCTAGCCATAGGCCCCCTGGGCTGACCACTTAGTCCAGGGGACAGAGATCCCCCTATGCCAGGCTGGTCTTCAGGGCCATGCCTGGTTAATCGGGCTCTGGGGGGTGGGGAGGGAAAGAAATTCCTCCCTATGCATCCACAAACTACAGAGCAGGGCTGCACCCGGAAGACTTCACATGCCAGTTCTTCTGTGTCTCTTTAGCTGGTATGTTGGGGGCTCTGGGCAGGACAGCTAGCCATAGCCCCCCTGGGCTGACCACTTAGTCCAGGGGACTGAGATCCCCCCACCCAGACTGGACCCCATTCAGGAGTTCTCTTCTTACTATTATTCATTTTCAAAAACGCACAGGCACAAATGCGCCCACGAGACATATATACTTTTTAACAACACCCAAAAATATTCTTAATTAGAATAAAATGGAATTCCCTAGATTTGGAGGATAATATTTAAATAGGTCTATAAAAACAGTGTATATGTAGACGTGACTTCCTATACAGTGGTCCTCTCTGACTGCCAAGCCTGACCATAAACAATTCATCTAAACAATGTATATAACCCCTCTGATATATTTCCCCTCCTCCACACAGAGCCCCTTCTACTCCCTCATATCCCAATCCGGATTCTTTATCTTTCCCTTAATTAACCCTCTTTACCCTCAGTTCTTTAATTTGTTAGGCACCAAGACCAACCTGCTTCCCCAACAGATTCTGCCCTTTCACACACCCCTACAAAGCTCATTATTACTCCTTAACTTTCCCACCCCAACCATCAATACCTCACATTTACTCTTTTTAATTTCAGTACTACACAGTTCTAATCACAGACCAAAGTCGTGCATTGGATTTAATAACCCCCAACTATTTCAAAAGACATAAAATGGATACATGTCTTTTGAATATTTTTTGTGTATTTTCTTCAACAGCTATAACTCTTTCTAAATGTTCTTTTACTGTGACGATTCTATCCACTATTTATCTTGTCTTCTTTGTGAGCTGTTCAATAAGGAATTTTTGTGGAAGAGTCCCTCGGTTTAATGCTTATGATTGAACAATGTCATGGGGATTGTTGTACTTGTTCTTATGGCCCCCATATGCACCAATAATGCCACATGGCATTGTTCCTTGTTTGCATAGGCACATTAAAATGGGAAAACACTATATGTACAAATAAGTTCTTATCTATTAGAGATCGGAACACACAAATCTCGTAGTGCAATGGGGCCTTACACCCTGAACATTGATATAATGACCTGGCATAGGCCTCAGAAGAATGCGCATCCTCCATTCACCCAGAAAAGCTATCTACAAAACATCCAAGGCTTTTTATAACAACACCTGGAAGCAATCCTCTACCAGGAAGACACTACCATGGCTCTGACATCGACCTGCTCAAAAGAGACTTCCCTTAACACTAAGAAGACTTGACAACAACAACGACTTGCTTACAGGACAGGGTTCTCTGCATTGCCCTTTAATTGTGAGGTGAAACGAGAGGACACTCTGCATCATCCTGACTGCAATATAGGATATGCAGATTCCAGGATCTTTAATACATAAACATGATACCAACAACAGAGACTGTGAAAAATAAAAGTGTATTGGCATTACAGACAATGACCTGGATTGGACAAACTAGTTTGCCTAGAGTTGGTCTGATGCCAGGAAAATTCAGGGGTAGGGTCTCCTTGTATTTAGGCCAAAGCTTTTCCATTCCATGTTCCTCATATTTTGGTGGGCCTATGCAAACAATAATTGCCACTCTAACACCATTTTTACTGTGCTCCTTTGACTCTAATCCTTAAGAGAAACAAACCATTTAAACTTTTGAGGTTAACTTAAACTAATATGCATGTGCATGGAAATGTAAAAAAGTACTTTACCTTCAATGTTTAAGGAGTTACATAAGTGTTATGTCTTTAGATTGTTTTGTGTGCTGCTAAGAAATATTATATACTACAATTTGGGGACTTGAGGGACAAAGCAATTGTACATAGGTTCTGTTTTATTTTTTTTAATGTTCTTTGGCTGAAAGTTCAAAGTTAAGATATCAGCAATAGGACTACTGAGAATTCTGTTTATGGGCGATTGTCCTTCCACTGTATCTTTACCTTGTCCTCTTTCTTTGCATCTTTGTTCTCATAATTAAAAATAAAAAATTAATTAAAAAAGAGAAGTCCATAAAGAAGAAAGAGAAAAAAAGAGAAGTCCATATTGTTTTTCAAGAGGTCTGGCCCAGTCAACATTCCCACCATCAGTGAATGAGTTTCCCGTTTTCCCCACATCCACTCCAGCACTGGTAGTTCTTGTTCTTGATATGGTGTAAGATGGTAACTCCTTGTTGTTTTGATTAGCAATCCATGATGATTAATGATGTGAGCCACTTTTTTATTTGCCTTTTGGCCATCTGTATTTCTTCTGTGAGGGCATTTTTATTTATCTTTTCTTCCCATTTTTGGATGTGGTAAGATGTTCTTTTTTTTTCTTAAACTCTATCTGTGTCTTATCTATCTTACAGATAGGTATTGTGTGAATAATTTTTCCCATTCAGTGGACAATCTTTGTATTCGAGTTTCCATTTCCTTTAAGGTTCAGAAACTTCTTAGTTTAATGTAGTCCCATTTGTTTATCTTTGCTTCCACTTGCTTGGTCAGTGGTGTTTCAACCTTGAAAATGCCTTTAGCTTCAGTATCATGGAGATTCTGCCTGCATTTTCCCTATATATAGATTAAAGTTTCAGATCTAATATAAAAATATTTAATCCTTTTGATTTGATTTTTTGTGCACAGCATTAAAGGGAGGTCTGAATTCACTCTTTTTGTATGTAGCTGACCAGTTTTTCTACCACCTCTTGTTGAAGAGGCATTCCTTACTCAACTTTGTATATTTTTCTCCTTTATCAAAGATTAATTGTTCATATACCTGAGGGTTAGTTTCAGGATATTTAAATCTATTATGTTGACTTGAGTGTTTGTCTTTATTCCAATACCATGCTGTTTTAATGACTATGGCTTTATAGTACTTTTGAAGTGGGGGGGGGGAGTAAGGCCTCCCATCTTCATTTAGCTATTGTTTATTGTTACATATGATTTTTGATCTATTTCTTTGAAAAATGTGATGGATATCCTTATAGGGATTACATTAAATCTGTACAGTGCTTTGGGAAATATTACCATTTTAATTATGACTATCCCATTCCATGAAAAGAAGATAAGCACACTCTCTTTCAGTAACTAAGAACCTTATAGTTCCTCTCAGTAACTTCTGAATAGCAGTTTAATGGGACATGTTTTTATTATTTTTATAATTTATTTAAAGAACGATGACTTATAAAGCTATTAATAGTTGAGATATTAGCACCTCATATTTCAATACCAGTCCCATCACCAGTGTCAACTCCCTCTACCAGTGTCCTTATACTCCATCATCCCATACCCCTTACCTCCAAACATCCTGTCACCTTGATAGACATAGTATAAAGTTCAATGGCATAACTTAGATTTTATGTTGTTTTAAGTGTTGTTGAGTCTGTGCTTTGGGTATATAACTATACCACTTTCCTATATCAGCAGTACAACTAAAGCTTGATCTCTGTTCTCCCATCATTTCTATTTTTCTTCTTCTTCCCTCCTTAATTTCTTAAATGGCCTTCTCTCTAAGCTCTAAGGTCAAGGTTCATCTAGGCATAGCCCCTTTACTACAGTGTAATGGACTATGCATAGGAAGCTATATTAAATACTATCTTACCTCATGGCACACCTTTACAAAAATATGGGTCTAGCTTTGTTGTCATTGTTGTTTTCACAGTGATACTATGGTAGCATGTTGTGTTCTGAGGTAAGGCAAAAGGCATGTGGGGAAAGAGAAAGAATTTTGTGATTCATAATTAATTAATCCATTTATAACTTGTTTAACTTTTCTTATTTTTCATTATTTAATGTATTGCAGAGTAATTCCAAACATATATGATTATGAAGTAAACTTGTGTAAATCGGTTTTATTAAAAAAAGATGATAATGAAGGCAGATAACTGTTGCTTGTGGATTACCTCCACATTATAAACTACAGGCTTGTTATCTAAATTTGATACTTGTTTTATGACATATGATGGAGAGAATACTAAGTGTCTCATGAATTATCTTGCAAATTAAATTAAATGCTACCCATAAGTTTTCTTCTTTCCTCAAATGCTCTTCTCTAACCTTTCCAATAAAAAAGAAGGTCTATTTATTATTCAAGATCAAACATAATATTGATTTTTTATATAAATGCTGTCCCAACTAGAATGCCAGTTAGATTAATATTTCTGAGTAAAATTTTAAAAGAATGTAAGAGGACTCTTCAGACTTGTGAGGATAAGACAAAATGTTAATGGATCATCTTCTTTGGTTCTATAATATGTCATTTTTGACTGCAAAAGATAAATCTTCCCAATTAAAAGGTACTGAATAAATTTGATTCTACTTATATTTCCTTTAGTAGATTTTAGAAATTACTCTGGGGACATGAATGAGTTGCCAGCAGAAATCCAAAAGCAGCTAGATTAAATGAAGACTGACAAATATTTTCACCAATGGGTCTACTGTTTCATCTTGCTGTAACCTTCCTCTAAGTTGCTTCTCTCTGAGGAGGTGCTCTAGGGACAGGATCGAAGCTTGAAGTGTTAGGGGAGTCCACAGCTGCAGCTGGATCAGTCCAGTGGATCCTCTGGGGGATCCAGAAGGCAGTCTGGTTTCTATGACAATCTACAGCTGCTGTGCCAAAACTGTCAGCCCAGTGCCCAGTATTGCTAATTACTATGCAGACATCCGTTCATTAGTCTTTGACCTAGAATCACCATTATCTTTCACAAGGTAGGCAATGAATCATTGTTCTTGGCCCTTGTTTTGTCTCCTTCAGTTTAGGTTTGATTTGTATCCAGAGTGCAATCTCTAGGTCACTACACATCTCAGCCTGGAAGAATTCTGAATGGTAACTTTTATTATAAGAGTCTTTGGAAACAGAATGTTAGGTAACAGTTTGAGAACTCAGGGGGAACTGGATGTAGCCCAGCTATGCCACACAATAGCTCTATTATCTTGGAAACATGGTTTTGCTCCTTTAAACCAGTTATCTCTTCTGATATTTGGAGATAGCAACATTTTGCTTTCTCAGAGAATTAGGATTGTAAGAGATAAAGCAGAAAGACTTTCTGATACATATGTTGACATCTGGGATGAGAAAGTGTCATTAAATGAATCTACCTAGATGGCTGGTACTTAAATTCCATTCACTTGTGTCCAGTCACTATCTGTTCTATCAATACTTGTGTAAATTATCTCTATTAAACTCAATTATTGAGTTGATTTTCTTGATTGTAGTACTGTTAAGAAGGTGTGGAGAGCATAGTCAGAGAGATACTATAGCAGGTATAGCATTTGTCCCCCCCCCACTTCTTTTTTTTTTTAACTTTACCATTGATTTATTGGTTTTTGGGTCACACCCAGAGGTGCGCAGGGATTAATTTCTGACTCTGCAGGCCCATGGCAGGCTGGGAAACCATAGTGGATGCCGGGAATCAAATCAGGTCCCTCCCTGGTCAGCCTCATGCAAACGCCCTACCCCTGTGTTATCTCTCCAACCCATTCCGTAAACTTCTTACCCTGGATCACTCCCCACCATCCTAGCTTGCTAAAAGTTATCCCTGAACAAGAGCAATCTCTGAGCAAAGCAGAGTTTGGCCCCTACACAGAAAACCAAACCAAACCAAAACTACAAGTTTTGAAGAAATCTTTGACAACCAAATAGGTATGAGTTTAAAACAAGCTTTGTTATTGCTCTCAATAATGAACAAAAAGGGTTCACTTCAGGGCTGGATAGATTACAGCAGGTAGGGCATTTGTCTTGAATATGACTGACCCAAGTTCGGTCCCTGACACCCCATATGGTTCCTTCAGCATAGCCAGAAATGATCCCTAAACACAGACTGGTAATGAGCCATGGGCACAGCTGGGAGTGACCCAAAACCCAAAAGTTCATTCCATATTTTTGAGAATTACAGATAATAAGGGTTTGACTTGAATTGGCTTGCATTAGGAAACATGAGAAGGAGTTATGTACAACAGTCACCTACTTAATAAAATAGAGTTAACAGCCTAGTATAAGCATTGACTGGGCATATTCCAGATACTGTAATAGAAAAATTAAGAATGAGAATGTAAAATATGACCTTCTATCAAGGTCACATAACAATCACAGAAGAAGAACAGGTCTAAATTCTAGTTTTTTACTAATTATGTGATTTTAAATTTACTGAGTTTTATATTTGCTATCTACAAAATTAGACAATGCTGTAATGCTCAGAACTGGAATTTCTAGAAAATAATAGCACTTATTGGAACTAGAGAGATACTACAATGGGAAGGGCACTTGCCTTGCATACTTTGAATGAGCAAGAGTACATATGGTCTCCAAGCCCACCAAAAATGATCTTTGAGTGCAGAACCAAGAGTAAATCCTGAGTATAGTGGGTGTGGCCCAAACAAACAAATATAATGACATGCACTTTATTATCCATATACCCAGTGTCTAATGTGACTATGGTTACTGGAGCTATTGGAAATAAGTGCTAGCATCCTTCTGGGAAGCTTTTCAAAGTGAGATGGGAATTTAGTTCTACTGATTTTCCATGAACCATTTCCAGTATGCAGAACAACTTTCTAGTGGTATTTCACTGGTGTAAAAACAAATGGACATAAACAGGAAAACAAAATTTTTATAATTTAAAAAAAATGTAGCACAAATAATGCAATTAATTCTAACTATACTCTACTCCTTTGTGCTTATTCTGTGACTTTGAATGTGATTATAAAACCATGTTTAGCTATACATCATTCACTGATATTGGTGCCAATACTATCTCAACTATGACTCACTGAGAATATTTATACAAGTGAAGGCTTTACTTGCTGCATTATTGACTGCTGCATTATTGACTGGGTTTTCTCTGTGAACATGTATCCTAGTCTCCTCTAAACATCAGCATTTACTTCTTACCCAATATTTAAATGACCTAAATGTCAATGTAATTCTTTTTCTCCAGTTGCATTAAAAAGAGGTATTAATTCCCATGCCATATATTAATTTCTTCTGCTGCCCTTCTCTGCTTCTTACATAGCACCTAAAAGAGCTGTTTACAGGTAAGGTAAGTCTCAACTTGTTCCTGGTGTGGGAGGGGAGTGTGTGAGCTAGTTGCCTGCCACATCTGGGGGAGGCCTGGGTGATGAAAGATGGCAGCTGTGATGATGAGCAAGGAGCCAACTTCCGGAAAGCAAGGGCAGGCAGCACTTCAATTCCCTCCACCTCATCCAAATACCATTTGTGTGAATCAGCTGCTACTTGGCCTCAGGAGATTTTGTTGCCAGATGGCTCCACTTCCCCACTCTGGAAGGAAAATCAAATCCTTTCCCAACTCTTCAACCTACAGTAGACATCTTTCAGGGACCCACGATGGTCATAGGATACAAGAACAGGCTTTTGTCCCCCTTTTACCCAGAGTGTATAGTTAACTTTGATAGTAACAACAAGAAGATTGGAGCTGCTCCTGGACACATCAGGTCATCAGGTAGCATCTTTGCTGGCTCTTCATCATCATCATCATCATCATCATCATCATCATCATCATCATTATCTTCTTTTTTTATAACATTTCTGAGCATTTTCTGTATGTTGGGATTCAATGTAAAAAGCCTGATATAAGTCAAAAAGTACAGGGCAAATTTATTAAAAGTTGATATATAATAATATTAGATTATAGGCCCTTCTGTATCCATTATCTTTTATATTATGCTTGCAATTTGTTTAACTATAAAATGCATAAGAAAATGCATAGATACATATAAATAAATTGATATAAATTAAAATACATGTAATTTGGAAATTGATTATCTTGATCACTCTTGGATTTTTTTTATAACACCAAGTTTAATCTGAACTGCTGAATAGGTAAAAGAACTAAAATAAATCACTTAAAGTTCAAAAAGAAAAAGCATTATTTCACTTTTATTTCACAGCTGAGTTTTCTTATGTAGTGTGAATTCTCAATAACTCTATTATTTTTTGGTTGCTCTGTTGTGAAGCTGTAGTGTTTTTTTGTTTTGGGACCACACACAGTAGTGCTCAGGGATCACTTCTGGCTCTGCACTCAAAAGTCGCTACTGAAAGGTTCAAGGGATTATATGGAATGCCGGGGATCAAACCTGGGTCGGCCGGGTGCATGTAAGGCAAATGCCCTACCTGCTGTGCTATTGCTCCAGTCCACATTTCACAGCTGTATAGGAGAGTTATGGGTGCTCCAGATTTGATAGGGATGGCAGGAGCAGGAGTTCAACTGAAGTTCCGTTATGCAGAATTATTTTTACTTATAGACAAAGATTCTAGAACATATGCTATTGGGAGATCTTACTCCTTTTAGGTCTATATTAAGATGGTAGGGAAACCAATAGAGTCTATCACTTGGGGTCTATCCCCAATGGTCATTGCACTGTTAGAGAAGTTATCTATGAAACACTTAATTTCAGAATGCATTTTTTTCATGGAAAACTTTAATGAGGATATTAAATCATTTTTGTTCAAGAAAGTTTTTTTTTTTATTTAAATACAGTGATTACAAAGTTATTCAGGGGCTGGAGAGATAGCATGGAGGTAAGGTGTTTGCCTTTCATGCAGGATGGTGGTTCAAATCCCAGCATCCCATATGGTCCCCTGTGCCTGCCAGGGGCAATTTCTGAGCGTAGATCCAGGAGTATCCCCTGAGTGCTGCCAGGTGTGACCCCCCCAAAAAAAAAACCGAAAACAAAACCAAAAAAAACCCCAAATATATTCATAATTGAGTTTCAGTCTTACAATGTACATTACCATTCACCCATGAACATTTCCCACCACCAATGTTCCCAGTTTCTTTCTCACCCTTTTCCCTGCGTGCCTCTGGGAGAGGAATTTTGCTCTTCTCTCTTCCTTTTCTATTTTTAGACACTGTGGTTTGCACTATTGTTAATGAAAGGATATCATGCATATATATCACTTTATCTCCATCCAGCACTCAGGTGATCAGATCTTGAGTGATCAGTTCAAATTACCAATGTCATAGTAGTCCCTACTTTGCCCTAACTGCATTGCTTCACTATTTGTGGCAAGATTCTTAGTATAATAGATTTCATGTGCATCCATGTATAGGAAAATTTCATGACTTCATCTCTCCTGATGGCTGCATAATATTCCATTGTGTATATATACCACAGTTTCTTTAGCCATTCGTCTGTTGAAGGGCATCTTGGTTGTTATCTATTATGCTGAGTGAAATAAGTCAGAGAGATATAGATGAAGAATAGTCTCACTCATCTACGGGTTTTAAGAAAAATAAAAGTTATTCTTGCAATAATTTTCAGAGACAAAAGAGAGGAAGGTTAAAAGTTCCAGCTCACTACATGAAGCTCACCACAAGAGTGGTGAGTGCAGTTAGAGAAATAACTACATTGAGAACTATCATGACAATGTGAATGAATGAGGGAAATAGAAAACCTGTCTAGAGTACAGGTGGGGTAGGGTGGGGAGGAGGGAGATTTGGGGCATTGGTGATGGGAATGTTGCACTGGTGAAGGGGGGTGTTCTTTAAATGACTGTAACCCAACCACAATCATGTTTGTAATCAAGGTGTTTAAATAAATATATTAATTAAAAAGATTCTTATCATGTACCATTTTTGGCCCGCCTCTCTATTGTTTCTGGATATTATTACCACATTTTTTTTGGTTTTTCGGCCACACCCATTTGATGCTCAGGGGTTACTCCTGGCTAAGTGCTCAGAAATTGCCCCTGGCTTGGGGGACCAAATGGGACCCCAGGGGATCAAACCGTGGTCCTTCCTTGGCTAGCACTTGCAAGGCAGACACCTTACCTCTAGCGCCACCTCACAGGCCCCTATTATCACATTTTTTAAAAATTTTTCTTATATACAATAAACAAGTAAGATTATTCTATATCTATCCCTCTCCCTCTGACTCTTTTCACTCATCATACTCTCCATATCTGTCCATGTATAAGCAACTTTTATGAATTAATTTTTCCTAAAAGCTGCATAGTGTTCCATTGTGTAGATGTACCACAGTTTCTTAGCTACTTATCTGTTCTCTGGCCAGATTCTGGACATTGTAAATAGGGCTGACATGAACATATAGGAGTGCAGATGACATTTTAATATTGTGTTTTTGTATTCCTGGGGTATATCCCTAGAATGGTATTGCTGGATTATATGGGAACTCAATTTTCAGTTTTTTGAAGAATATCTATATTGTTTTCCCAAAAAGGCTAGATGAGTTGGCATTCCCACCAGCAGTGAAAGAGAGTCATTTCTCCTACATCTGTGTCAACACTGCTCATTGTGATGTGTGGTAGTTTCTGTGGTGTGAGATGATATCTCATTGTTTTGATTTGTATCTATTTGATTAGCAGATCTGATTATTGATGTGATTAGATCTGAGTAGTGATGTGGAGCATTTTTGTTACTCCTGGCTATGTGCTCAGAAATCACTCCTGGCTTGTGGGGGGGCGCCACATGGGACACCAGGGAATCGAACCTCGATCAGTCCGTCCTAGACTAGCATTTGCAAGGCAGATAGATGCCTTACCTCTAACACCACTGCTCTGGCCCCATGATGTGGAACAACTTTTAATGTGCCTTTTGGCTATCTGTATTTCTTCTTTGAAAAAAATGTCTGCTCATTTCTTTTTCCATTCTTGGATGGAATTAGATTTTTTTCCTTTCTGAGTTGTACCACTACCTTATACATCTAAATATTAATCCCTTATCAGATGGGCATTGAGATGAGCTTCTCTCATTCTGTGGGTAGTCTTTGTATCCTAGTCACTGTTTTCTTTGAGGTGCACAAATTTTTCAGTTTAATATAGTCCTATTCATTTATCTTTGCTTTCACTTTCTTGGCCAGTGGTGTTTCTTCCTCAAGAATGCCTTTAGCTTCAATGTCATGGAGTGTTCTGCCTACATTTTCCTCTATGTAACTTATGGTTTCAGGTCTGATATCAAGGTCTTTAATCCATTTTTATTTGTCTGTTGTGAATGGTGTGAAATAGAGACCTGAGTTCACTTTTTTAATTTAGGTGACCAATTGTCCCAACCCCACTTTATGAAGAGGCATTTCTTGCTCCATTTTGTTATTTTCCCCCTTTATCAATGACTAATTGATTGTATACCGGTGGATCTATCACAAGATATTCAAGTATCTGTCTTTATTCCTATACCATGCTGTTCTCATGACTACTGCTTTATTGTACCTTTAAAGGTTGGAGAATATGATTCTCCCATCTTTCCTCCTCCCCAGGGATTGCTTTAGCTATTTGTGCACATTTATTGTTACATATAATTTTCAGGAGTGTTTGATGAACTTCTTCGCAAAAGGTCATGGATGTTCTTATAGTGATTGCATTAAATATCTACAATGCTTTTTGGAAAGATTACCATTTTAATGATGTTTATCCTCCCTATCCATGAGCAGGGCATATGTTTTCATGTCACTGAATTCTCTTTTGTTTCTTGAAACAATATTTTATAGTGTTTTTTTTTTTTTGTATTGGTCTTTCACCTCTTTAGTTTAACTGACTCCATAGTACTTGATTTTTCCAAGGTACAATTGTGAATGGAATCTCGTTCTTCTCTTTCATTATTTGTGTATAGAAAAGCCATGGATTTTTGTTTATTAATCTTGTAGCCTGCCATTTTACTATTCAAGATTATTGTTTGAAGAAATTTTTTTGAAGAATGTTTAGAATTTTCTAGACACAGTATTATGTCATCTGTGAACAGCGAGAGCTTCACTACTTCATTTTCTATCTGGATGCCCTGGAGATTTTTCTCTTCCCTATTTGCTATGGCATGTACTTTAAGTAGTATATTGATTTGAATCAGTGAGAGGGGCAATCTTGTTTTGTTCTAGATTTTAAAGTAAAGGCTTTTAGTGTTTCCGTATTGAGTATAATACTTGCCATGGAATTGTGGTAAATGGCTTTGCTCTATTGAGGAAAATTCCTTTAATTCCCATCTTCTTGAGAGTTTTATCATGAGCCAGTGCTGGACCTTGTTAAATATATTCTGTGAATCTATTTATATGATCATATAATTTTTCTTTTTCTTTTATTGATGTGGTATATTATATTGATTGATTTGCATATGTTAAAATCATCCTTTCAAACCTGGGATAAATCCTACTTGCTTAAAATATGTAATCTTCTTGATGAGTTGTTGGATTCTATTTGCTAGTACTTTGCTGAGGATTTTTGCAACTGTATTCATCAAGGATATTGGCCTGATGTTGTTGTTGTTGTTGTTTTGTGGTGTCTCTGTTTTTAGTATCAAAGTGGTGTTTCTATAAGCCCCAGACTCCAAAAGGAGGATCTGGTGAGATGCGGATCTGGTGAGATTCGGGTCTGGAAGCAAATATTGATTTAGAAAATAATGCACACCAAGCAAGGGCTCCCACCACATAAGCCTTCTGCTTCTACGAAGAAAGGTAGTTTAGTCAAGGAAGACCAAAGAATGAGCATCTGCCTTCCTCAGACCCCTGCTTTTATTGACAAGAACCAAACCACACCCTAGGGTGGGAGAAAAATATCAAGTAGAGAATAATCCAATAATCCCATCACCAGATCACACCTTATGGTAGAGTATGAATATTAATTAGGGTGGGGCCAGTAATCTAATAAGATTACTTTCATAGGAACTATTTGGAAGTATTTCTGTTTAATAACCTTCCTGAAAGAGCCTGAAAAGAATTGGCAGTAGGTCCTTTTTAAAAGTTTGAAAGAATTCACTAGTGAATCCATCTAGACCTGGGATTTTTTTAAATGCAGCCTTTTTATTACAATTTCAATTTCCTAGACCATGATAGATCTATTCAGATATTCAAGATCATCCTGATTCGGCCTTGGGAGGTTATAGGAGTCCCAAAATGTATTCATTTCTTCTAAATTCTCATGTTTTGTGCTGCAAAGATTCTCAAAGTAATCACTGATTACTGTTTGTATTTCTGTAGTATTTCTAGTAATATCCTTCTTTTTATTTCTGATTCTGTTTGTTAGGTTTCTTTCTATCCATTTCTTTGTGAGTTTTGCTCATATTTTATTGATCTTCCTTTTATTTTTTTCAAAAACCCAACTTTTGCTTTCATTGATCTTTTTGATTGTTTTCTGGGTATCCAGTTCATTAATTTCTGCTCCAAGTTTTATTATTTCCTTCTACATGCCTATTTTTGGCTCCTTTTGCTCATCATTTTACAATTTCTTAAGCTGTGCAATTAAATGCTTTATGTAGGTTATTTTTTCCTTCCTGATGAATGCTTACAAAGCTATAATTTTTCTCTTACTATCCATTTTTGCTGTGTTCCATAAGTTCTGATTTGTGCCATCATTCTTATTTGTTTCCAGAAATCTTTGTTGTTGTTGTTGTTTTAGGGGCCAGATTGAGTGGTGCTCAGGGGTTCCTCCTGGCTCTGTGCTCAGAAATTGCTCCTGGCAGGCTCGGGGGATTATATGGGATGCTGGGGATTGAGCCCAGGTTCGTCCCAGCTCAGTTGCACGCAAGGCAATCACTGCTATCACTCCAGTCCCAAATTTTCAGGAATCTTTTTATTTCTTCTGATTTTGTCTATGACTCACTGGTTGTCCAACAGTGATCTGTTTAATTTCCAGGTGTTAAAGTTGTTTTTCTATTTCTGTAATTAACTCCTATTTTCAGTGCACTGTATTCCGAGTCAATACAATTTCTATCTTTTTGTTTTTATGTAAGTATGTTTTGGGGCCCAGTATATGACCTATCTTGGAGAATGTTTCATGTAGATTGGAGAATAATGTACAGCTATTTTCTGGAAATGAAAAGCCCTGTATATGTCTACTAAGCCACTCTTTTTTATTTCTACCTACAAAACTAGTATATCTTTCTAACTTTTAGCCTGGTTGATCTATCAAGAGGTGACAGAACAGTGTTGAAGACTCCCACAACTACTGTTGCTACTGATGTCTTTTTCAGATAGATTAGCAGTTGTTTTAAGTATTTTGATAGCCCCTCATTAGATCCATATGTTTATGAGTGATTTCTTCCTGACATCTATCTATCTATCTATCTATCTATCTATCTATCTATCTATCTATCTATCTATCTATCTATCTATCTATCATCTATCTATCTACCAACCTATCAACCTACGTACCTACCTATCTATCTATACCTTGATAATTAATAAATGATTCTCTCCTTCTCTAGTAACATTTTTAAGTCTGAAGTCTATGTTATCTGATATTAGTATGTCCACTCAAGCCTTTTTTTTCATTTTTATTTTTTTTATTTTTTTGCTTTTGAATCACATCCAGAAGCACTCAGGGGTTACTCCTGACTCTGCACTCATAAATCGCTCCTGGTAGGCACAGGGGACCATATGGGATGCCAGGATTCGAACCACCATCTGTTCTGGATTGGCTGTGTGCAAGGCAAAAGTCCTACCACTGTGCTATCTCTCTGGCCCCCACTTTAGCCTTTTTTAAAGGAGTTGTTTGCTTGAAAGATTGTCCTCCAATCTTTGACTTAGAGTCAGACAATTGTCTATTTGGATGTATTTCTTGTTGCCTTGCTAAATGTTGTATTTAATTTTCTGATCCATTTTGCCACTCAGAGTCTCTTAACTGGTGCATTTTTTTCATTAACGATGGGACAGATTATTATCATTTGGTTTTGTGCCATCTTTTTGTAAAATTTTGGTATGTTTGTGAGATCTGTCTGCCTTAAAATAGACCATTTAGTTGTTATTTTATGATTGGGATTTGAGTTGTTAAGCTCCTGAGATTTTTTTTTTACCCATGAAGAAGTGTATTCTTCCTTCAAATATGAATTACAATCTGTCTGGGTTACAAATTCTTGGTAAGACATTCATTTCACTAAGTTTTTTCACTATATTCTACCACTACTTTCTAATCTGGAGGGTTGCTTGTGATAAATCTGCTGTAAATTTTAAGGATACTTCTTTCTATGTAGAGATATCAAGTCTTAAGGACAAGAAAATCTGAGCAAGTAGCCTTCAACTTCTTTCATTTACTGTGTTTTCATTTTTGCTATTGCTTGTATCAGTGTACTTTACTCCATCCATCCAATAATATTGCCATGACTAAATCTATATTTTTACCTTAATGGATGAATTCTATCTTGCTGTGTCTATTTCTTTTATAATTTAGAAAAATATGAAAGCTGGCTGCAGAAACTTGCTCAAGAGAGCACACAGGCTTCTCCAGAGGCGAAGAAGACTGTAATACTCATTTCAGGTTAAGATGTGGGCAATTGGCACTCAAGATGGAGAATGTCCTTGCTTTGGGGTTGGTAATGATTTAGTGGGTGCATGGTGAGCTGCTGCTCTTGTGCTTTGTTCTAATACTTCTCTTAATCAGCATTTGTGCCTGAGAGCATCTCTTAGCACATGCTTGCAGAGTTTTTTATTCCAGATCCAATCTGGGTCATCTACTTCCCCCACCCCATTATTTTCAAGCAACTTGGGGTAAGCAGTATCTCCAAGTTTTTGTCGTTGTTGTTGTTGTTGTTGTTTGTCATTCTCTTAACTTTCTGATCATTAAGTGAGATTCACAAGATTGTTAACAGAAACTGTACTGTGTTATTTAGATTTTAGTTGCAAGCCAACACGATAAAATCTTACCATTTAAGTAACTGTTTTTTTTTTCTTGTTTTATTACTGTTAAGTACTTAATTTTTAGGAAAGACACTGATCTAATTTGGTCCACCAAGACAGCATATCATGGGAAATAAGACAAGCAGAATATAAGCCATTAAAAGAAAGGGAAGTGAATATTTGCACAAAGAAAGTCAACGCGTTTCTATCTCCCCCCCCAAAAAATGTGGAGGTAACTTTGCCATTCTTTAAATAATTTCTAAGATGATTCTCTAATTTTGAGGCAACATTTTTAATTTTTTAATAGCTTAAAGTTTAAAGTACGTAGTAAAGACAAGCAATTAACTTAAAAGCAAAAGTTGTTAATGAGTTTTGATTTTTCACTCAAATGTTAACACTGGAAAACTGCTATTGAATTGCATAGAAGCATCTGTATTCTGTTCTGAGTGTAACAGAACAGGGATGTGTAAGAACTTGTATACTCTAAGACCAATACATACAGAATTTTTGTGTCCTGTTAATTTAGATGACTTTAAGATGTTTGGATAGACACTTCAGATTGGGCCTCTATCACTTAAATTCTCACACACATTCTCACTGTTTTGGAAATTCTGCCTCAGGTAAGTAGGGCCTTATGCTAAAACTAGCTACTGGACTAAAGCTCTTCCTAATCTTGGTGTCTTGATAATGAGTTTCCAAATCCATGTTACCTGTGTCCTATATATTCTCTACTTGTACAATTATTCTTAAGAATTTAGTTTGTCCAACTCTCTTCCTTTAAGAAGTCAGACGTAGGTTTTAGGGACATGATGCTAACCATAAAATCCCTTAGATGTTCATCAAATTTCATCCTGACACAATTTATTAGGAAATAGTATTCAGCATAAACATGAAGTTTTACAAAGAGGTTTTATTAACCAGATGTCAAATAAATTCTTTTTTTTTGTGTGTGTGTGGTTTTTTTGGGTCACACCCGGCAGTGCTCAGGGGTTACTCCTGGCTCCATGCTCAGAAATTGCTCCTGGCAGGCACGGGGGCCATATGGGGGGCTATATGGAACTCCGGAATTCGAACCGATGACCTTCTGCATGAAAGGCAAACGCCTTATCTCCATGCTATCTCTCCGGCCCCTCAAATAAATTCTTAAGGTTCTAAGTAGTCTCTCTCACCCCACCAAACATGAGCTTTGACAATAGTCTTCCCCAAATATTTCCAATTTTTTTCTCTAGACCTTTAATAATATGTTCCTGTGTGTCTTCTGCACTCATCTTCAACTATTAACTTCACACAGTTTTCCCTGAATATTGACACATGTGTCTGACTATTCCACAGAATGTACTGCTCTTTGACTTTGCTGCACACTCTCAGACCTCTGAGGTTTTACATATCTATTTCTCATCTTGACCATTTACCTACTTTCCTCACCAACTGGACATCTCTCTGTACACTTCTTCAAACATTCCAAGCTCCCACCCACTGGTTACTTCCTCTCTCTGTGCTTTGGCAGTGATCTGAATCTACCTCTAGGTTTATACTTTTTTTTTTGTTCATAATTATGCTTTGGGGTGGATTTCCCAACTACAAAATTAGACATATCAGAGAAAATGCTGTTAATTTGAAAGTGATTATAAAAATGAGAAACAGGCTTTGGTAAATATTAGAGCATATGCTTGTCAAGGTAAGATGTATCCGACGTAATTGTCAGGGGCAAATCAACTGTCAACAGTGCTTGAATTGATGTTGTCTTCACTACAATGAATATGATATTTGCTGTATGTATATTTTTTGTAGTAAGTGGTGTTTATTAAGAGCTCTATAGTAAAATCTGTGGTTGTGGGTTAAATGGAAATATTGTAAACTGTTCTGAATCACTGGTGTTATAAAAGTTATGTCAATTACAGCTAAAATCACCACATACTTATTTAAAAACTTAGCAATATTTTGTGTCTCCCTCTGCACTGCTGGGTCTCACCCATTACTTTGTGGTTTACTTCTCTCTGCCTCTGAAAGGAAAGAGTGCCCCTAAACTCTCATTACACATTGCGAGAAAATGCAGATGGCTTTTATCTTACAGTTCAGTCTTAAAGCTGTTTCTTGAATATTACTGGAAAACGTGGGCTGAATTCAGCTGACAACGTTTTAATATTATGGAGGGAAAATAAGAACAAGTTTCATGATGTAGTTCAACACAAAATTTCAGACTTATTTGCTTGCTGGTTTTCATTTTCTTTTTAATCTCTGATTCTGACATAGCTCCTTGTAAACTCATAGAATAAGTTTTACGAAAGGGGAGGGGTATTTCGATTGTACCTGGTAGTTCTTAAAGGGGAGGATATGTTTGTTTTACATTTTATTTTCAAATGTAAATACTTTTAAAAGACTAAAGATTCCATTTTAAAGAAACCTCTTAAATGATATTTGCAAAATAAAATGACTTCTAAGTTTTTCTATACAGATTTTCAAAATGTCAGCTGGCAGTGTCTCTGCCTCATTAAGTCAGATAATGTTGATTCCACTGTTTTCCTTCCACCAGCCACACTCTGGAAAAGTCCACAGTTGTCTTAAAAGGTCTGAAAGGTTCAGAGAGTTTATTTTCTCTTATTTGGTTCTAAGTTAATCTAAGATAACCTAAGTCATCTAGCTTTGAGCTATGCTATTTTAGTGTAAAAGTTTCCATTTCATAACAGTATTGTGTAAGTTAACAGATTTTGTGTTATCTAATCATATTGGTCCAACTCTTATTTAGTTCCCCACCCCCTAATTTAGTTCTTTCAGTGTTTTGGCTTCTATTTCAAATGTACTTGTTAGAAATCTGCAAAAGGAAGGCTTGCCTCAGCACCACATTGAGCAGAAGGAGGCTCTTCCCTGGACTCTATGATTTTGAAGGTCCACCAAACATTTTATACCCAAACATACACACATATACATAAATACATGCACAAACATGCACACATGTATAACAAACATGTGAATGTTTGAACTGGGAGTGCCTCATAGTAGGATTGTTAGGATTGCCTCAGCGCTTACTAATGTCATCAGTATTTGAACTTGCAGCTTTATGCTTTTCAGACAAGTGCTTTAAGCCACTACTTCTGGCCCTATAACTAGAGTACTTGCAGCTAAGCTAAATAGGTTTCATTTTTTTCAGCTCTTAACATACAGTACATATTTAAGTATAAAATATAACTATGGAATATATATTAAATGAATCAGTTGAAGAATTTATGAATTCAAACTCTAGATAAAAAGGGTATATACATTATAAAAGTTATATAAATAAGAGAAAATTTTCTTTATTTTTTAGCTTTTTTATTTGTTTATAAATAAATTCTTTAACTGAATCACCATAAAATACACAGTTACAAAGTTGTTCATAATTGAGTTTTCGTTATTCAGTGTACATCACCCTTCACCAGTGCACAGTTCCCACCACCAATGTCTCCATTTTTCTCTGCTTTTCACCTGCATTCTCCCTGCCTGCCTCTATGGCAGACATTTTTCTTCTCTTAGAGAAAAATTTTAATAGCATACTTAGTGACAAAATATTATAACATTACACAGTAAAATGGCACTTTTACTTTTTAAAGTATATTACAAAAGGGAAAAACTGTACACCTAAATCTTAAAAATTTTCTTTACTACATTTGGAGGCAAATTCACTGCTTTTTCACTAATTTATGCAAAGACACCCAATTGTTAAAACTCCAGATTTATCATATCCAAGATATGCCTGTTTGTGATTGACGTCTCCAGGGACTCTAGAGACAGGATGGACCACCCTCTTCTCCCCTGTCCCCACCTCCATACTCCCAGCTGTCTTGGCAGCCATGTTCATCAACCACCACTGTTGGCATGAGTTCATCAAACCAGACCTACAGATCCTCCAAGTCTTGAACCACCCTGCCACTTACAAAACTTCATGACACCTCCATGATTTTAATATTGACTTCCCAGATTAGATGTGAAATTGCCATAGAATACCATAAACACAACAACAGAATGCTCAACTACTAATTATCAGCTTAGTAAAGCTTCAAGCAATGACATAATGACCCTATTGTGAGATATGACAATATTTTACTAATTTATTTTGATAAAGTTTTTTTGATAGTTGCATTATATTAGGTAAATTATTCATTCCTGCCAAAGGACAGGCTTCAGGGAGCTTGAGAAACTGGGAACAAGGGTGGAAGGAATGTTACATACATGGTGAGATTAATGTTGGAACTTTGAATGCCAGAAATAACTGTATTATGAGCAACTCTAAAATGGTGTTTAAAATAAAGATATTTAATATAAAAAAAGACATTTGGAGGCATAATTCCTTGTTGTTAGTTATTTTATATACTTTTTTAAACTTCTGCATTACTTATAGACTAATTTTTTTGGGGGGGGTAGGATCACACCCAGCGGCACTCAGGGGTTATTCCTGGCTCTGCATTCAGAAACTTGGGGAACCATATGGAATGCTGTAGATCAAACACAGGTCTGATCTATGTCTGCCACATGCAAGGCAAACACCCTACTGCTGTGCTACCACTCTGGCCCCATAGACTAATATTGTTAAAGAAAATAATTTTGGGGGTTTGGGACTTAGTCCTGCCCTGCTGGCTTGAGCAGCATCAAAGTATCTGGCCTATGTATCCTAACCAAAAAAATCAATATTTTAGATTTCCTAAATCAGAATAACTTCAATGATCATATTTTAAGTCTTTGCTCATTTTGTGGTAATCAAACAGAACATTGGAATTGATTTAGTAAGTCTTGGTCTCTGTAATTGTTAGACAAATTTTCCTGAAACCTGAACAAAAGTTTAAAAGATTTAATTTATTGAGAATTCTATAGTTCACAGACCTTTTTCATGAGTGATGATCATAAGATGTTTGTTCATCAGTTTTCTATTGATCTTGTCAAAAGGATTAAGATGCTTAGATTTTTTTTATCCTTCATCATTTTTCTCTGTCAACTCATAATCAAGTTCATATGACTTTATCAATTGATGACATCTTTAGTCATCATATTTTATTGAATAAGCGATTTTCTAACAGTAGAATTTCCTATGAACATTAAAGCTCTTTTTCAAAAAGATACATGAAGAGTTGTCAAGCCAGCTCTCTTATGGGGGACCCTCTAGCTTGTTTTTTTCCCCATGAAAAGACAGTGAAGAAATTAATTTGTTAATTCATGTTGATCATGTAGATTTTCTACTCCTCAAATTACTTTACATTTTTGTTTTTATAATTACTTTTTTAAGCACCATGGTTACAAAACTTTATGATTAAGATTCAGTCATACAATGTACACCACCCTTCACCAGGACATGTTTCCTGCCACCAAAGTCCTCTCTCTCTTCCTCTTCCTTTTTTTTTTCTTTTTGACACTGTGGTTTGTACTATTGTTAATAAAGGGGTAGCATGCATTATCACTTTATCTCATTTCAGTACTTCTTGTCCAGAGTGATCAGTTCCAACCATCATTGTCATAGTGGTCCCTTCTCTACCCTAACTGTACTGCTCCACTATTTGTGGCAAGCTTCCTACTCTGGACTAGTCATCCTGTCCCTCAAATTTATTGTTTCTGGATATTATTACTATACTTCCTTGTTGGGCCATTCACTAGGAATTTCTATATTTCTAGAGGGGGACTGACAGAAGGCCCGCTAAGATACCATTTCCTTAATGTGGATTGCTGTTTTGAATACTCCCAAAGATTGTTTCACCAGAAGGCCCACTGGGAAGCTTTCCAGTGTGGAAGGCTGGACAATTCCTAAGAAATATTTTTGAGATTTGCATTATGGTACTGACATTATGATTCTTTCACAACTAACATCTCATCTAATTGGCCTATTCTCCCTGTGTATATTACAGGCAAATATAGCCTTGATTAAGTATCTCTTTACCTGGAAGATCTCAGACCAAAATAAAGACACTTAGAAACAATTTTTTTCCTCTGTCTTTAAAATTCTTTTGTAGTTTCTGCTTCTTGGGACATCCTTAAAAGGTCCTTGAGTACTTGTTAACTCTTACTTCAGAATTTAAATTGAAATAGGTTTGGCCAAGATGTAAATTTGGGCTGTTAAACTTTTACCAGAAAAAGAATTACATCCTTTTGAGACATAGTTTGTCTCCTTCATTTTGACCTTTAAACAATGAAATCTATCCTTTTAGAAATAGGAACTGGATAGAGAAACTCTGCTCCTCACCAATCCCCTATTTTACATCCGAAGCTAGCCTGACAGAAACTGCTTTGAGACGTTAAAATCAACCTTCTCCCTAGGACTTCAGGGTCTGTGTACCACTCTAGCCAGGTGTATTGTTTTTACTGTTAATTTGTGCTTTGTTTGTGAACATTCCTCTCATGCCTGTGATTGAAAATTTACTTCATATATACCTGTCCCCACATTAAAAAATTAGAACATTGTTCTCTCACATGGATTTTGTGTGGTCTCTCATTTCTTCATATTTTGTATACGCCATTTGTGTCACCCACTTTTCTCAAGGGAACTCAAAGAAGTTCTCTAATGCCATTGGACCCAAAATTTAGCCTGAAGAATTTTCTTATTTTCTAATATCCCACAAATGAGTGAGATTATTCAATGTCTATTCCTTTCCCTTTGACTCATGTCACTCAGCATAATTTCCATCTCTATCCAAACATAATCAAATTTCATTAGTTAATTTTTCCTAAAAGTTGCATATTATTCCTTTGCTTATATGTACCACAGTTCCTTTAGCCACTCATCTGTTCTTGGGTTGTTTCCAGATTCTGCTATTGTAAATACAATATAGGAAATACAAACATAGGAATGCTGAGGGCTTCACTGCATGGTGTTTTTGGATTCCTAGATTATGTCCTTAGGAATAAATTATCTCATTTTTTGTGTTTTTTTGTTTTTTTTTGTTTTTGTTTTTGTTTTATGGGTCACACCTGGCAGTGCTCAGGGGTTACTCCTGGCTCTACACTCAGAAATCACTCTTGGCAGGCACAGGGGACCATATGGAATGCTGGGATTTGAACCTCTGTCCTTCTGCATGCAAGGCAAACGCCTTATCTCCATGCTATTTCTCCGGTCCCAAATTATTTCATTTATAACTTCTCAGTACTTTCCTCTAAAATAATACAGTGGGTCCAGAGAAATAGTACAACAGATAAGGTACTTTCTTTGCACGTAACTGGACCCAGGTTTGATCTGAAGCATCCCATATGGTCCCCATAGCAATGATGAATAATTCCTGAGTGCAGAGTCGGAAGTAAGGCCTAGGGGGCCTAGGTGTGGCCCCCAAATCAAAAACCAAAACCTACCAAAAAAAAAAACCAAAAGCAAACAAACAAAAAAAAAACCCAACCACCAACTCCTCTAAGTCCTCTAAACTAGTCTTGGTGAATATTGTTTAGGCATTTATCACTAAATAAGGGAGTGCTGGGAGGAATAAAAGGTGTTAGGAAGCAGAAATTATAATGAAAAATACGAGAGCTAGAGAGAGAGCTCACGGAACTGAAGCACCGGCCTTGTGAGCTCTGAGCCCCAGGTTCTCTCTCTGGTACTTCCTGTAGCCTTCTATTGTTCCTTCTAGAACAGTGAAGTATCAAGCCTGCCTAGGCAGCCTAACCAAGTATTCTGTGAATGGCCTCAAGACTTCCTGAGAACTTCTAGGGATTCCTTCCCCCAATCAAAGAAAAAAGACATTCGGATAATAGCATGTATCATGACTGATTTTAGATTCCAGCATCAAAAAGTCCTGGGTTTGAATTTCTATGCCTGCTACAAACTGCCTTGGTTGAATGTTTATAAACACTTCATCAAATATTATAAATTCTTCAATACTTAATAAAATCATCTCTCTAAGTACTAGTAAATATAATGCATATGAGATATATATTTATATCTATCTCTAGATATATATTGCATATGAGATATCTATCATCTATCTATCTATCTATCTATCTATCTATCATCTATCTATCTATCTATCTATCTATCTATCTATCTATCTATCTAGTAGTGAATATAGTGCATAGGAGATGAAAGTAAATCAAGTAAGAGAAGAAAAATGAAAACTAGTATAATCCCTAAGCACAGAGCCAGGAATAGTCTCTGAGAACTGAAAGGTGTGACCCATCCACCTCTGCATAGCCCTCCCAAAATTGAAAGAAAATGAAAGTAAAAAAATAAAAGAAAGAAGCAAAAAAATAGTACTGTGAATATAATTCTGTGGTAGAGGTATGTCTCCTTGAATCCAGGCTTTGACTTCAGTAACATGCAAACTCACACACACACACACACACACACACACACACACACACACACACACACACAGAGGCAAACGCACACACACAAGAAGTTGTGGGAGGAAAATTAAGAAGGAAAAATACTGTATTGAAAATGGAGCACAAACAATTCCCAGTGGGGTTTTCAAGGCTCCTTTGTATTCTAAAAACCTTTACTTAACTAATCTTCAGCTTTCTTCTTTGCAATGAGTGAGTAGTTCTTGTTCTTTTGTCTTTTCCTCTAATCACCACTTTCTAACCCTGTAATCATCATTATGACTTTTCTCCTAATTCTTACTTCTCTTTCTGGTTGTGGACACTGGGAAACTGAACAGTACTCTGTGACCATGGAGAGAGTGGAAATAATGTAACATCAACAGCACCCTCCCTTCCTCTTTAGAACTAGCTAGAGAAAGAGAAGTGAGCAACAGAGGACAATGTAAAAATATGTATCAATATTTATGCTACCAAATGTATGCTGCAAATAGTTTATAGAATAGTGATCACAATTGTTTGCACTTTATTATTATTTTATTTTATTATTTTGGAGGAGTATTGGGCCATAGAGAGTGGCACTCAGGGGAGACTCCTGCAATGTTCAAGGGAACATTTGCAATGCCAGGGATTGAACTAGGGTTGGCTGCATTTAAGGCAAGTCTCTATTATCAGCACTGTGGACACTTTTGGAGAATATGCTCACTTAGATTTTATACCTGACTGCATCATCCCTTTAGCATTACCAGGAGTGACTCCAAGCCATGAATATTCTGGAACCCCTTCCAACTCTCCTAAACAGATTTGGTGAATAATTCTTAAAGCTATTTTAATTCTTTTCTTTTTTTTTAATTTTTTTATTATCTTAAAACCAACTTTTTTTTTTTCAAATTTAAGTTTTTGGTTTTTCTACTTTTATTTTATGAAGACAAAGATGCAAAGAAAGAGAACAAGGTGAAGTTACAGAGGGAAGATGATCACCCCTAAACAGAATTCTCAGAAGAAATCCCCTTGGTGACACCTTAATTTTGAACTTTCAGCCAATAAACATTAATAAAACAAAACACACGCACAATTACTTTGTCCCTCAAGTCCCCAGATTGTAGTACATTACAACATTTCTTAGCAGTACACAAAGCAATCTAAAATCATAAAATTTATGTAACTCCTTTAACATTGAAGACATAATATTTTTTACAGTATCATGCACATGCATATTCATTTGAGTTAACCTCAAAAGTTTAAGTGATAGACCTTGAGACTTCCTGATCTGAAGTTTAATACTATTTATTATATTAGTCTGCTTTTGACTTTTTTTTTAAATTTATTTAAAGAAAGTATATCACATAGTGACACAATTGATCACAATTTGCTTCAGGAAGAACAACGGCAAAGTTATTTTCTTCTTCACTCTTTTCTTTTAAGGATAAGAGTCAAAAAACTATTTTCATTTTTAAAGGAAAGCATTTTCTTCTTTATTTCTAGAGTCAACTCTACATATTATGTATGCACCTTTACTAAGAGTTGACATTGTAATGATTATTCACCAATAAATTCTTTAGGACTCTAATTAAGACCATGTTAGTTAGGAATTATCTATATGTCCTATTAATTATCCTATAAACATATATATATTTATCAAATATTTTAAGATTATGCACGTTGTCACAAATCAGAAATAACAATTTAAGACCTGCAACTTTGAATAGAGAAGCTGGAGAGATGGTTCAAAGGATCAGAGAGCCTTGTGCACACAGGAATACATTTGCATTTTGGAGTCTCAGATTCAAAATCCAATACTTCATTGTGTCCTGAATACTGAGCTGGAGTCCCCTCTAAGCACTATCGAGTGTGGCCCCAAAATAAAATAGGAAAAGGGGAGCAACATCTATTTTCAATGCTAAACCTAATGTCTGTGAATAATCCTTTTCCTTTAAGAGCCTCAGTCAAGCAAACTATTTTTATGGATGTTTCTTAAAAGGAAATAATGTTCACTTAAGAAATATTCAACTTGGATTTTAGACCTTTCATTTTTATAGCATAAATTTCATGTTTATTTATTCTCAATATTTTTCAGCATTAATTTGAAGTAATTAATTTCCCTGGATACACAGAATCCAATTGATTAAAGATGACAAAATAAAGAGTGCATTGTAAGATTTGCTATAATTTTTTGTTTTGTTTTTGTTTTTCCCCAGTTATGTTTGTTTTAGAGCTATAGCCAGTGGTGCTTACCGTGGCCACTCTGGCAACCCTCAGTCGACCCAGCCATGGTTCAGTGCATAACACAGCGGGAGGCCAGCATGTTGGGGACCAACCAAAGTTACAGACAGTAGTGCATGGGGCGCAATTTTGAAGGTCTAATTTTGGGCTTGAGCACAGAAAGTTTATTTTCCTGACTTGCTTTCTCTTTCTCCACTTGAATTGTTTATTTCAGTTTGTTTATTTTTATTTTTGGCCACACCCAGCAGTGCTTAGGGTTTACTCCTGACTCTGCTCAGAGGTCACTTCTAGTGAGGTTTGCAGGACCAGATGGTATCAAGAACCTATCCTGGGTCAGCTGTGTATAAGGCAAAATGCCTTACCCATGTACATTTCTTTGGCCCCAAGCCTACCCTAACTCCTATTCAGACATAACCCAGGGGTTACTCCTGTCACTACGCTCAGAAATCGCTCCTGGCAGGCTAAGGGGACCATATGGGATGCCGGGATTCAAACCACAGTCCTTCCACATGCAAGGCAAACGCCCTATCTCCATGCTATCTCTCCGGCCCCTGACACAATTTTTTGTTTGTTTGTTTTGTTTTAGTTTTGTTTTAGGCCTATACCTGGCAATGCTCCGGGGTTACTCCTGGCTCTGCATTCAGGAATCATTTATGGGGGGCGCCAGAAACTTTATGGGATGCTGGGGATCTAACCCAGGTCAACTGCATGCAAGGCAAATGCCCTATCAGCTAGCTGTACTATCTCTCCAGACCTCAAATACTATTTTATATTTTCTATTATTCAGTAAAATTTATTTTTGTAATTCTCAATCCTTTTAGTTTGTTACAGAAACTTGGGGGCGTAATTTCTTTTTTAGATTTTTATTTATTTGTTATTGAAAGTCATTGCGATAGTAAACGTTTTCTCTGTACCTTATTAATATGATTTTATTTTTTGTATTGATATGATATACTACATTTATTGATGTGCATATAGTAAGCAACCCTTGTGTTCCTGAGATAAATTCTACTTGGTCATGGTATATAATCTTTTTAAGATGCTATTGGGTTAAATACGTTAATATTATGTTGAGAAATTTTGTACCTATGTTTGCCAATAAAATTGGTTTATAATTTTCTTTAGCTGTGGTCAGAGGTTTCCTCAAAAATTCACACTTTGATGGTATTTTTTCCCTTTTCAGAAATTCCCTGTGATTGCTTGTTACCCTTATTCGATTTTGCCACCTGAGAACTTCCATGGTCAAGTCAGCAAATAGCATAATTATGCCCTTTGATAAAATACCGTAGATACATATGACCCGCCTGACTTTTATTCTGTGGTTTTCAGAAAATACTGTGTTTATTCCAAATGCTGTTCTTTTTTTATTAGTCTTTTGGAACACCCTTCCTTGTTCAAGATTCAAGATAAGTGTACCACTTTTATAAAGAGTTTAGAAGTGTTTTATTATCTTTGATGTTCTGGTTTCCCAATACATTTATGTACTTAATGTATTTATTTTTCATTTTCTATGCTCACAGATCATTTGAAATATGTTTTAATAGTCACATTGTGTCTATGTTATTTTATTTACTATGAACATTTAAAGATGATGATATGTATTTAGTCCTACATATATATTTCAGTCCCTAGTCTGGTGATATATGAATATAAAGGAGCTCAGCAAATATTTCTGAACTTCAAGTATAAAGTCATGGTTTAATGGAAGCAAAATGTATTTGGAGGTATTTTATTTGAATTTGTTTCTAAGCTCTCACTAGCTAAGTGACCATGAGAAAGTTATAACCCCAAATTATCTCTACGATATTAAATAATTGCTTGTATATTTCATTAAAAACACATGGAAAGCTTAAAATCATAGTCTAAACAATTTAAGGGATATCATCATCATCATCTCAGAGCATTAGTGATCAGTTAAAAAATTCTGATTAATGATAGCCCCCATAGATTATGATTTAAGGTCAGGCTTAGGATTCATGTCTTATTTTTTTGATAGTTAGGCTATGATAAACATTATTTTAATTCCCTGAACCTTTTCCCCAGCCTGTAAAATTGAAACACAATGTTAATTCTATAGGTTGATTGTAAGTGAAATAATGATATGTTATTATAGGTCATCTCCTGGCTCATAATCCGAAGTCTAATATATGTTTAAAATAATAAAATCTTGCCTCTACAGGAAGGAGTTTTGCTCTGATATATCCATACAAGAAGCCAATGACCACTTATAATCCTGAAGATAAATTTAGATAAACCAAGGTCAAGAATGAAAAATAAGAGAAGCAGAAGAACTTGATTAAGAGTAGTCTTGCCACATCCTCTCTTTGCATGCTCTGCTAAGTGATTTGACCATTTTTCAGAATGAACTACAACCGGATTTAAAGAGCAGATATAATAAATTGCCAATACCCACGGTATTTCATGGATGATCTCACTACACTGGTGACCAAGTTAATTTTAAACAGCTGGAAGGACTTAACACTCTCACACAAATCATGTATATTGTTGACATTATGGAGAAAATCTCCCTGAAAAACAAATAAATTCTAACCTCTAAATAGCGAAGTGTAACTAAGAATTCTTTATAAAGAATATGGAAATTTCTATCAAATGAATTTTTGATGCTATTATATTCTATTTTTATAGTAATCATTGTTAATAACTGAATATATAACATTAACAACACAAATACACTAGATAATCTTCAGCCTCTTTGGAATGGTTTTGTTTGAAATTGGATAGACTATCATCCTGATTTAAATTTTTCCTTGTGTCCAGCCATTACTATATCCCTCAAATTAATTTCATTCCTCTCTAGGCTGTTCTTAAACTATTACTTAAATCTTTGGACTAACTGTGTTAATAAAATAAAATATGGGCAACATAAAGTTAAGTACTCACAAGAATGCTGAGGATGACATGAAAATTTTTGTCACTTAAGACTAGAGATAATAGTCGAATTTCCTTAATGATTGTTCCTAAAATAAGAAAATATTACTGTGTGATGTGTTTATTTTTAATAACTAAAAAGATGCGGTTGTTACTTAGGGAAATATTTCCTAAGGCTGCAGTGTTTTAGCTGAGTTTGCTTAAGTCTAAATGTTGACAGAGGGAAATGCTCCAGTCTAGCTACACTCTTCCACTAACTTATATGCATTTCGCTACATAGCTGGCTTAGTTTAGAGTGGTGTTTGTGTTTACAGAGCATTGGAAAGCAAACAAGGCTGATGCAGGAATTGAGTCTACTGGCAACATGTTTTTAACAGCTGCTCTCATTTGCCACAGTGTGTAACTTGAATGAGATGCCAATTTATTTTTTTGAATCCTGCTGCAAATTGATTATTACTTAGCTCATTTCTAAAGAAAGAAAACTTTGAAAGTGGAATTCAAGGCTTTGTTTTTTTTTTCCAGTTGATCTCAGAGTGTGAGAATATGATGACCAACTTTTGGGTATAAATCTGGAGGGAGGGGACCGGAGAGATAGCATGGAGGTAGGCATGCAGAAGGATGATGATTTGAATCCCGGCATCTTACATGGTCCCTTCAGCCTGCTAGGAGTAACCCCCGCCGGGTGTGACCCCCCCAAATAAACAATCAACAACAACAAAAATATCTGGAGGGAGGTGCTAGAGCAATAGTATAGTGGGTAGAGCACTTAAATGTGATTCTCAGCATTCCATATGTAGGAGTAATCCTTGAGCACAGAGACAGGAATAAGCCCTGAATGCAGCTGGTTGTGGTGTGGCCCCAAAGTAAACAAACGAGAGAGAGAGAGAGAGAGAGAGAGAGAGAGAGAGAGAGAGAGAGAGAGAGAGAGAGAGAGAGAGAGAAAGGAAAAAAGGAAAATCTTGAGGCAACTATAATCCACAAATATGAGATAGAGTTAAACATTAGTTTCCCATACATCAAAATATCTCATATTTTTATATTATTATTATTATTATTATTATTATTTGGTTTTTGAGCCACACCCAGTGACGCTCAGTGGTTACTCCTGGCTATGCACTCAGAAATCGCTCCTGGCTTGGGGGACCATATGGGGCATCAATGGATAAAACCGCGGTCTGTCGTAAGTCAGCACGTGCAAGGCAAATACCTATGGCTTGCGCCACCACTTTGGCCCCTAATTATTATTTTTTGATATTGGATTTTGGGTCACACCTGGCAGTACTACTCATGGCTCTACTCTGTACTAAAGAATCATTCCTGGTGGTTTGGGGGGACCATATTGGGTGCTGCCCTACCCATTGTACAATCACTCCAGCCCAGCCATCTCTATCTGTAAGTGAAGGGAAATGGAATGAGGCAAAGTAAACTGAGAAAAAAATAAATATATTTTAAAGATAGGAGTTTTCACTGATACTATTTGGTAATGAGAATATTTTTAGTTAATCATAAATAGAACTGTTATATATTTTGCATATATTTTGCTATATATTTATTTATATATATACCTTTCCTATATATTTGCATGATATTTTAAATATATTTGAATAAAAGTGTAATGAGCACTAAAAAAGAAATTATTAGGCATATAGTTGCCATTAAGTGTTCAAACCAGATGTAGTAGTAAAGCAAAGAGCTCTCTGATCATCTTCCTACCAAAGCCAGGGACTTAATAATGGCTTTGGGCCAGCCATATTAGTTTTTTTTTGCACCCTGTACTAAAAACTAAAATTTGGTCTCCATAGAGGTGTAGGAACTTAGTTATCTAGCAACTACACATTGAGCTTAGCCATAGCTGTACAGAGAATTTTTTGTCAATGGCCACATCTTCCCAGCTACTTTCAAATAAGAGACAGAACAAAATGATAGGTATTGGTAGATAGAAGCTGAATCTCATTTACTTTGATTCAAGAAACTCAATTCCCTATCATTGTGATTGAGATGGCTGGGGACTACAGCCTCTGTGCTTGTATCGATCACTTGTTTTCCCCAGCGGCCTATGCTGTTTCTTTCATATTAGACCCACAGCATAGAAGCAGGGGAGCTTGAGAAATTGATTATAGTGATACGTGGAGGGTGGGAAATTTCATTGTGAAAGAGCTAGATTTGTCAGGATTTCAAAATCTTGAGGTTTTTAATTAATACCTCAACTTTTTTTTTGCCTTTTCAGATTATACCAGTAATATCATTTGGCCTTGGAGTGCCCTAGATGTTATTTCTGATTGTTAATATGGAAAATGATTAAGTAGAAAAAGCGGGGGGAAGGAGAAAGGGACTTGAAAGTGGACATGAGGATTCTAGAAGATAATAGGCTTCTTTTAGCTGATTGCTCTTCAGCAGTGCACTAAAACTCAAGAAAAAAAAGAATTGTGTGTATTCTAGCTATCTAGCAATCCTTCTAGCTGTTCATGAGTTTACTGTAGTGTAAACTTTCATGAGAAATTACTATTAACTATTACACACCCTGACATATTAAGAGTTGTTCTTTGGGAGTGGACAGATAGTACAGTGGATAAGGCATTTACTTGTCTTGCATGCTACCAATCCAGATTTCATCCTCACTTCACTTCTGGCTCTCCAGCACTTCCAGGAGTGATCCAGAGCATCACCAGGTAATGCCTGAGCACTAAGCCCGAAGCACCACTTGGTGTGCCTTTCCCAAAATAGACAAGAATAGGCCTTTGTGCCATCTTTCATATTATTGTCTTAGAGTGTTAATTACAAATCTCAGATAATTATTATGAAGCTCACATTACTTTTACTCTGTTAGTCCACATAAAATGTAAAATTCATTTGTATTTCAAGAAATCCAAACTTTGTTAAGTGAGGCAGGTAAACTATATTGATATATGTGAGGAATAATGGACAATGATTTCTCTTTATTTGAGATGATTGTTTTTCCCATATTTTTCTGAAATTTAAAAAAAATATTTTTCTTCAGGTCTACTTTTTTATCTTCTTTTATTTTAAAAATAATCTGAATTAGTATTGTTTTCCCAAATAATAGAAATCCTCTTTAGATTTACACTTTCTACTTTATACCCTAATGGTATAATCTAATCTAAACAGTCCTGAATTTGGGGTTCTGGGACATTTCATCCAGGCCAGACATAATCTGTGAGTTATAACAGCTAACATAATATGTAAGTTATTTATTAAATCTAAGAAATCTCTGTAAGATTAACCTGAAAGCTGTAGCCAGCTACAAACTAGTTTGAAGCAGAAGGACTTCACGTGTTTTAATTCTGAACAGTATGGTATTCTTTGAGCTTTGCCAGAATGACTTCCTTTTGTATGTACACTAAAAAAGAAATTTATGATTTTACTGGTAAACTAATGTTAACTTTGAAAAATAGAACATAAACAGTCTGGGAAAATATATACATGTATGAGTAGCTCTCTATGTGTAAATGTATTACCAGGATACATTAGGTTTCCATTTTGGTTTTTTGTTTTCATGTCAGCTCCTGGAAGGGCTGGTAAATTTTCAAATGTCATCTTGGATCTGATAATTAAAAGTGATAACCACGTTTTTTTTTTAAGTAGAATATTTCAAAATCTCATGTCAATTTGATATAGTGAAATACGTAGCAAATAAAACAACTGGATGTATGTTAAAAGATATAAGTAAAATGTATATGAGTTTTTAAATTATTAAATATTCTGAAAATAAAAACAGAATTAAACCATTACCAAATTCTCATTCTTTTCCTGTTATCTGAAGTAAAAGGGAAAAAATAATTTTCATAAATATTGAAATAGCATTTTATTAAATTTAAAGGACTTAAAGTTGGCTATTGGTATAAAGACAGTGGCAGGAGTCTCCTCATGGAAATTATTATGTCTACATCTTTAAGGCAGAATGGAAGCATGGTTAAATGGGTGCATTTGTTTTTAGATCAAGATGATTAGTTCTGTTGCTTACTGGTTGCTTGAATTTAGAGAAGATAATTGAACTTGTTTGTCATTGGTTTCCTAAATAAATGAATGTAAATTATAGTACCTATATCAAAGAAGCTATGAGAAGCATAAAACAATACACAGAAAGGACATGTTTCAATAGCTAGCTCTAAGTGCTCACAATAAGAGTAGTTGCTGTCATAATCTAATTCTGGCATGAGATTTGAATTTCATGAAACATGTTAGCTTTTTCAGAGGCATTTGTTACCTCCGTGAGAATGAATTTCAGTTGTTTCAGAATATTTAAATATAAAACAAGACAATGTTCTCTGCTTCTATTTGTTCATCTTAATTGGTGTAGGTACAGGTGAGCTCCTTGTATTCTCTTCACAAGGATATTGCCAATTGGCCCTGTGGTATTGCTTTCTCTTCCCTCAAGGAAGCTGCAAGAATAGATCTAGATGACATAAAGAACAGGTAAGCAGTACTTTTTGGGGGCAACTCTCCTCTTTGAGAATTATTTTTGTGAAAATTAATGTAGAGAAACACAAGCTTGGGATGATAGAAGAACGTTGTCTTTTGTTTTGTACACAGAGAACACTCCAGAATTCAGTCAGAAGCTTCCTTTTATCTCTGACAGGAAGCAATTCTGTTTTGCTATCCCAGAAAGAGGAAGAAAGAGGCTCCTCCTTGTTCAGCACTAGTTTAGCCAATGAGAGAAATGTCAGAATCCAGGAAATAAAAAGCCTCTGGACTTCAAACTACCAGTTTTCCAGTGGATTCTTCCTTTCACAACAGTCCACCCCAATGGGATAAAAGAATGGTTTCTTTGACATAGGAAAGTGTGTGCATGTTTTACCATGAGACTAGCTTTCCAAGTTGTTTTCTGTGGTTTCTGAATAAACCCTTTGTTTCTGGTAAAATAACTGCTACTTATTTGTTTGAAATCAACACTATCACCAAATGGTTTACATCCTCTTCATCTCCTTTAATCATGCACACATCTATGCTTCCATTCACCCCTCCATATTGGGCATTGGAGATATGGCATGAATTAGGTAGTCACTGTTTCAAACAGCTTAAGGGAGGGGACCCAGGGTTCATGAAATATGGTGGTAGTTGTGGTTTCAAGTACTTAAAAAGATAATTATTCTGTATAGAATTTAATATAATAATTGTGATTGGTTTGGAGAAAAAGGTACATAAAATCTTTACATTGGATTTTTAGTATTTCCTATATTGGTATGAAGAGCTCTTGCTCTTTGACAATTGTTTGTACCAATACTCAAATAAAATTTAAATGTTCCAAAAATTAGTATAAAGTCTTTATTTGATGACAGGTATGCATGGAACTATTTGGCTTTCCCTGTAAATTCAATCTCCTTGGTCATTTTTAAGACACAATATATACCTAGATCACTATTAATATTGGGCAGCAGACAATGGATGAACCAGTTTGAGGGATGTAGCATATTTAATATGGTGAAAGGACACTGAGAAAACCTAGCTGTGATATTCAGAAGTAAAGCATTGGGAAGAGAAGAGAAAAAAAAGAGAGAGAGGGAGGAGGAGAATGTGTGTATGTATATGAATAAATTATTTTTAAATGGACCTTAGCTGTTGTATTAAATATTAATTATAAAGTCCTTTAGGGTGGATGGAAGGAGTTGGATGGATGGTGCTTTAAGTCCCTATAGCGGATCTGTAGGTATCAGGGTGACAGTGAAGAAATGACCCACAGACAGTCAATAGAAGTCAGGAGACATACAACTTTATTTAGGCCCTCACTGCCATGTGCATATATCACTTGGCTTCTAAGTTAAGCAGCCTCTTTCCTGCTCTTGCAACTATCCTGTCTCTCATCTCTCCATGTTGCTTCTTCCTTGCTGAGCCTCTCTTCTTTATGAGCCTCTCTCTCACCCTAAACCCAGGCAACCCCTTAAATCACCAAAGATGGACCCCTCCCAGCTATGGGAGGGTCTCCTTCTCCAGGTGAGATAGGTAGGAAGCTGTGGGGAGGGTAACACTTAGCTAGTGTTTTATTGGCCCTTTCCTCATAACACAAAAACTTAAGAGTCAATATTTTAGGCTTTTGAAAAAAGATAGTTTTTGGGGGGATAAGTTTTTGGTATCATAGTTATCTCAAATTTTTTTATAATAATGTTAAATGACATTTTGAATAAAGGCTGTTATTGTTATTATTTTTTTGTTATTGTTATTATTACAATTATCACAACTTGTCGTAAAAGAGAAATTTGTGATCCTAATAAGATTGTTGTCATAGCTAACCACCTTTAAATTGGCAAGGATTTGGGCTTCAGTAAAGGAATGATTATGAAAGAATTTCCACATTAACCTATCCTATCTTCATAATGATTTTCTGTAAACTATTTTTAAAATAGTCTGCCAGAAATGTAGAGCCTGAATATCCAATGTTTATGTGAAACCAAATTACATAATTGTTTTTGAATAAAACTAACAACACAGAGCTTGGGTTTCCACTTACAGTCTATAATGTTTTTATGTTTACATATTCTTTCATAAATGATTCTATTTTAATATACTATATACAAGTAGTAATTTATTTGTCTTGTGGCATAAACTAAGACATAAAAATGATATAAAACAAGAAATAAATCTGGGTTAATAAATTTCATGGGAGTAGAACTAGGGACTTTGTAAAAAGTTTTAGAAATTAGAAGAAACAGTTATCATTACAGGAGCTGGGGAGATAGTATAGGGGGTAGGATGCTTGCCTTGTCAAGTTGGCATCCCTTACGATCCTCTGAGTACCACCAGAAGTGATTCCTGAATAGAGGTAGGAGTAAACCCTGAGAATATCTGGGTATGGCCCTGAAATAAAAACACAGCAAAAAAAATTTATCATCACAGATGTAGCAAATAATTTATGAGATACTCCTTCCCTTTACTTGTATTTTTGCATTTTGTATTATTTGAATAATATAATATTTATATGTTTAGTAAGTTCACTAATCTGATTAGTACACTTTTCTGAATATAGATGTAATTTAGTATATAATATGAGAATTAGTATGTGACATGCATTGTTTTTTATCTTTCCTGTAAATCTACTATTTTTTTTTACTGTTTAGGGCTGCATTCAAGAAAATCTTGAGCCCTGTAAGAGAGAAACATCACATTTCTAAAACTAAACTAAAATGGCAGATGAAAAACAGGAAGAAACAGAAAGACAATGTAAAGGCATTTAATGTGTCCTTTATATGTAAGTAATACCGTTGAAAGTTTCCTGTTCTTTTCATTCCAGGAAGAGAGGAAAAACTAGTTTGTTTATTCATTTATTCCCACAGTCAATTCACATTGATTGTTTATTGTGCAGTAGGAACCCAGATTGGCTCTGGGAATTTAAAGATAAATATTATCATGTCTGCCTTCAAGGTGTTTCATTCTAGCATAATGAAAGACAAACCAGCAATTAAGCAGGCTAAAGTTATTATTTTAAAGGAAGCAGCTTTGAATAGAAGCAGCATAGATGAGGAGGCACAAACTCACGTCACTCTCTTACCTTACCTAGAAGCAAGACAATGTATTTGATCTTGATTTTCATCTATGGGGCAGATGGTGGAAGGATACCCTTTGCTTTTAGGAATATATGTAAATTGTTCAGTAGAAATTTTTTTGGTTTTATTTTTGTGCCACATCCAGATATGATCAGGGCTCACTCTTGGGAGAACTTGGAGGACCACATGGGGTACCAGGGAATTTAACCAGAGTGGGTTGTGTGCAAGGCAAGATCCCTACTCACTATACTTTTCCTATGGTCCCTTAAGGAATTCTTGACACATTGTTTATTAATAAATGGTCGAATGCAAATGCACCTCAAGTTACAATGTGGGTCTCCAGGGCAGTGGGGCAACGGAGGATGGGAGGAGACCTCCAAAATTACATCTCATCTGTACAAGACCACCTTCAATGGAACATGGACCAGGAACTAAGAAGGAATGGCTACTCAGGAAATTGAGTCCCTATTTCCCAACTGGTTGTTGTCACTACTTGTAAAATTATAAATATTAAGCACTGTGGCTGGTACTCCACAAAGCTCATTGCCAATTTTGGTGTTGACTCAGTTTCTGTCACACACATGTATGTGTTCCACATGACTGACCTTTTGTCACTTAGCTCCTGGATTGCTTGAAGAACTTTGCTCTTCCACTAATTTCTTTCTTGTCTAGGCCTTCCACATGATTTCCTTCTGGTCTTCTCTCCGCTGTGGTATTCTGTATTTGAGAAACATAATGTTTTAAAGTTAGATCACATAGGCATAAGTATGAATTTTCAAATATAATTAATGCTGTCATTGCATTTTTGTAAATGAAAAACTATCAGTTAATGTGTAAGTTCTTGCTAAGTGTTAGGCACCACACATTTTATGCATTCTATGAGTAGTGCTTCTTTTTTCTTTTTTCCTTTTGGCTTTTGGTCACACTTGGCAGTGCTCAGGGGCTACTCCTGGCTCTATGCTCAGAAATTGCCTCTGGCAGGCTCAAGGGACCATATGGGATGCAGGGATTTGAACCACTGGACTTCTGCATGCAAAGCAAATGCCTTACCTCCATGCTATCTCTCAGGCCCTTAGTAGTGCTTCTTTGATTTTAATATAAATACACATAACTGGAGGATTCTGTTAATATGTGGGTTCTACTTCATTTGATCTGGATAAGATCCAAGAGTCAAAAGAACATCTATTTTTTAATTATGTATTTATTTTTTATTTTAACAAGCTCCTGGGTGATACTCCTGGTCTGCAGACTGCTTTTACAAAAGCTCAGCACTAAATCATTTGATTCTGCCATGCTATGACATGAGTTTATTATATATATATATATATATATATATATATATATAAAACTGGAAAATTAAAAGATAAAGGGTCAAGTTGTTAGAAAGCAACAGTGCTCAGACTCTAAACTCAGGTCTGCTGCCGGTTACTCCGTATATTATCTGAGTTTTGAAAATTCCATGCAAAGTCCTAAGGATATCATGTTATCTGAAATAGAATTCATAATTTTAGTTAACTATTTTTTCATTGAAGTTTTTCTTCCAGTTTAAGTTTTGAATCATACAGAACTTTATACTACTTGGTATTCCCATCCCAATGTTGGATTTGGGTATTTTGAAGTGAAGAGAGTATGAAACATTTAATATAATTTACTTAACAAAATGATAGTTTGGGAAACCATGCCACTGTTGTAATCTGGCTTGAACACAAGAGGAAATTACTGGGGAAGGATGCGTGTGAGGAAAGGAAATCCTCAGGCTGATTTATTGTTCAACGCTGAGTAGACATAAGTGCATTACGCTTGTCACCAGAGATAATGGAAAAAAGGCTTCTGTTAAGAACCCATAAACTAAAAACAACTACCACCACCAACATTGACCTGTTTACAAAATCAATGTAGTGCACAAGAGAAAAGTTTAGAGCTTCGGAAACTGAATCATTCTTTTTTTTCTAAAACCTCATCAACTGGATGCCCCACCAGTATCTCATTTTAAATTAAACAAAAATCAAGTATATGATGTTTTAGATTGTGACTCCATCTCAAAAAGGAGCCCAAGGACAATGTTGAACGTCCAGTTGGCCAATTTGATGTGCTAAATAATACCTTGCCACTTAGGATTGAATGCAGAGTTTTGGGTCACCTAAGTGGCACCGTGTCAGAGCTAGGGATCCTGTCAAGGACTTTAGAAGACACACTTAAGAATGTCTGCATCTCTCCTGACAGCACCAGCACATTGGGGTTGGTTCTCACATTGCACATGAGGTCTCAGAGCTGAGCTTGGCCTGTCAGCCCGACCCTGCACTGGGACTCTGGGCTTTCAAACCCAGTCCCGGGAGTCTCTAGCACATGCGCAGTGGCGCCGCTGAAGCTCAGACCTACTTCTCTCGCCTCAGGTTTTGTGCAGTCAGCAAAAGGGCCCTGACTGCGCTGCGGAGCCTTTCCCAGCCGGGGGAGCCTCGAGTTTTCCCTCAAAACTTCTCTCAAGTGCAAAACAGGCCCCTCGGCTCACACGAACGCAGGGGGAAGGAAGGGCTCCGGGGTGTGAGGCCACGCTGAGGTGTTTTTAAAAAGTTGCCTCCACGCCCTCCTGAGGAGAAGAAGCCTAGTTGGGCCAGAGGCTGTGTGGACGAACTCAGGGCCAGAGGAAGGAGAATTGAGGGAAGGAGGAAGCAAGGGTGAAGGTGGAAAGCACAGAGAGACAGAAAGAGACACAGAGAGACAGAGAGAGGCACAGAGAGACAGAAAGAGACAGAGAGAGAGACACACACAAAGAGAGACACAGAGAGAGACATAGAGACACAGAGACACAGAGAGAGACAGAGAGACAGAGAGAGACACAAAGAGAGACAGAAAGAGACACAGAGAAACAGAGAGACACAGAGAGGCACAGAGAGACAGAGAAAGAGGCACTGAGACAGAGAGAGGCACAGAGAGACAGAGACACACAGAGACACAGACAGAGACAGACACAGAGGGGCACAGAGAGACAGAGATGCACAGAGTGACAGACATAGACAGAGACAGAGAGATAGAGATACACAGAGAGAAAAGAGAGACACAGAGAGAAAAGAGAGACAGAGAGAAATAGAGACAGAGACAGAGAAATAGAGAGGGACAGAGAGACACAGGGACAGAGAGAGACAGAAAGACAGAGAGACACAGAGACACTGAGAGACAGAGAGAGACACAGAAACAGAGAAACAGAGAGAATCAGAGAGACAGAAAAACACAGAGAGAGATACAGAGAGGGACAGAGAGAATCAGAGAGAGACACGGAGAGATAGAAACACAGAGAGACACAGAGATACAGAGACAGACACAGAGACAGAGAGACAGAGACACAGAAAGAGACAAAGAGACAGAGAGACACAGAAAGAGACAAAGAGACAGAGACAGAGACACAGAAAGAGACAAAGAGACAGAGAGACACAGAAAGAGACAAAGAGACAGAGAGATACAGAAAGAGAAGTAGAGAGACAGACAGAGTATACAGAAAGAGACACAGAGACACAGAAAGACAGAGAGAGACTCAGAAAGACAGAGACACAGAGGCAAAGAGACATAGAAAGACACAGAGAGACACAGAGAGAGACCGAGAAACAGAGACAGAGACAGAGAGAGACACAGAGAAGCGTCTTCCTCCTTTCTTCCTCCTTTTATTTTAATTCAACAAGATGGAGCGCAGGCTGGCATTGCTCCGTTCCTTCATTCCTTCATTCCTTCCTTCATTCATTCATCGACCCGCCTCCTCTCCCTTGGAGCCCACTTCCCTCCACCCTGCCGGGTCGGGGCGGGCGGCAGGGCGTCCGCGGGCCGAGCCCCCGCTGCCGCCTCCCGCTCCCTCCCCGGACGCGCGTGGGCGCTCTCGCCGTGCGCGCGTGTCGGCAGTGGGCGGCGGAGAGCCGGGCGGGCGGGCACCCGGAGTCGGCGCCTCTGTCCTCCGCCCGCCTCCGGCACCTCCGCGCCCCGACCGCGCCGCAGCCCTCGGCGCCCGCGAGCAGACCGGGCCGGGCGCGGGCATGCTCAGTGGCCGGCCGGCGCGGGGTGCTCGCCTCGGCTAGGCGCGGGGGCCTCCGAGCGGCCGAGCGAGAGCCGGAGCTGCCCCGAGCGCAGCCTGACAGCACCCGAAGTCCCCGGGCCGGGCCGTCCGTCGGTCGGGCGGGCGGGCTGTCAGGCGGCCCGGCGGGCATGGAGCCCTGGCGCCAGTGCGCCCAGTGGCTCATCCACTGCAAAGTGCTCCCCGCCAACCACCGGGTGACCTGGGACTCTGCCCAAGTGTTCGACCTGGCGCAGACCCTGCGCGATGGGGTGCTCCTGTGTCAGCTGCTCAACAACCTCCGGGCGCACTCCATCAACCTCAAGGAGATCAACCTGCGGCCTCAGATGTCCCAGGTAAAGGCAAAAGGAATTCGGGGCGCTCCCCCTTTCTTGACTCATCTCTCGGTCTCTGTCTCAATTCATCCACCCAGGCTAATTTCTTTTGTGCAAATGCAAACATCCTAGGTGCTGCTACTGCGGGTGCTTGCCCCAGCCTTCTTCTGCTTCAGTGGGGACCCCCCCTCGCCCCCTTTTTTGCCTTGCCTTTCTCCTGTCTTGACTTGGAGTGCTTTTAGTGTTTCTTTGTGTGTGTGTGTGTGTCTATGTGTGCGTGCGTGTGTGTGTGTGTGCAAGAGCTAAATGCTACTTTCCTGCTGTTAAAGATATGATATGTGTATGGGGTTGTCTTGGGGGGATGCCCTTCACTCACTTTAGGGTGCAGGACAACAAAAGGATTGTGAGTGGGTTCTTGGATCATCAGCATTCGAGAGAGACACACAGAGAGAGACACACAGAGAGACAGACGGGGAGAGACACAGAGAGACATAGACACACAGAGAGAAACAAGAGACAGAGAGAAAGAGACAGAGAGAGACACAGAGAGACAGAAACACACAGACAGAGACAGACACAGAGAGACAGAGACAGGCAGACAGAGAGACTGACAGAGACAGACAGAGACACACAGAGAGACAGAGAGACAGAAAAAGAGATAGTGGGGGTTAAGTGTGCCTCCAGCCTGTCCTCTTGCGTCCTGCCCCCTCCCCTTGTTCTACAGAAAGAGGAAATAGGCCCGGAAAGAGGATCCTAGGAAGTGGAGGGCTTTGCAGGACCGTTATCTGTGCGGGAATGACTGACATTTGATCGGAAAGAGAAAAAAGGAAGCAGAACACAGCGGCGGTTCCCCCAACGCCCCGGAGAGTTTGCAGCCAGCTGGCAGGCTCAGGACTTGTGTTTACAGCTCTCAGAACCATGTGAGAAAGAGCCAGGCCAGTCTGGCAGTGACAGGCAACCAGAAGTTTGCTGGAAATGCCGCTTCTTTCGTTGGGGCTGAGTTCAGGTGGTACCCCAGGAGGGCTGCTCTCCAGGGGGGTGCCCTGGAAGAAGGGGCGACTCTCAAAGGCTGTGTGTGTGTCCTGAGTCCACTCCAAAAGCACACACTCGAGTGGAATAGTAGTGATTGTGCTCCCTTGGAAAGTTTTCAGTGGAGAGATGTTGAACCCCATACAGCACGTCTATTTTTGTCTTTCCCAATGTGAGAAGCCACTTTCAGTTCAAAAGAGAGAATCCCCTGCCTGCCAGCCACTTATTTTTACCATTCTGGGTCTTTCCTGTCACTCACTGAAAGACCCAAAACCTCAACCACTTAGCTACCAGAGTGTTTTATTTTTTTTTTTTAAACCGAGCAACTGACTTTATCCAGTAAGTAGGCGTTCAAAATTAGATCACGCACTCTGGTCTCCTTCCTGGTGGCAGTATTTTATTGGGGTCACACACCCACCCAGCTTGCATTCATTCATTCTCTTCCGTCTTGAACTTGCTGGGGAGTAGTTTCCAACAAAGAATAGGCTTGCAAATGGTGAATGCTATGGGTATTTAAGGTATTTAAAAGAAAGATAAACATTTGCACTCTTCCCATAATTCCCCCTGGTAGTTGCTGATTCTGGGAACCCTTTAAAAAGTGTTAGTTTTTTTTTGTGTGTGTGGGGGGAGGGTAGATAGGTGGGCAAGTCCAATGATGCTCAGTGGTTACTTCTGGCTCTACACTCAGGGATTATTCTTGATGGTGCTGGGGTGGATATGTGTCTGACCATGTGGGATGCTGGGGGTGGAACTCAGGTCTGCAGTGTACAAGGCAAATGCCCAACCCTCTATACTATCACTCTGGACCCTCAGTTTCGTATTGTCCCCTCTCTGCATACTGATGAAATAGGTTGCTCTTTTCTGTTCAGGGAGCTGCAGTAGGTTCCTAGTTCCTCCATGTTCCCATTTCCTACCTCGTCTGTGGCCTCAGGAGATATTCAGGGCCAGAATGACCTGGCCAATCAATCCACAGGTAGTTCTGCCTTTTCTGATATTTCAGGTTTTTAGAACACAGGAGTTTTCAATAATTAACTTTTTAGGACAATGGACGATTTTTATTTTAAACCTCTAACTTTTATTTGAATGTTAACAGTGGATAGATACAATTGTTCCTGATGTGTTTTGAAATTTCACCTCTTGAATCTATTAGATGTCATTTAACCTTCTTGATGATTGAAACTTATCATTATGATGAGAACATGCATTGATTAATGAACTCTTCCCTTCCTGAGCTGGCTGTGCAATCAAAATTTTCCCCTAAAGGATATACTGCATTGAGTGATCAGATAAGCCACTAGGTTATAATGAGGAGATAGGACAACTGAATGACCTTTCCTAGGTTGTTCTTTTGGGGTTCTGAATTTGCCTAATCCTGAACAATCTGGTTTTAGATTCAGTTTCCCCTATATTGTTCTCTGTGTGAAAGGGCTTCCAGAAAAAGTGAACTTGGAAGAAGAATAGCACTTGAATATAGTGATGTCTAATCTTTCTTCTTGATTCGTGGCCACATTGGGGGTGAGGGGAAGGAGGGGGGGAGAGAGAGACAGAGACAGCGATAGAGATCAGAGATTGAGATTCTGAAGAACTGTTTATATAGGTGAATTTATTTATATCATATAGCTTATATATAAAGATCTGAGAGTCATTAGAGAATTAAATGAAAACTATTAAATAACTTCATATAAACATGTTAACGTATTTATCATGACTACAATCCCAAGCAATGTTGTACACTTAATAAATATTCACCATTAACGAAAGTACTTAAAACTTTCATATGCTATTATCATATTGAGTAATTTCTTCTCAAAATTGGAAACAATTGCAACCTCTATTTTTGTGACTTCTCATTTCTTTCTTGGTGCAAGTTCTAAGTAAGTTTTTTTCTTTTTGGTTTGTGGGCTGCATGGGCAGTGCTTAGGGTTTACTCCTGGCTCTGTGCTTTGTGCTCTGGAATTACTCCTGATGGGACTCAGGATAGTACTAGGGTATAATCTGGGTCGGCCATTGTGGACAATGCCTTACGTTGTCTTTCTGGCCCATTTTGCAAAAGATTGTAAAGCTCTTTCAGGTTAGAAGTCTTTATTCCATCAGGTGAATAACATAGGAATCCTTGTGATGTTGCAGCAAGATCGACTCTTCTGAATTTAGATCTGACTAAAAGGCATTGTCATTCATTGATGTTTTGTTTGTAGCCAGTTTTGTTTTTGATTCATATAGTAGTGCTTGGGCTTACTTCTGCTTCTGAGCTTAGGGATCACTCTTGGCAGTGTTTGGGGACCACATATGGTGCTGGGTATGTAATTAGGGTCAGTTGTATTCAAGACAACCTCCTTACCTCCTGTACTGTCTCTCTGGTGCTGTTTTCAATTCTGAAAAAAAAAAAGCTGTAAAATGAATTGCTTGTCTCTAATAAGTGGGACTTCTATTCATTTAATTAGCCTTCTGCCTTTTTGACATTTAAAAAGCAATAACCTTGCAAGTAGCAATTACTCAATTTTTAAATTAAGAATCTTAATAAGTTTTTTATATTATTTTTAATATCTTATTACTTATTTTTCACAACTATGGAATTTTCTCTTTAAAGTTTTTATTTATTTAATTTTTGGGGGGAGCAACACTTGGCAGTGCTTAGGGCTTACTCATGGCTCTGCACTCAGGGATCATTCCTGATGGTGCTTGGGGAACCTTATGGGGTGCCATAGATTGAATCCTGGTTGATAGTGTGCAAGGCAAATGCCCTACCCACTGAACTATTGCTCTGCTTCCCCTTAAAAATACCCAAAATTCATTGCTTAAAAAAAAACAGACTTTGATTTTGTTTCTAATCAGTTAAAGTGGCAAACAGAAATCATATTTAGTTAACATATTTCCTTTATTACAAAGCACAAGTGGGGAATATCCATTCTGTGTGAGTTCATACAATCATGCAGTCTGTCCCTGGTATATGACAGGACTGATACATATGCTTCTTGCCAGCTACTCTTGGCCCATCTGCCTGTAGTGTATGGTCCATGAATGATGCTATTAATCTTCGAATGGCCTTTGGCAGAAAAACAGGTTTCCCATCCCTTTATACAGTTTACTGTTAATTGAAATTTCGGTATGTGAAAAATACAAGAAATCTGTTCTTTATATATTTTAGAAATATATACATTCTCTGTATACATTAGAAAAATTTATTTTAATTTTAAAAAGTAATTTAGTTGAGATGCAAAGCACATAAATGATTATGAATAGCCTATCTCATAATTTCACCACGGGGTTTTGGGCATGATGTCAGTTGTGAGTGCCTAGGCTCAGCCAATATCACCAACGATAATATTGTAATATTGTTTTGTAATTTGAATTTTTGCTTTACTATATCATGAATTAAAACATTTTATTAATTCATTGGTCATTCTATATATCACAAACTTTAACTACACTTACAGTGAGTTATTCAGGTTTTAAAGTTTCTTTTAGTAAAATTCTCTTCTGTGTTTGAAACACTATATAAGACATAGACCTGCCAAGTTGAGCAATGAACAATCCTCAACAAAGTCTATGGTTTCATAGTTCTTACATTTTAGGAAGTGGCTGAAAAGAATGGCTGTAGAATGAACCTAGATTAGGGACTAGAATGAATTGAGAATTCATTTTATAGAAGGTAAGAAAGGCTTCTCAGAGGAAGCAAAAATTTAGGAGTGAGGCAGGTGATGTAGATATTTAAAAGAATATTCCTGGTAGAAGAAATGTTAAGAGCAAAGTCCTGACATAGTAAAATAATGAGCAAAAACCCAAGGAGGGACAAGAAGGCCGTTGTGGCTCAGGGAAGGTAGTATTGGCAAGAGTGACTAGAATGAGGTCAGGGAGAAAGGACTTTAAATTTTTAGACAGAGAGACAATTTTTTGGACTTTGATATTCTCACTGAATGAAATGGAAAGTCATGTTACCTGATTGACTTTTTCCAAGCAGGATCATCAGCTGTCCAGTGAGATCAGAAAATAGAGCAGGAAGAAGCTGTCAGCTAAATGGTTTCCAGCTGAGCAGTAGCAGGGCAGATGGTGAGAAATAGTTCATTTCTGGTTAAGTCCCCAAATCAGTGTGGCCTTCTGCAACTTTTCCTAGGAAAAAACTAATCAGTGTCTCTAGAAATCTCTCTTTTCTAAGAGAACAAACAGGAAGTGCTCTCCCCCCCCCCCCCTTGCACCGGCTATTGCTCACCTGGATCATTCCACTTTCGTCTTAGCAGGGTGATAGCACCACTTTGGGAAACGCTGATCTGGCTGAATTATGAAAGTAGAACCAGCACAGTTTATAAAATGTGAACAGAGAAGTTTAGGAGAAGAGGTAAGAGGACTTTTAACCTGAAGACTTGTAATGATGGTATTGCCATTACCTGAGATGGAGAAGGCGGATATGTCTTCTCAGGGAGAAGAAACACACAGTGCTAGTTACGTTTAAATTGTTCAGTAGACATTTAGAGAAATTGGAAGTGGGAATGTGACTCAGGGGATGAGTGGATGTGATCGCCTAGAAAGAAGTGGAGAGGGCAGAGGAAGTAGCATAGGTGTGAATCATGGTGCCTGCTCATGTGTTATGCAAAGAGCCTTGAAGAGAGACTTGAGAAAAATTGGGCTTGAAACCAGGGGGAAACCAGAAGAGAGCTTCTGAGAAAATAAATGCTCCCAGTGAAGGAGCTTCTAGGAGTGCCCAGTGAGACTTTTTAAGTAAAACAAGGGTTGAAGATAGATTATTATAAGCAATGAGCTTTCTTGATGAACTTGACAAAAACGTATTTGGCATGTTATAGGCAAAAATCAATTGGAAAACAAGTTTACTTCTGGCTCTCCATTTAGGGATCATTGCTGGTGATCTTAGGAAAAAAATAAGGTTTTTATAAGATATTTTTTTGTTTCTAATGTGAAAAAAAGTTAGACACATGGACATAAGATAAAAAAAGTGTGCTTTTTATTTAAGTGCTCCTACAACTTTTCTTCACTTAGATTGCTACTCTTCTGAATAGTACTTTCTTCGCACATTGATTTTTATGTGTGTGTTTTATTAACAGTTATTTTTCCTTTGAGTAGCAAGTATTAGTGATAGTCTTTCTAAAAAATATACCATTCTTGTCCCCAGGACTTCCTTTTCAGATACGAATATGCAGTTGGAATTTGATGTTGCTACTTCTAAAAAGAAAGTTTATTTCTTCTATGTGTAATGGTATATTCTTTTTTAAAAACTACACTAATAGTACTTTTAGAATTAAGGTGTGTCAGTAACATAGTTGTACTCTCTGCTCCTCCAACAAGTGGTACAATATTAAAATTATTGGTTTAAGTTTAAAAAACCAATAACTGATCATTATATTTCATAGAAAGTATTATGCCCAATGACATTTCCAGTTCAGTGTGGTGATATTAGTCTTCTTATAAGTCAATAACTTCTTTGCCATTGTTAGCTAATTTTCTTGGATAATATGTTATAAATGATTAATTATAATTAATTGATTTATTGGTTTTGGAGCCAATAAACACTGGGGGATTGCTTCTGGTAGTGCTTGGGGGGAACCGTACTCTGATGGAAATTAAATTTTGCGTTCCCATGTGCAAAACATGTGCTTCTGCTCTTTGAGTTGTCTATCTGTGCTATAATTATAAACTTGATAACAATTAAGACATTTTCATGTAGAATAGGTAAGCTATAATAAGTAATCTTATGTGGACATGCTTTTCTTTCCACATACTTCATGGCTTTCCCAGGATTCCTCA